>NW_027640663.1:0-404000 GCF_949752795.1 Hyperoodon ampullatus | reverse complement strand
CAGCCATGAAATCAATGACATAAGACCAGTAGCAGCAAAATGGGTGGATTCAGGTACGATGATTCTAAGTGAAATAAGTCACACAGAAAAAGAATCTTATCATAAGATATCACTTATGAAGATCCTGTAAACATGGCTACACTTGAACTGAGTTAGGAAAGAGAACAGTGTCTCACATTTAGAAAACACTCTTATGCCTGCTTAAGGGGGAAGGAGAGATGGGGTGATGCATAAAACCAGAGTTTCATCTAAGCACATGTACCGTTCCAAACACCAAATATGGAATAGGCAAGACCTACACCTTCCTCAGTGAAAGGGACTCAAAACACCATATTTCCCGCAGAGGAATATATCTGACTAGTAAGAATCTTAAAACCTATGTATAGATATGTCTCCGTAAGGGAATCAAGTGTGTCTAGACTGGCACAAACATGCCAGCGAGAATCAGCTCAAACCCACTATAAAAAGGAATTTCAAAAATAAAACAAAACAACGGGGAAATTCTTTACAATTCCTTCAGGGTCTCTGATGAAACCTGGAATGACCCTATCTACAACAACAGCTGGATGTGGCATAAGGCTGGACACTTGGGACTGAGAGGACTGGTGAGATTGGGGGAGAAATGCAGACCCTTTAAAGCAATAATGCATGGCACACATTCCATGGGTCCCAACTCTCCAGGTTGAAGGGAATATTACTACAGCTATAACATGTACGGGAAACCTAGAGAACGGACACACTGTGAATACCAAAGGTTTCTAAAACTCAACGAATAGTCCCTCTCCTGGTGCTCCGGTTTGACTTTCCATCTGCTTTACTATCAACCTCCCAACTTGGAGAGATAGCCCATTTAACCTCCTGGTTCACACAGGTTGCCAATTTGGCAGAGGATGAAAGGGAAGAGGGAGAACCAATGAGAGAGTAGCTGTTAGGCATTTGGACGGGCACATATCACTGTAATTTCCCAGCAGGAAGAAGAATTAACCAAAGTCTCAGCCACCCACCGGGAACCAGTATAGGTCCTGAACCAAAATTTTGGACCTGCGGTCAGCTCACCAAAAACGAGTTGAAAAATGGAGCTCAGGGGCACAGCAATTCACAAACTGGCCGAGTAATAAAGGACAACTATCATCCAAAAATCTGTTTAGGGAAGGCAAAGAGGCGGACTTTAAAGCGAGGCAGAATAGCAGGAAACAGATTTCAAGAGGTACGTTGGAATAGCATTTAAAGCTCAGGAAGAGGGGCACAACTTCGACAATGATGCACTTGGCCAAAAAGGGCGTATGCGTTTTCTCCTGTATATATTCAGGAGAAAACGCATACGCCCTTTTTGGCCAAGCAAGCAAGCGGGCAATGCAAATCTGCACTACAAAGAAGTATCACTTCCCACCGGTCAAAAGGGACACCCACAAAATGTGTAAAAACCAGAAAGGCAAGACAGGCCCTGGAGAACAGGGAGCCTTGTTATGCTGATGGGCGGGATGTAAATTGCCAGCTGCCTCTCTGGAGGAGTGCATTGTGTTCCCTAAAACAAGTAAACAACAGAGATACAGAGCCAAGGGCACTTCCAGTCTAGGGAATATACCGTCGGAAAACTGAAAATCAATAAGACAGAGCCACCCCAAAATTTAGGGCTGCACTGCTTACAAGGACCTCAAATTGGGTACACCTTAAATATCCCAGGAAATATAAAAATGGTTCAAAAAATTGTGGTACTTACGTACGATGGAATATCCCTCAGCCATGAAATCAATGTCATAAGACCAGTAGCAGCAAAATGGGTGGATTCAGGTACGATGATTCTAAGTGAAATAAGTCACACAGAAAAAGAAACTTATCATAAGATATCACTTATGATGATCCTGTAAACATGGCTACACTTGAACTGAGTTAGGAAAGATAACAGTTTCTCACATTTAGAAAACACTCTTATGCCTGCTTAAGGGGGAAGGAGAGGTGGGGTGATGCATAAAACCAGAGTTTGATATAAGCACAGGTACCATTCTAAAAACCAACTATGGAATAGACAAGACCTACACCTTCCTCAGTGAAAGGGACTCAAAACCCCATATTTGCCGCAGAGGAATATATCTGACTAGTAAGAATCTTAAAACCTATGGATTGATATCTCTCCGTAAGGGAATCAAGTGTGTCTAGATTGGCATAAACATGGCAGCGAGAATCAGCTCAAACCCACTATAAAAAGGAATTTCAAAAACAAAACAAAAAAACTGGGAAATTCTTTACAATTCCTTCAGGGTCTCTGATGAAACCTGGAATGACCCTATCTACAACTACAGCTGGATGTGGCATAAGGCTGGACACTTGGGACTGAGAGGATTGTTGAGATTGGGTGAACAAATGCAGACACTTTAAAGCAATAATGCATGGCACACATTCCATGGGTCCCAACTCTCCAGGTTGAAGGGAATATTACTACAGTTATAACATGTACGGGAAACCTAGAGAACGGACACACTGTGAATACGAAAGCTTTCTAAAACTCAACGAATAGTCCCTCTCCTGGTGCTCCTGTTTTAATTTCCACCTGCTTTACTCTCAACCTCCCAACTTGGAGAGACAGCCACTTTAACCTCCTGGTTCGCACAGGTTGCCAATTTGGCAGAGGATGAAAGGGAAGAGGGAGAACCAATGAGAGAGTAGCTGTTAGGCATTTGGACGGGCACATATCACTGTAATTTCCCGGCAGGAAGAAGAATTAACCAAAGTCTCAGCCACCCACCGGGAACCAGTATAGGTCCTGAACCAAAATTTGGGACTTGCGGTCAGCTCACCTAAAACGAGTGAAAAATGGAGCTCAGGGGCACAGCAATTCACAAACTGGCCGAGTAATAAAGGACAACTATCGTCCAAAAATCTGTTGAGGGAAGGCAACGAGGCGGACTTGAAAGCGAGGCAGAATAGCAGGAAACAGATTTCAAGAGGTACGTTCGAATCGCCTTTAAAGCACAGGAAGAGGGGCACAACTTCGACAATGATGCACTTGGCCAAAAAGGGCATATGCGTTTTCTCCTGAATATATATAGGAGAAAACGCATATGCCCTTTTTGGCCAAGCAAGCAAGCGGGCAATGCAAATCCACACTACAAAGAAGTATCACTTCCCACCGGTCAAAAGGGACATCCACAAAATGTGTAAAAACCAGAAAGGCAAGACAGGCCCTGGAGAACAGGGAGCCTTGTTATGCTGATGGGCGGGATGTAAATTGCCAACTGCCTCTCTGGAGGAGTGCATTGTGTTCCCTAAAACAAGTAAACAACAGAGCTACAGAGCCAAGGGCACTTCCAGTCTAGGGAATATACCGTCGGAAAACTGAAAATCAATAAGACAGAGCCACCCCAAAATTTAGGGCTGCACTGCTTACAAGGACCTCAACTTGGGTACACCATAAATATCCCAGGAAATATAAAAATGGTTCAAAAAATTGTGGTACTTACGTATGATGGAATATCCCTCAGCCATGAAATCAATGTCATAAGACCAGTAGCAGCAAAATGGGTGGATTCAGGTACGATGATTCTAAGTGAAATAAGTCACAGAGAAAAAGAAACTTATCATAATATATCACTTATGAAGATCCTGTAAACATGGCTACACTTGAACTGAGTTAGGAAAGAGAACAGTGTCTCACATTTAGAAAACACTCTTATGCCTGCTTAAGGGGGAAGGAGAGGTGGGGTGATGCATAAAACCAGAGTTTCATATAAGCACAGGTACCGTTCCAAAAACCAACTATGGAATAGACAAGACCTACACCTTCCTCAGTGAAAGGGACTCAAAACCCCATATTTCCCGCAGAGGAATATATCTGACTAGTAAGAATTTTAAAACCTATGTATTGATATGTCTCCGTAAGGGAATCAAGTGTGTCTAGACTGGCATAAACATGGCAGCGAGAATCAGCTCAAACCCACTATAAAAAGGAATTTCAAAAATAAAACAAAACAACTGGGAAATTCTTTACAATTCCTTCAGGGTCTCTGATGAAACCTGGAATGACCCTATCTACAATGACAGCTGGATGTGGCATAAGGCTGGACACTTGGGACTGAGAGGATTGGTGAGATTGGGTGAGCAAATGCAGACCCTTTAAAGCAATAATGCATGGCACACATTCCATGGGTCCCAACTCTCAAGGTTGAAGGGAATATTACTACAGCTATAACATGTACGGGAAACCTAGAGAACGGACACACTGTGAATACGAAAGGTTTCTAAAACTCAACGAATAGTCCCTCTCCTGGTGCTCCGGTTTGACTTTCCATCTGCTTTACTATCAACCTCCCAACTTGGAGAGACAGACCCTTTAACCTCCTGGTTCACACAGGTTGCCAATTTGGCAGAGGATGAAAGGGAATAGGGAGAACCAATGAGAGAGTAGCTGTTAGGCATTTGGACGGGCACATATCACTGTAATTTCCCGGCAGGAAGAAGAATTAACCAAAGTCTCAGCCACCCACCGGGAACCAGTATAGGTTCTGAACCAAAATTTTGGACCTGCGGTCAGCTCACCAAAAACGAGTTGAAAAATGGAGCTCAGGGGCACAGCAATTCACAAACTTGCCGAGTAATAAAGGACAACTATCGTCCAAAAATCTGTTGAGGGAAGGCAACGAGGTGGACTTGAAAGCGAGGCAGAATAGCAGGAAACAGATTTCAAGAGGTACGTTGGAATCGCCTTTAAAGCACAGGAAGAGGGGCACAACTTCGACAATGATGCACTTGGCCAAAAAGGGCGTATGCGTTTTCTCCTGAATATATTCAGGAGAAAATGCATACACCCTTTTTGGCCAAGCAAGCAAGCGGGCAATGCAAATCTGCACTACAAAGAAGTATCACTTCCCACCGGTCAAAAGGGACATCCACAAAATGTGTAAAAACCAGAAAGGCAAGACAGGCCCTGGAGAACAGGGAGCCTTGTTATGCTGATGGGCGGGATGTAAATTGCCAACTGCCTCTCTGGAGGAGTGCATTGTGTTCCCTAAAACAAGTAAACAACAGAGCTACAGAGCCAAGGGCACCTCCAGTCTAGGGAATATACCTTGGGAAAACTGAAAATCAATAAGACAGAGCCACCCCAAAATTTAGGGCTGCACTGCTTACAAGGACCTCAACTTGGGTACACCTTAAATATCCCAGGAAATATAAAAATGGTTCAAAAAATTGTGGTACTTACGTACGATGGAATATCCCTCAGCCATGAAATCAATGACATAAGACCAGTAGCAGCAAAATGGGTGGATTCAGGTACGATGATTCTAAGTGAAGTAAGTCACACAGAAAAAGAAACTTATCATAATATATCACTTATGATGATCCTGTAAATATGGCTACACTTGAACTGAGTTAGGAAAGAGAACAGTGTCTCACATTTAGAAAACACTCTTATGCCTGCTTAAGGGGGAAGGAGAGGTGGGGTGATGCATAAAACCAGAGTTTGATATAAGCACAGGTACCGTTCCAAAAACCAACTATGGAATAGACAAGACCTACACCTTCCTCAGTGAAAGGGACTCAAAACATCATATTTCCCGCAGAGGAATATATCTGACTAGTAAGAATCTTAAAACCTATGTATTGATATGTCTCCGTAAGGGAATCAAGTGTGTCTAGACTGGCATAAACATGGCAGCGAGAATCAGCTCAAACCCACTATAAAAAGGAATTTCAAAAACAAAACAAAAAAACTGGGAAATTCTTTACAATTCCTTCAGAATCTCTGATGAAACCTGGAATGACCCTATCTACAATGACAGCTGGATGTGGCATAAGGCTGGGCACTTGGGACTGAGAGGATTGGTGAGATTGGGTGAGCAAATGCAGACCCTTTAAAGCAATAATGCATGGCACCCATTCCATGGGTCCCAACTCTCCAGGTTGAAGTGAATATTACTACAGTTATAACATGTAAGGGAAACCTAGAGAACGGACACACTGTGAATACGAAAGGTTTCTAAAACTCAACGAATAGTCCCTCTCCTGGTGCTCCGGTTTGACTTTCCACCTGCTTTACTATCAACCTCCCAACTTGGAGAGACAGCCCCTTTAACCTCCTGGTTCGCACAGGTTGCCAATTTGGCAGAGGATGAAAGGGAAGAGGGAGAACCAATGAGAGAGTAGCTGTTAGGCATTTGGATGGGCACATATCACTGTAATTTCCCGGCAGGAAGAAGAATTAACCAAAGTCTCAGCCCCCCACCGGGAACCAGTATAGGTCCTGAACCAAAATTTTGGACTTGCGGTCAGCTCACCAAAAACGAGTTGAATAATGGAGCTCAGGGGCACAGCAATTCACAAACTGGCCGAGTAATAAAGGACAACTATCGTCCAAAAATCTGTTGAGGGAAGGCAATGAGGCGGACTTGAAAGGGAGGCAGAATAGCAGGAAACAGATTTCAAGAGGTACGTTGGAATTGCCTTTAAAGCACAGGAAGAGGGGCACAACTTCGACATTGATGCACTTGGCCAAATAGGGCGTATGCGTTTTCTCCTGAATATATTCAGGAGAAAACGCATACGCCCTTTATGGCCAAGCAAGCAAGCGGGCAATGCAAATCTGCACTACAAAGAAGTATCACTTCCACCGGTCAAAAGGGACATCCACAAAATGTGTAAGAACAAGAAAGGCAAGACAGGCCCTGGAGAACAGGGAGCCTTGTTATGCTGATGGGCGGGATGTAAATTGCCAACTGCCTCTCTGGAGGAGTGCATTGTGTTCCCTAAAACAAGTAAACAACAGAGCTACAGAGCCAAGGGCACTTCAAGTCTAGGGAATATACCTTGGGAAAATTGAAAATCAAAAAGACACAGCCACCCCAAAATTTAGGGCTGCACTGCTTACAAGGACCTCAACTTGGGTACACCATAAATATCCCAGGAAATATAAAAATGGTTCAAAAAATTGTGGTACTTATGTACGATGGAATATCCCTCAGCCATGAAATCAATGTCATAAGACCAGTAGCAGCAAAATGGGTGGATTCAGGTACGATGATTCTAAGTGAAATAAGTCACAGAGAAAAAGAAACTTATCATAAGATATCACTTATGAAGATCCTGTAAACATGGCTACACTTGAACTGAATTAGGAAAGAGAACAGTGTCTCACATATAGAAAACACTCTTATGCCTGCTTAAGGGGGAAGGAGAGGTGGGGTGATGCATAAAACCAGAGTTTGATATAAGCTCAGGTACCATTCCAAAAACCAACTATGGAATAGACAAGACCTACACCTTCCTCAGTGAAAGGGACTCAAAACCCCATATTTCCCGCAGAGGAATATATCTGACTAGTAAGAATCTTAAAACCTATGTATTGATATGTCAACGTAAGGGAATCAAGAGTGTCTAGACTGGCATAAATATGGCAGCGAGAATCAGCTCAAACCCACTATAAAAAGGAATTTCAAAAATAAAACAAAAAAAACTGGGAAATTCTTTACAATTCCTTCAGGGTCTCTGATGACACCTGGAATGACCCTATCTACAATGACAGCTGGATGTGGCATAAGGCTAGACACTTGGGACTGAGAGGATTGGTGAGATTGGGTGAGCAAATGCAGACCCTTTAAAGCAATAATGCATGGCACACATTCCATGGGTCCCAACTCTCCAGGTTGAAGGGAATATTACTACAGATATACCATGTACGGGAATCCTAGAGAACGGACACACTGTGAATACGAAAGGTTTCTAAAACTCAACGAATAGTCCCTCTCCTGGTGCTCCGGTTTGACTTTCCATCTGCTTTACTCTCAACCTCCCAACTTGGAGAGACAGCCCCTTTAACCTCCTGGTTCGCACAGGTTGCCAATTTGGCAGAGGATGAAAGGGAAGAGGGAGAACCAATGAGAGAGTAACTGATAGGCATTTGGATGGGCACATATCACTGTTATTTCCCGGCAGGAAGAAGAATTAACCAAAGTCTCAGCCACCCACCGGGAACCAGTATAGGTCCTGAACCAAAATTTTGGACTTGCGGTCAGCTCACCAAAAACGAGTTGAAAAATGGAGCTCAGGGGCACAGCAATTCACAAACTGGCCGAGTAATAAAGGACAACTATCGTCCAAAAATCTGTTGAGGGAAGGCAACGAGGCAGACTTGAAAGCGAGGCAGAATAGCAGGAAACAGATTTCAAGAGGTACGTTGGAATCCAGTTTAAAGCACAGGAAGAGAGGCACAACTTCGACAATGATGCACTTGGCCAAAAAGGGCGTATGCGTTTTCTCCTGAATATATTCAGGAGAAAACGCATACGCCCTTTTTGGCCAAGCAAGCAAGCGGGCAATGCAAATCTGCACTACAAAGAAGTATCACTTCCCACCGGTCAAAAGGGACATCCACAAAATGTGTAAAAACCAGAAAGGCAAGACAGGCCCTGGAGAACAGGGAGCCTTGTTATGCTGATGGGCGGGATGTAAATTGCAAACTGCCTCTCTGGAGGAGTACATTGTGTTCCCTAAAACAAGTAAAGAACAGAGCTACAGAGCCAAGGGCACTTCCTGTCTAGGGAATAAACCTTGGGAAAACTGAAGATCAATAAGACAGAGCCACCCCAAAATTTAGGGCTGCACTGCTTACAAGGACCTCAACTTGGGTACACCTTAAATATCCCAGGAAATATAAAAATGGTTCAAAAAATTGTGGTACTTACGTACGATGGAATATCCCTCAGCCATGAAATCAATGTCATAAGACCAGTAGCAGCAAAATGGGTGGATTCAGGTACGATGATTCTAAGTGAAATAAGTCACAGAGAAAAAGAAACTTATCATAAGATATCACTTATGAAGATCCTGTAAACATGGCTACACTTGAACTGAGTTAGGAAAGAGAACAGTGTCTCACATTTAGAAAACACTCTTATGCCTGCTTAAGGGGGAAGGAGAGGTGGGGTGATGCATAAAACCAGAGTTTGATATAAGCACAGGTACCGTTCCAAAAAACAACTATGGAATAGACAAGACCTACACCTTCCTCAGTGAAAGGGACTCAAAACCCCATATTTCCCGCAGAGGAATATATCTGACTACTAAGAATCTTAAAACCTATGTATTGATATGTCTCCGTAAGGGAATCAAGTGTGTCTAGACTGGCATAAACATGGCAGCGAGAATCAGCTCAAACCCACTATAAAAAGGAATTTCAAAAACAAAACAAAAAAACTGGGAAATTCTTTACAATTCCTTCAGGGTCAATGATGAAACCTGGAATGACCCTATCTACAACGACAGCTGGATATGGCATAATGCTGGACACTTGGGACTGAGGGGATTGGTGAGATTGGGTGAGCAAATGCAGACCCTTTAAAGCAATAATGCATGGCACCCATTCCATGGGTCCCAACTTTCGAGGTTGAAGGGAATATTACTACAGATATTACATGTACGAGAAACCTAGGGAACGGACACACTGTGAATACGAAAGGTTTCTAAAACTCAATGAATAGTCCCTCTCCTGGGGCTCCGTTTTGACTTTCCACCTGCTTTACTATCAAGCTCCAAACTTGGAGAGACAGCCCCTTTAACCTCCTGGTTCGCACAGGTTGCCAATTTGGCAGAGGATGAAAGGGAAGAGGGAGAACCAATGAGAGAGTAGCTGTTAGGCATTTGGACGGGCACATATCACTGTAATTTCCCGGCAGGAAGAAGAATTAACCAAAGTCTCAGCCCCCCACCGGGAACCAGTATAGCTCCTGAACCAAAATTTTGGACTTGCGGTCAGCTCACCAAAAACGAGTTGAAAAATGGAGCTCAGGGGCACAGCAATTCACAAACTGGCGGAGTAATAAAGGACAACTATCGTCCAAAAATCTGTTGAGGGAAGGCAATGAGGCGGACTTGAAAGCGAGGCAGAATAGCAGGAAACAGTTTTCAAGAGGTACGTTGGAATTGCCTTTAAAGCACAGGAAGAGGGGCACAACTTCGACAATGATGCACTTGGCCAAATGGGGCGTATGCGTTTTCTCCTGAATATATTCAGGAGAAAACGCATACGCCCTTTATGGCCAAGCAAGCAAGCGGGCAATGCAAATCTGCACTACAAAGAAGTATCACTTCCACCGGTCAAAAGGGACATCCACAAAATGTGTAAAAACCGGAAAGGCAAGACAGGCCCTGGAGAACAGGGAGCCTTGTTATGCTGATGGGCGGGATGTAAATTGCCAACTGCCTCTCTGGAGGAGTGCATTGTGTTCCCTAAAACATGTAAACAACAGAGCTACAGAGCCAAGGGCACTTCCAGTCTAGGGAATATACCTTGGGAAAATAGAAAATCAAAAAGACACAGCCACCCCAAAATTTAGGGCTGCACTGCTTACAAGGACCTCAGCTTGGGTACACCATAAATATCCCAGGAAATATAAAAATGGTTCAGAAAATTGTGGTACTTACGTACGATGGAATATCCCTCAGCCATGAAATCAATGTCATAAGACCAGTAGCAGCAAAATGGGTGGATTCAGGTACGATGATTCTAAGTGAAATAAGTCACAGAGAAAAAGAAACTTATCATAAGATATCACTTATGAAGATCCTGTAAACATGGCTACACTTGAACTGAGTTAGGAAAGAGAACAGTGTCTCACATTTAGAAAACACTCTTATGCCTGCTTAAGGGGGAAGGAGAGGTGGGGTGATGCATAAAACCAGAGTTTGATATAAGCACAGGTACCGTTCCAAAAAACAACTATGGAATAGACAAGACCTACACCTTCCTCAGTGAAAGGGACTCAAAACACCATATTTCCCGCAGAGGAATATATCTGACTACTAAGAATCTTAAAACCTATGTATTGATATGTCTCCGTAAGGGAATCAAGTGTGTCTAAACTGGCATAAACATGGCAGCGAGAATCAGCTCAAACCCACTATAAAAAGGAATTTCAAAAACAAAACAAAAAACCTGGAAATTCTTTACAATTCCTTCAGGGTCAATGATGAAACCTGGAATGACCCTATCTACAACGACAGCTGGATATGGCATAATGCTGGACACTTGGGACTGAGGGGATTGGTGAGATTGGGTGAGCAAATGCAGACCCTTTAAAGCAATAATGCATGGCACCCATTCCATGGGTCCCAACTTTCGAGGTTGAAGGGAATATTACTAGAGTTATAACATGTACGGGAAACCTAGGGAACGGACACACTGTGAATACGAAAGGTTTCTAAAACTCAACGAATAGTCCCTCTCCTGGGGCTCCGGTTTGACTTTCCACCTGCTTTACTATCAACCTCCAAACTTGGAGAGACAGCCCCTTTAACCTCCTGGTTCGCACAGGTTGCCAATTTGGCAGAGGATGAAAGGGAAGAGGGAGAACCAATGAGAGAGTAGCTGTTAGGCATTTGGACGGGCACATATCACTGTAATTTCCCGGCAGGAAGAAGAATTAACCAAAGTCTCAGCCCCCCACTGGGAACCAGTATAGCTCCTGAACCAAAATTTTGGACTTGCGGTCAGCTCACCAAAAACGAGTTGAAAAATGGAGCTCAGGGGCACAGCAATTCACAAACTGGCGGAGTAATAAAGGACAACTATCGTCCAAAAATCTGTTGAGGGAAGGCAATGAGGCGGACTTGAAAGCGAGGCAGAATAGCAGGAAACAGATTTCAAGAGGTACGTTGGAATTGCCTTTAAAGCACAGGAAGAGGGGCACAACTTCGACAATGATGCACTTGGCCAAATGGGGCGTATGCGTTTTCTCCTGAATATATTCAGGAGAAAACGCATACGCCCTTTATGGCCAAGCAAGCAAGCGGGCAATGCAAATCTGCACTACAAAGAAGTATCACTTCCAACGGTCAAAAGGGACATCCACAAAATGTGTAAAAACCGGAAAGGCAAGACAGGCCCTGGAGAACAGGGAGCCTTGTTATGCTGATGGGCGGGATGTAAATTGCCAACTGCCTCTCTGGAGGAGTGCATTGTGTTCCCTAAAACAAGTAAACAACAGAGCTACAGAGCCAAGGGCACTTCCAGTCTAGGGAATATACCTTGGGAAAATTGAAAACCAAAAAGACACAGCCACCCCAAAATTTAGGGCTGCACTGCTTACAAGGACCTCAACTTGGGTACACCATAAATATCCCAGGAAATATAAAAATGGTTCAAAAAATTGTGGTACTTACGTACGATGGAATATCCCTCAGCCATGAAATCAATGTCATAAGACCAGTAGCAGCAAAATGGGTGGATTCAGGTACGATGATTCTATGTGAAATAAGTCACAGAGAAAAAGAAACTTATCATAAGATATCACTTATGAAGATCCTGTAAACATGGCTACACTTGAACTGAGTTAGGAAAGAGAACACTGTCTCACATTTAGAAAACACTCTTATGCCTGCTTAAGGGGGAAGGAGAGGTGGGGTGATGCATAAAACCAGAGTTTGATATAAGCACAGGTACCATTCCAAAAACCAACTATGGAATAGACAACACCTACAACTTCCTCAGTGAAAGGGACTCAAAACCCCATATTTGCCGCAGAGGAATATATCTGACTAGTAAGAATCTTAAAACCTATGTATTGATATGTCTCCATAAGGGAATCAAGTGTGTCTAGACTGGCATAAACATGGCAGCGAGAATCAGATCAAACCCACTTTAAAAATCAATTTCAAAAACAAAACAAAAAAACTGGGAAATTCTTTACAATTCCTTCAGGGTCTCTGATGAAACCTGGAATGACCCTATCTACAACGACAGCTGGATGTGGCATAAGGCTGGACACTTGGGACTGAGAGGATTGGTGAGATTGGGTGAACAAATGCAGACCCTTTAAAGCAATAATGCATGGCACCCATTCCATGGGTCCCAACTCTCCAGGTTGAAGGGAATATTACTACAGTTATAACATATACGGGAAACCTAGAGAACGGACACACTGTGAATACGAAAGGTTTCTAAAACTCAACGAATATTCTCTCTCCTGGTGCTCCGGTTTGACTTTCCATCTGCTTTACTATCAACCTCCCAACTTGGAGAGACAGCCCCTTTAACCACCTCGTTCGCACAGGTTGCCAATTTGGCAGAGGATGAAAGGGAAGAGGGAGAACCAATGAGAGAGTAGCTGTTAGGCATTTGGACGGGCATATATCACTGTAATTTCCCGGCAGGAAGAAGAATTAACCAAAGTCTCAGCCTCCCACCGGGAACCAGTATAGGTCCTGAACCAAAATTTTGGACTTGCTGTCAGCTCACCTAAAACGAGTTGAAAAATGGAGCTCAGGGGCACAGCAATTCACAAACTGGCCGAGTAATAAAGGACAACTATCGTCAAAAAATCTGTTGAGGGAAGGCAACTAGGCGGACTTGAAAGCGAGGCAGAATAGCAGGAAACAGATTTCAAGAGGTACGTTGGAATCCCCTTTAAAGAACAGGAAGAGGGGCACAACTTCGACAATGATGCACTTGGCCAAAAAGGGCGTATGCGTTTTCTCCTGAATATATTCAGGAGAAAACGCATACGCCCTTTTTGGCCAAGCAAGCAAGCGGGCAATGCAAATCTGCACTACAAAGAACTATCACTTCCCACCGGTCAAAAGGGACATCCACAAAATGTGTAAAAACCGGAAAGGCAAGACAGGCCCTGGAGAACAGGGAGCCTTGTTATGCTGATGGGCGGGATGTAAATTGCCAACTGCCTCTCTGGAGGAGTACATTGTGTTCCCTAAAACAAGTAAACAACAGAGCTACAGAGCCAAGGGCACTTCCAGTCTAGGGAATATACTTTGGGAAAACTGAAAATCAATAAGACAGAGCCACCCCAAAATTTAGGGCTGCACTGCTTACAAGGACCTCAACTTGGGTACACCTTAAATATCCCAGGAAATATAAAAATGGTTCAAAAAATTGTGGTACTTACGTACGATGGAATATCCCTCAGCCATGAAATCAATGTCATAAGACCAGTAGCAGCAAAATGGGTGGATTCAGGTACGATGATTCTAAGTGAAATAAGTCACAGAGAAAAAGAACCTTATCATAAGATATCACTTATGAAGATCCTGTAAACATGGCTACACTTGAACTGAGTTAGGAAAGAGAAGAGTGTCTCACATTTAGAAAACACTCTTATGCCTGCTTAAGGGGGAAAGAGAGGTGGGGTGATGCATAAAACCAGAGTTTGATATAAGCACAGGTACCGTTCCAAAAACCAACTATGGAATAGACAAGACCTACACCTTCCTCAGTGAAAGGGACTCAAAACCCCATATTTCCCGCAGAGGAATATATCTGACTTGTAAGAATCTTAAAACATATGTATTGATATGTCTCCGTAAGGGAATCAAGTGTGTCTAGACTGGCATAAACATGGCAGCGAGAATCAGCTCAAATCCACTATAAAAAGGAATTTCAAAAATAAAACAAAACAACTGGGAAATTCTTTACAATTCCTTCATGGTCTCTGATGAAACCTGGAATGACCCTATCTACAATGACAGCTGGATGTGGCATAAGGCTGGACACTTGGGACTGAGAGGATTGGTGAGATTGGGTGAGCAAATGCAGACCCTTTAAAGCAATAATGCATGGCACACATTCCATGGGTCCCAACTCTCCAGGTTGAAGGGGATATTACTACAGCTATAACATGTACGAGAAACCTAGAGAACGGACACACTGTGAATACGAAAGGTTTCTAAAACTCAACGAATAGTCCCTCTCCTGGTGCTCCGGTTTGACTTTCCATCTGCTTTACTATCAACCTCCCAACTTGGAGAGACAGACCCTTTAACCTCCTGGTTCGCACAGGTTGCCAATTTGGCAGAGGATGAAAGGGAAGAGGGAGAACCAATGAGAGAGTAGCTGTTAGGCATTTGGACGGGCACATATCACTGTAATTTCCCGGCAGGAAGAAGAATTAACCAAAGTCTCAGCCACCCACCGGGAACCAGTATAGGTCCTGAACCAAAATTTTGGACCTGCGGTCAGCTCACCAAAAACGAGTGCAAAAATGGAGCTCAGGGGCACAGCAATTCACAAACTGGCCGAGTAATAAAGGACAACTATAGTACAAAAATCTGTTGAGGGAAGGCAACGAGGCGGACTTGGAAGCGAGGCAGAATAGCAGGAAACAGATTTCAAGAGGTACGTTGGAATCGCCTTTAAAGCACAGGAAGAGGGGCACAACTTCGACAATGATGCACGTGGCCATAAAGGGCGTATGCGTTTTCACCTGAATATATTCAGGAGAAAACCCATACGCCCTTTTTGGCCAAGCAAGCAATCGGGCAATGCAAATCTGCACTACAAAGAAGTATCACTTCCCACCGGTCAAAAGGGACATCCACAAATTGTGTAAAAACCAGAAAGGCAAGACAGGACCTGGAGAACAGGGAGCCTTGTTATGCTGATGGGTGGGATGTAAATTGCCAACTGCCTCTCTGGAGGAGTGCATTGTGTTCCCTAAAACAAGTAAACAACAGAGCTACAGAGCCAAGGGCACTTCCAGTCTAGGGAATATACCTTGGGAAACTGAAAATCAAAAAGACATAGCCACCCCAAAATTTAGGGCTGCACTGCTTACAAGGACCTCAACTTGGGTACACCTTAAATATCCCAGGAAATATAAAAATGGTTCAAAAAATTGTGGTACTTACGTACGATGGAATATCCCTCAGCCATGAAATCAATGTCATAAGACCAGTAGCAGCAAAATGGGTGGGTTCAGGTACGATGATTCTAAGTGAAATAAGTCACAGAGAAAAAGAAACTTATCATAAGTAATCACTTAAGAAGATCCTGTAAACATGGCTACACTTGAACTGAGTTAGGAAAGAGAACAGTGTCTCACATTTAGAAAACACTCTTATGCCTGCTTAAGGGGGAAGGAGAGGTGGTGTGATGCATAAAACCAGAGTTTGATATAAGCACAGGTACCGTTCCAAAAACCAACTATGGAATAGACAAGAGCTACACCTTCCTCAGTGAAAAGGACTCAAAACCCCATATTTCCCGCAGAGGAATATATCTGACTAGTAAGAATCTTAAAACCTATGTATTGATATGTCTCCGTAAGGGAATCAAGTGTGTCTAGACTGGCATAAACATGGCAGCGAGAATCAGCTCAAACCCACTATAAAAAGGAATTTCAAAAATAAAACAAAACAACTGGGAAATTCTTTACAATTCCTTCAGGGTCTCTGATGAAACCTGGAATGACCCTATCTACAACGACAGCTGGATGTGGCATAAGGCTGGACACTTGGGACTGAGAGGATTGGTGAGATTGGGTGAGCAAATGCAGACCCTTTAAAGCAATAATGCATGGCACACATTCCATGGGTCCCAACTCTCCAGGTTGAAGGGGATATTACTACAGCTATAACATGTACGGGAAACCTAGAGAACAGACACACTGTGAATACGAAAGGTTTCTAAAACTCAACGAATAGTCCCTCTCCTGGTGCTCCGGTTTGACTTTCCATCTGCTTTACTATCAACCTCCCAACTTGGAGAGACAGCCCCTTTAACCTCCTGGTTCGCACAGGTTGCCAATTTGGCAGAGGATGAAAGGGAAGAGGGAGAACCAATGAGAGAGTAGCTGTTAGGCATTTGGACGGGCAAATATCACTGTAATTTCCCGGCAGGAAGAAGAATTAACCAAAGTCTCAGCCACCCACCGGGAACCAGTATAGGTCCTGAACCAAAATTTTGGACCTGCGGTCAGCTCACCAAAAACGAGTGGAAAAATGGAGCTCAGGGGCACAGCAATTCACAAACTGGCCGAGTAATAAAGGACAACTATATTACAAAAATCTGTTGAGGGAAGGCAATGAGGCGGATTTGGAAGCGAGGCAGAATAGCAGGAAACAGATTTCAAGAGGTACGTTGGAATCGCCTTTAAAGCACAGGAAGAGAGGCACAACTTCGACAATGATGCACGTGGCCATAAAGGGCATATGCCTTTTCTCCTGAATATATTCAGGAGAAAACCCATACGCCCTTTTTGGCCAAGCAAGCAATCGGGCAATGCAAATCTGCACTACAAAGAAGTATCACTTCCCTCCAGTCAAAAGGGATATCCACAAAATGTGTAAAAACCAGAAAGGCCAGACAGGCCCTGGAGAACAGAGAGCCTTGTTATGCTGATGGGCGGGATGTAAATTAACAACTGCCTCTCTGGAGGAGTACATTGTGTTCCCTAAAACAAGTAAAGAACAGAGCTACAGAGCCAAGGGCACTTCCAGTCTAGGGAATATACCTTGGGAAAACTGAAAATCAATAAGACAGAGCCACTCCAAAATTTAGGGATGCACTGCTTATAAGGACCTCAACTTGGGTACACCTTAAATATCACAGGAAATATAAAAATGGTTCAAAAAATTGTGGTACTTACGTACGATGGAATATCCCTCAGCCATGAAATCAATGTCATAAGACCAGTATCAGTAAAATGGGTGTATTCAGGTACGATGATTCTAAGTGAAATAAGTCACAGAGAAAAAGAAACTTATCATAAGATATCACTTATGAAGATCCTGTAAACATGGCTACACTTGAACTGAGTGAGGAAAGAGAACAGTGTCTCACATTTAGAAAACACTCTTATGCCTGCTGAAGGGGGAAGGAGAGGTGGGGTGATGCATAAAACCAGAGTTTGATATAAGCACAGGTACCATCCCAAAAACCAACTATGGAATAGACAAGACCTACACCTTCCTAAGTGAAAGGGACTCAAAATCCCATATTTCCCGCAGAGGAATATATCTGACTAGTAAGAATCTTAAAACCTATGTATTGATATGTCTCCGTAAGGGAATCAAGTGTGTCTAGACTGGCATAAACATGGCAGCGAGAATCAGCTCAAACCCACTATAAAAAGGAATTTCAAAAACAAAACAAAAAAACTGGGAAATTCTTTACAATTCCTTCAGGGTCTCTGATGAAACCTGGAATGACCCTATCTACAACGACAGCTGGATGTGGCATAAGGCTGGACACTTGGGACTGAGAGGATTGGTGAGATTGGGTGAACAAATGCAGACCATTTAAAGCAATAATGCATGGCACACATTCCATGGGTCCCAACTCTCCAGGTTGAAGGGAATATTACTACAGTTATAACATGTACGGGAAACCTAGAGAATGGACACACTGTGAATACTAAAGGTTTCTAAAACTCAACGAATAGTCCCTCTCCTGGTGATCCGGTTTGACTTTCCACCTGCTTTACTATCAACCTCCCAACTTGGAGAGACAGCCCCTTTAACCTCCTGGTTCGCACAGGTTGCCAATTTGGCAGAGGATGAAAGGGAAGAGGGAGAACCAATGAGAGAGTAGCTGTTAGGCATTTGGACGGGCACATATCACTGTAATTTCCCGGCAGGAAGAAGAATTAACCAAAGTCTCAGGCCCCCACCGGGAACCAGCATAGGTCCTGTACCAAAATTTTGGACTTGCGGTCAGCTCACCAAAAACGAGTTGAAAAATGGAGCTCAGGGGTACAGCAATTCACAAACTGGCCGAGTAATAAAGGACAACTATCGTCCAAAAATCTGTTGAGGGAAGGCAACTAGGCGGACTTGAAAGCGAGGCAGAATAGCAGGAAACAGATTTCAAGAGGTACGTTGGATTCGCCTTTAAAGAACAGGAAGAGGGGCACAACTTCGACAATGATGCACTTGGCCAAAAAGGGCGTATGCGTTTTCTCCTGAATATATTCAGGAGAAAACGCATACGCCCTTTTTGGCCAAGCAAGCAAGCGGGCAATGCAAATCTGCACTACAAAGAAGTATCACTTCCCACCGGTCAAAAGGGACATCCACAAAATGTGTAAAAACCAGAAAGGCAAGACAGGCCCTGGAGAACAGGGAGCCTTGTTATGCTGATGGGCGGGATGTAAATTGCCAACTGCCTCTCTGGAGTATTATATTGTGTTCCCTAAAACAAGTAAAGAACAGAGCTACAGAGCCAAGGGCACTTCCAGTCTAGGGAATATACTTTGGGAAAACTGAAAATCAATAAGACAGAGCCACCCCAAAATTTAGGGCTGCACTGCTTACAAGGACCTCAACTTGGGTACACCTTAAATATCCCAGGAAATATAACAATGGTTCAAAAAATTGTGGTACTTACGTATGATGGAATATCCCTCAGCCATGAAATCAATGTCATAAGACCAGTAGCAGCAAAATGGGTAGATTCAGGTACGATGATTCTAAGTGAAATAAGTCACAGAGAAAAAGAAACTTATCATAAGATATCACTTATGTGGCTTCCCTGGTGGCGCAGTGGTTGAGAGTCCGCCTGCCGATGCAGGGGACACGGGCTCGTGGCCCGGTCCGGGAGGATCCCGCGTGCCGCGGAGCGACTGGGCCCGTGAGCCATGGCCGCTGAGCCTGCGCGTCCGGAGCCTGTGCTCTGCAACGGGAGCGGCCACAGCAGTGAGAGGCCCGCGTACTGCAAAAAATAAAAAAAAAAAAAAAAAAAAAAAGATATCACTTATGAAGATCCTGTAAACATGGCTACACTTGAACTGAGTTAGGAAAGAGAACATTGTCTCACATTTAGAAAACACTCTTATGCCTGCTTAAGGGGGTAGGAGAGGTGGGGTGATTCATAAAACCAGAGTTTGATATAAGCACAGGTACCGTTCCAAAAACCAACTATGGAATAGACAAGACCTACACCTTCCTCAGTGAAAGGGACTCAAAACACCATATTTCCCGCAGAGGAATATATCTGACCAGTAAGAATCTTAAAACCTATGTATTGATATGTCTCCATAAGGGAATCAAGTGTGTCTAGAATGGCTTAAACATGGCAGCGAGAATCAGCTCAAACCCACTATAAAAAGGAATTTCAAAAACAAAACAAAAAACTGGGAAATTCTTTACAATTCCTTCAGGGTCAATGATGAAACCTGGAATGACCCTATATACAAAGACAGCTGGATATGGCATAAGGCTGGACACTTGGGACTGAGGGGATTGGTGAGATTGGGTGAGCAAATGCAGACCCTTTAAAGCAATAATGCATGGCACCCATTCCATGGGTCCCAACTCTCCAGGTTGAAGGGAATATTACTACAGTTATAACATGTACGGGAAACCTAGAGAACGGACACACTGTGAATACGAAAGGTTTCTAAAACTCAACGAATAGTCCCTCTCCTGGTGCTCCGGTTTGACTTTCCACCTGCTTTACTATCAACCTCCCAACTTGGAGAGACAGCCCCTTTAACCTCCTGGTTCGCACAGGTTGCCAATTTGGCAGAGGATGAAAGGGAAGAGGGAGAACCAATGAGAGAGTAGCTGTTAGGCATTTGGACGGGCACATATCACTGTAATTTCCCGGCAGGAAGAAGAATTAACCAAAGTCTCAGGCCCCCACCGGGAACCAGCATAGGTCCTGTTCCAAAATTTTGGACTTGCGGTTAGCTCACCAAAAACGAGTTGACAAATGGAGCTCAGGGGTACAGCAATTCACAAACTGGCCGAGTAATAAAGGACAACTATCGTCCAAAAATCTGTTGAGGGAATGCAACGAGGTGGACTTGAAAGCGAGGCAGAATAGCAGGAAACAGATTTCAAGAGGTACGTTGGAATCACCTTTAAAGCACCGGAAGAGGGGCCCAACTTCGACAATGATGCACTTGGCCAAAAAGGGCGTATGCGTTTTCTCCTGAATATATTCAGGAGAAAACGCATACGCCCTTTTTGGCCAGGCAAGCAAGCGGGCAATGCAAATCTGCACTACAAGGAAGTATCACTTCCAACCGGTCAAAAGGGACATCCACAAAATGTGTAAAAACCAGAAAGGCAAGACAGGCCCTGGAGAACACGAGCCTTGTTATGCTGATGGGCGGGATGTAAATTGCCAACTGCCTCTCTGGAGTATTATATTGTGTTCCCTAAAACAAGTAAAGAACAGAGCTACAGAGCCAAGGGCACTTCCAGTCTAGGGAATATACTTTGGGAAAACTGAAAATAAATAAGACAGAGCCACCCCAAAATTTAGGGCTGCACTGCTTACAAGGACCTCAACTTGGGTACACCGTAAATATCCCAGGATATATAAAAATGGTTCAAAAAATTGTGGTACTTTGTACGACGTAATATCCCTCAGCCATGAAATCAATGTCATAAGACCAGTAGCAGTAAAATGGGTGGATTCAGGTACGATGATTCTAAGTGAAATAAGTCACACAGAAAAAGAAACTTATCATAAGATATCACTTATGAAGATCCTGTAAACATGGCTACACTTGAACTGAGATGGGAAGGAGAACAGTGTCTCACATTTAGAAAACACTCTTATGCCTGCTTAAGGGGGAAGGAGAGGTGGGGTGATGCATAAAACCAGAGTTTGATATAAGCACAGGTACCGTTCCAAAAACCAACTATGGAATAGACAAGACCTACACCTTCCTCTGTGAAAGGGACTCAAAACACCATATTTCCCACAGAGGAATATATCTGACTAGTAAGAATCTTAAAACCTATGTATTGATATGTCTCCGTAAGGGAATCAAGTGTGTCTAGACTGGCATAAACATGGCAGCGAGAATCAGCTCAAACCCACTATAAAAAGGAATTTCAAAAACAAAACAAAAAAACTGGGAAATTCTTTACAATTCCTTCAGGGTCAATGATGAAACCTGGAATGACCCTATCTACAACGACAGCTGGATATGGCATAAGGCTGGACACTTGGGACTGAGGGGATTGGTGAGATTGGGTGAGCAAATGCAGACCCTTTAAAGCAATAATGCATGGCACACATTCCATGGGTCCCAACTCTCCAGGTTGAAGGGAATATTACTACAGTTATAACATGTACGGGAAACCTAGAGAACGGACACACTGTGAATACTAAAGGTTTCTAAAACTCAACGAATAGTCCCTCTCCTGGTGATCCGGTTTGACTTTCCACCTGCTTTACTATCAACCTCCCAACTTGGAGAGACAGCCCCTTTAACCTCCTGGTTCGCACAGGTTGCCAATTTGGCAGAGGATGAAAGGGAAGAGGGAGAACCAATGAGAGAGTAGCTGTTAGGCATTTGGACGGGCACATATCACTGTAATTGCCCGGCAGGAAGAAGAATTAACCAAAGTCTCAGGCCCCCACCGGGAACCAGCATAGGTCCTGTACCAAAATTTTGGACTTGCGGTCAGCTCACCAAAAACGAGTTGAAAAATGGAGCTCAGGGGTACAGCAATTCACAAACTGGCCGAGTAATAAAGGACAACTATCGTCCAAAAATCTGTTGAGGGAAGGCAACTAGGCGGAATTGAAAGCGAGGCAGAATAGCAGGTAACAGATTTCAAGAGGTACGTTGGATTCGCCTTTAAAGCACAGGAAGAGGGGCACAACTTCGACAATGATGCACTTGGCCAAAAAGGGCGTATGCGTTTTCTCCTGAATATATTCAGGAGAAAACGCATACGCCCTTTTTGGACAAGCAAGCAAGCGGGCAATGCAAATCTGCACTACAAAGAAGTATCACTTCCCACCGGTCAAAAGGGACATCCACAAAATGTGTAAAAACCAGAAAGGCAAGACAGGCCCTGGAGAACAGGGAGCCTTGTTATGCTGATGGGCGGGATGTAAATTGCCAACTGCCTCTCTGGAGTATTATATTGTGTTCCCTAAAACAAGTAAAGAACAGAGCTACAGAGCCAAGGGCACTTCCAGTCTAGGGAATATACTTTGGGAAAACTGAAAATAAATAAGACAGAGCCACCCCAAAATTTAGGGCTGCACTGCTTACAAGGACCTCAACTTGGGTACACCTTAAATATCCCAGGAAATATAACAATGGTTCAAAAAATTGTGGTACTTACGTATGATGGAATATCCCTCAGCCATGAAATCAATGTCATAAGACCAGTAGCAGCAAAATGGGTAGATTCAGGTACGATGATTCTAAGTGAAATAAGTCACAGAGAAAAAGAAACTTATCATAAGATATCACTTATGGGGCTTCCCTGGTGGCGCAGTGGTTGAGAGTCCGCCTGCCGATGCAGGGGACACGGGCTCGTGGCCCGGTCCGGGAGGATCCCGCGTGCTGCGGAGCGACTGGGCCCGTGAGCCATGGCCGCTGAGCCTGCGCGTCCGGAGCCTGTGCTCTGCAATGGGAGCGGCCACAGCAGTGAGAGGCCCGCGTACTGCAAAAAATAAAAAATAATAATAAAAAAAAAGATATCACTTATGAAGATCCTGTAAACATGGCTACACTTGAACTGAGTTAGGAAAGAGAACATTGTCTCACATTTAGAAAACACTCTTATGCCTGCTTAAGGGGGTAGGAGAGGTGGGGTGATTCATAAAACCAGAGTTTGATATAAGCACAGGTACCGTTCCAAAAACCAACTATGGAATAGACAAGACCTACACCTTCCTCAGTGAAAGGGACTCAAAACACCATATTTCCCGCAGAGGAATATATCTGACTAGTAAGAATCTTAAAACCTATGTATTGATATGTCTCCGTAAGGGAATCAAGTGTGTCTAGACTGGCTTAAACATGGCAGCGAGAATCAGCTCAAACCCACTATAAAAAGGAATTTCAAAAACAAAACAAAAAACTGGGAAATTCTTTACAATTCCTTCAGGGTCAATGATGAAACCTGGAATGACCCTATCTACAAAGACAGCTGGATATGGCATAAGGCTGGACACTTGGGACTGAGGGGATTGGTGAGATTGGGTGAGCAAATGCAGACCCTTTAAAGCAATAATGCATGGCACCCATTCCATGGGTCCCAACTCTCCAGGTTGAAGGGAATATTACTACAGTTATAACATGTACGGGAAACCTAGAGAACGGACACACTGTGAATACGAAAGGATTCTAAAACTCAAAGAATAGTCCCTCTCCTGGTGCTCCGGTTTGACTTTCCACCTGCTTTACTATCAACCTCCCAACTTGGAGAGACAGCCCCTTTAACCTCCTGGTTCGCACAGGTTGCCAATTTGGCAGAGGATGAAAGGGAAGAGGGAGAACCAATGAGAGAGTAGCTGATAGGCATTTGGACGGGCACATATCACTGTAATTTCCCGGCAGGAAGAAGAATTAAACAAAGTCTCAGCCCCCCACCGGGAACCAGTATAGGTCCTGAACCAAAATTTTGGACTTGCGGTCAGCTCACCAAAAACGAGTTGAAAAATGGAGCTCAGGGGCACAGCAATTCACAAACTGGCCGAGTAATAAAGGACACCTATCGTCCAAAAATCTGTTGAGGGAAGGCAACGAGGCGGACTTGAAAGCGAGGCAGAATAGCAGGAAACAGATTTCAAGAGGTACGTTGGAATCGCCTTTAAAGCACAGGAAGAGGGGCACAACTTCGACAATGATGCACTTGGCCAAAAAGGGCGTATGCGTTTTCTCCTGAATATATTCCGGAGAAAACGCATACGCCCTTTTTGGCCAAGCAAGCAAGCGGGCAATGCAAATCTGCACTACAAAGAAGTATCACTTCCCACCGGTCAAAAGGGACATCCACAAAATGTGTAAAAACCAGAAAGGCAAGACAGGCCCTGGATAACAGGGAGCCTTGTTATGCTGATGGGCGGGATGTAAATTGCCAACTGCCTCTCTGGAGGAGTGCATTGTGTTCCCTAAAACAAGTAAACAACAGAGCTACAGAGCCAAGGGCACTTCCAGTCTAGGGAATATACTTTGGGAAAACTGAAGATCAATAAGACAGAGCCACCCCAAAATTTAGGGCTGCACTGCTTACAAGGACCTCAACTTGGGTACACCTTAAATATCCCAGGAAATATAAAAATGGTTCAAAAAATTGTGGTGCTTACGTACGGTGGAATATCCCTCAGCCATGAAATCAATGTCATAAGACCAGTAGCAGCAAAATGGGTGGATTCAGGTATGATGATTCTAAGTGAAATAAGTCACAGAGAAAAAGAAACTTATCATAAGATATCACTTATGAAGATCCTGTAAACATGGCTACACTTGAACTGAGTTAGGAAAGAGAACAGTGTCTCACATTTAGAAAACACTCTTATGCCTGCTTAAGGGGGAAGGAGAGGTGGGGTGATGCATAAAACCAGAGTTTGATATAAGCACAGGTACCGTTCCAAAAACCAACTATGGAATAGACAAGACCTACACCTTCCTCAGTGAAAGGGACTCAAACACCATATTTCCCACAGAGGAATATATCTGACTAGTAAGAATCTTAAAACCTATGTATTGATATGTCTCCGTAAGGGAATCAAGTGTGTCTAGACTGGCATAAACATGGCAGCGAGAATCAGCTCAAACCCACTATAAAAAGGAATTTCAAAAACAAAACAAAACAACTGGGAAATTCTTTACAATTCCTTCAGGGTCTCTGATGAAACCTGGAATGACACTATCTACAACGACAGCTGGATGTGGCATAAGGCTGGACACTTGGGACTGAGAGGACTGGTGAGATTGGGTGAGCAAATGCAGACCCTTTAAAGCAATAATGCATGGCACACATTCCATGGGTCCCAACTCTCCAGGTTGAAGGGAATATTACTACAGCTATAACATGTACGGGAATCCTAGAGAACGGACACACTGTGAATACGAAAAGTTTCTAAAACTCAACGAATAGCCCCTCTCCTGGTGCTCCGGTTTGACTTTCCACCTGCTTTACTATCAACCTCCCAACTTGGAGAGACAGCCCCTTTAACCTCCTGGTTCGCACAGGTTGCCAATTTGGCAGAGGATGAAAGGGAAGAGGGAGAGCCAATGAGAGAGTAGCTGTTAGGCATTTGGACGGGCACATATCACTGTAATTTCCCGGCAGGAAGAAAAATTAACCAAAGTCTCAGCCCCCCACCGGGAACCAGCATAGGTCCTGAACCAAAATGTGGGACTTGCGGTCAGCTCACCAAAAACGAGTTGAAAAATGGAGCTCAGGGGTACAGCAATTCACAAACTGGCCGAGTAATAAAGGACAACTATCGTCCAAAAATCTGTTGAGGGAAGGCAACGAGGCGGACTTGAAAGCGAGGCAGAATAGCAGGAAACAGATTTCAAGAGGTACGTTGGAATCGCCTTTAAGGCACAGGAAGAGGGGCACAACTTCGACAATGATGCACTTGGCCAAAAAAGGCATATGCGTTTTCTCCTGAATATATTCAGGAGAAAACGCATACGACTTTTTTGGCCAAGCAAGCAAGCGGGCAATGCAAATCTGCACTACAAAGAAGTATCACTTCCCACCGGTCAAAAGGGACATCCACAAAATGTGTAAAAACCAGAAAGGCAAGACAGGCCCTGGAGAACAGGGAGCTTTGTTATGCTGCTGAGCGGGATGTAAATTGCCAACTGCCTCTCTGGAGGAGTGCATTGTGTTCCCTAAAACAAGTAAACAACAGAGCTATAGAGCCAAGGGCACTTCCAGTCTAGGGAATATACCTTGGGAAAACTGAAGATCAATAAGACAGAGCCACCCCAAAATTTATTGCTGCACTGCTTACAAGGACCTCAACTTGTGTACACCTTAAGTATCCCAGGAAATATAAAAATGGTTCAAAAAATTGTGGTACTTACGTACGATGGAATATCCCTCAGCCATGAAATCAATGTCATAAGTCCAGTAGCAGCAAAATGGGTGGATTCAGGTACGATGATTCTAAGTGAAATAAGTCACAGAGAAAAAGAAACTTATCATAAGATATCACTTATGAAGATCCTGTAAACATGGCTACACTTGAACTGAGTTAGGAAAGAGAACAGTGTCTCACATTTAGAAAACACACTTATGGCTGCTTAAGTGGGAAAGAGAGGTGGGGTGATGCATAAAACCAGAGTTTGATATAAGAACAGGTACCGTTCCAAAAACCAACTATGGAATAGACAAGACCTACACCTTCCTCAGTGAAAGCGACTCAAAACATCATATTTCCCGCAGAGGAATATATCTGACTAGTAAGAATCTTAAAACCTATGTATTGATATGTCTCCGTAAGGGAATCAAGTGTGTCTAGACTGGCATAAACATGGCAGTGAGAATCAGCTCAAACCCACTATAAAAAGGAATTTCAAAAACAAAACAAAAAAACTGGGAAATTCTTTACAATTCCTTCAGAATCTCTGATGAAACCTGGAATGACCCTATCGACAACGAAAGCTGGATGTGGCATAAGGCTGGACACTTGGGACTGAGAGGATTGGTGAGATTGGGAGAGCAAATGCAGACCGTTTAAAGCAATAATGCATGGCACCCATTCCATGGGTCCCAACTCTCCAGGTTGAAGGGAATATTACTACAGTTATAACATGTACGGGAAACCTAGAGAACGGACACACTGTGAATACGAAATTTTTCTAAAACTCAACGAATAGTCCCTCTCCTGGTGCTCCGGTTTGACTTTCCACCTGCTTTACTATCAACCTCCCAACTTGGAGAGACAGCCCCTTTAACCTCCTGGTTCGCACAGGTTGCCAATTTGGCAGAGGATGAAAGGGAAGAGGGAGACCCAATGAGAGAGTAGCTGTTAGGCATTTGGACGGGCACATATCACTGTAATTTCCCGGCAGGAAGAAGAATTAACCAAAGTCTCAGCCCCACACCGGGAACCAGCATAGGTCCTGAACCAAAATTTTGGACTTGCGGTCAGCTCACCAAAAACGAGTTGAAAAATGGAGCTCAGGGGTACAGCAATTCACAAACTGGCCGAGTAATAAAGGACAACTATCGTCCAAAAATCTGTTGAGGGAAGGCAACGAGGCGGACTTAAAAGCGAGGCAGAATAGCAGGAAACAGATTTCAAGAGGTACGTTGGAATCGCCTTTAAGGCACAGGAAGAGGGGCACAACTTCGACAATGATGCACTTGGCCAAAAAAGGGGTATGCGTTTTCTCCTGAATATATTCAGGAGAAAACGCATACGCCTTTTTTGGCCAAGCAAGCAAGCGGGCAATGCAAATCTGCACTACAAAGAAGTATCACTTCCCACCGGTCAAAAGGGACATCCACAAAATGTGTAAAAACCAGAAAGGCAAGACAGGCCCTGGAGAACAGGGAGCCTTGTTATGCTGATGGGCGGGATGTAAATTGCCAACTGCCTCTCTGGAGGAGTGCATTGTATTCCCTAAAACAAGTAAACAACAGAGCTACAGAGCCAAGGGCACTTCCAGTCTAGGGAATATACTTTGGGAAAACTGAAAATCAATAAGACAGAGCCACCCCAAACTTTAGGGCTGCACTGCTTACAAGGACCTCAACTTGGGTACACCTTAAATATCCCAGGAAATATAAAAATGGTTCAAAAAATTGTGGTACTTATGTATGATGGAATATCCCTCAGCCATGAAATCAATGTCATAAGGCCAGTAGCAGCAAAATGGGTGGATTCAGGTACGATGATTCTAAGTGAAATAAGTCACAGAGAAAAAGAAACTTATCATAAGATATCACTTATGGGGCTTCCCGGGTGGCGCAGTGGTTGAGAGTCCGCCTGCCGATGCAGGGGACACGGGCTCGTGGCCCGGTCCGGGAGGATCCCGCGTGCCGCGGAGCGACTGGGCCCGTGAGCCATGGCCGCTGAGCCTGCGCGTCCGGAGCCTGTGCTCTGCAACGGGAGAAGCCACAGCAGTGAGAGGCCCGCATACTGCAAAAAATAAAAAATAAAAATAAAAAAAAAAGATATCACTTATGAATATCCTGTAAACATGGCTACACTTGAACTGAGTTAGGAAAGAGAACAGTGTCTCACATTTAGAAAACACTCTTATGCCTGCTTAAGGGGGAAGGAGAGGTGGGGTGATGCATAAAACCAGAGTTTGATATAAGCACAGGTACCGTTCCAAAAACCAACTATGGAATAGACAAGACCTACACCTTCCTCAGTGAAAGGGACTCAAAACACCATATTTCCCGCAGAGGAATATATCTGACCAGTAAGAATCTTAAAACCTATGTATTGATATGTCTCCGTAAGGGAATCAAGTGTGTCTAGACTGGCTTAAACATGGCAGCGAGAATCAGCTCAAACCCACTATAAAAAGGAATTTCAAAAACAAAACAAAAAAACTGGGAAATTCTTTACAATTCCTTCAGGGTCAATGATGAAACCTGGAATGACCCTATCTACAAAGACAGCTGGATATGGCATAAGGCTGGACACTTGGGACTGAGGGGATTGGTGAGATTGGGTGAGCAAATGCAGACCCTTTAAAGCAATAATGCATGGTACCCATTCCATGGGTCCCAACTCTCCAGGTTGAAGGGAATATTACTACAGTTATAACATGTACGGGAAACCTAGAGAACGGACACATTGTGAATACGAAAGGTTTCTAAAACTCAACGAATACTCCCTCTCCTGGTGCTCCGGTTTGACTTTCCACCTGCTTTACTATCAACCTCCCAACATGGAGAGACAGCCTCTTTAACCTCCTGGTTCGCACAGGTTGCCAATTTGGCAGAGGATGTAAGGGAAGAGGGAGAACCAATGAGAGAGTAGCTGATAGGCATTTGGACGGGCACATATCACTGTAATTTCCCGGCAGGAAGAAGAATTAAACAAAGTCTCAGCCCCCCACCGGGAACCAGCATAGGTCCTGAACCAAAATTTTGGACTTGCGGTCAGCTCACCAAAAACGAGTTGAAAAATGGAGCTCAGGGGCACAGCAATTCACAAACTGGCCGAGTAATAAAGGACACCTATCGTCCAAAAATCTGTTGAGGGAAGGCAACGAGGCGGAATTGAAAGCGAGGCAGAATAGCAGGAAACAGATTTCAAGAGGTACGTTGGAATCGCCTTTAAAGCACAGGAAGAGGGGCACAACTTCGACAATGATGCACTTGGCCAAAAAGGGCGTATGCGTTTTCTCCTGAATATATTCAGGAGAAAACGCATACGCCCTTTTTGGCCAAGCAAGCAAGCGGGCAATGCAAATCTGCACTACAAAGAAGTATCACTTCCCACCGGTCAAAAGGGACATCCACAAAATGTGTAAAAACCAGAAAGGCAAGACAGGCCCTGGAGAACAGGGAGCCTTGATATGCTGCTGGGCGGGATGTAAATTGCCAACTGCCTCTCTGGAGGAGTGCATTGTGTTCCCTAAAACAAGTAAACAACAGAGCTACAGAGCCAAGGGCACTTCCAGTCTAGGGAATATACCTTGGGAAAACTGAAGATCAATAAGACAGAGCCACCCCAAAATTTAGTGCTGCACTGCTTACAAGGACCTCAACTTGGGTACACCTTAAGTATCCCAGGAAATATAAAAATGGTTCAAAAAATTGTGGTACTTACGTACGATGGAATATCCCTCAGCCATGAAATCAATGTCATAAGACCAGTAGGAGCAAAATGGGTGGATTCAGGTACGATGATTCTAAGTGAAATAAGTCACAGAGAAAAAGAAACTTATCATAAGATATCACTTATGAAGATCCTGTAAACATGGCTACACTTGAACTGAGTTAGGAAAGAGAACAGTGTCTCACATTTAGAAAACACTCTTATGCCTGCTTAAGGGGGAAAGAGAGGTGGGGTGATGCATAAAACCAGAGTTTGATATAAGCACAGGTACCATTCCAAAAACCAACTATGGAATAGACAAGACCTACACCTTCCTCAGTGAAAGGGACTCAAAGCCCCATATTTCCCACAGAGGAATATATTTGACTAGTAAGAATCTTAAAACCTATGTATTGATATGTCTCCGTAAGGGAATCAAGTGTGTCTAGACTGGCATAAACATGGCAGCGAGAATCAGCTCAAACCCACTATAAAAAGGAATTTCAAAAACAAAACAAAACAACTGGGAAATTTTTTACAATTCCTTCAGGGTCTCTGATGAAACCTGGAATGACACTATCTACAACAACAGCTGGATGTGGCATAAGGCTGGACACTTGGGACTGAGAGGACTGGTGAGATTGGGTGAGCAAATGCAGACCCTTTAAAGCAATAATGCATGGCACACATTCCATGGGTCCCAACTCTCCAGGTTGAAGGGAATATTACTACAGCTATAACATGTACGGGAAACCTAGAGAACGGACACACTGTGAATATGAAAGGTTTCTAAAACTCAACGAATAGCCCCTCTCCTGGTGCTCCGGTTTGACTTTCCATCTGCTTTACTATCAACCTCCCAACTTGGAGAGACAGCCCCTTTAACCTCCTGGTTCGCACAGGTTTCCAATTTGTCAGAGGATGAAAGGGAAGAGGGAGAACCAATGAGAGAGTAGCTGTTAGGCATTTGGACGGGCACATATCACTGTAATTTCCCGGCATGAAGAAGAATTAAACAAAGTCTCAGCCCCCCTCCGGGAACCAGTATAGGTCCTGAACCAAAATTTTGGACTTGCGGTCAGCTCACCAAAAACGAGTTGAAAAATGGAGCTCAGGGGCACAGCAATTCACAAACTGGCCGAGTAATAAAGGACAACTATGGTCCAAAAATCTGTTGAGGGAAGGCAACGAGGCGGACTTGAAAGCGAGGCAGAATAGCAGGAAACAGATTTCAAGAGGTACGTTGGAATCGCCTTTAAAGCACAGGAAGATGGGCACAACTTCGACAATGATGCACTTGGCCAAAAAGGGCGTATGCGTTTTCTCCTGAATATATTCAGGAGAAAACGCATACGCCCTTTTTGGCCAAGCAAGCAAGCGGGCAATGCAAATCTGCACTACAAAGAAGTATCACTTCCCACCGGTCAAAAGGGACATCCACAAAATGTGTAAAAACCAGAAAGGCAAGACAGGCCCTGGAGAACAGGGAGCCTTGTTATGCTGATGGGCGGGATGTAAATTGCCAACTGCCTCTCTGGAGGAGTACATTGTGTTCCCTAAAACAAGTAAACAGCAGAGCTACAGAGCCAAGGGCACTTCCAGTCTAGGGAATATACTTTGGGAAAACTGAAAATCAATAAGACAGAGCCACCCCAAACTTTAGGGCTGCACTGCTTACAAGGACCTCAACTTGGGTACACCTTAAATATCCCAGGAAATATAAAAATGGTTCAAAAAATTGTGGTACTTATGTACGATGGAATATCCCTCAGCCATGAAATCAATGTCATAAGGCCAGTAGCAGCAAAATGGGTGGATTCAGGTACGGTGATTCTAAGTGAAATAAGTCACAGAGAAAAAGAAACTTATCATAAGATATCACTTATGGGGCTTCCCGGGTGGCGCAGTGGTTGAGAGTCCGCCTGCCGATGCAGGGGACACGGGCTCGTGGCCCGGTCCGGGAGGATCCCGCGTGCCGCGGAGCGACTGGGCCCGTGAGCCATGGCCGCTGAGCCTGCGCGTCCAGAGCCTGTGCTCTGCAACGGGAGAGGCCACAGCAGTGAGAGGCCCGCATACTGCAAAAAATAAAAAATAAAAATAAAAAAAAAAGATATCACTTATGAATATCCTGTAAACATGGCTACACTTGAACTGAGTTAGGAAAGAGAACAGTGTCTCACATTTAGAAAACACTCTTATGCCTGCTTAAGGGGGAAGGAGAGGTGGGGTGATGCATAAAACCAGAGTTTGATATAAGCACAGGTACCGTTCCAAAAACCAACTATGGAATAGACAAGACCTACACCTTCCTCAGTGAAAGGGACTCAAAACACCATATTTCCCGCAGAGGAATATATCTGACCAGTAAGAATCTTAAAACCTATGTATTGATATGTCTCCGTAAGGGAATCAAGTGTGTCTAGACTGGCTTAAACATGGCAGCGAGAATCAGCTCAAACCCACTATAAAAAGGAATTTCAAAAACAAAACAAAAAAACTGGGAAATTCTTTACAATTCCTTCAGGGTCAATGATGAAACCTGGAATGACCTTATCTACAAAGACAGCTGGATATGGCATAAGGCTGGACACTTGGGACTGAGGGGATTGGTGAGATTGGGTGAGCAAATGCAGACCCTTTAAAGCAATAATGCATGGCACCCATTCCATGGGTCCCAACTCTCCAGGTTGAAGGGAATATTACTACAGTTATAACATGTACGGGAAACCTAGAGAACGGACACACTGTGAATACGAAAGGTTTCTAAAACTGAACGAATAGTCCCTCTCCTGGTGCTCCGGTTTGACTTTCCATCTGCTTTACTATCAACCTCCCAACTTGGAGAGACAGCCCCTTTAACCTCCTGGTTCGCACAGGTTGCCAATTTGGCAGAGGATGAAAGGGAAGAGGGAGAACCAATGAGAGAGTAGCTGATAGGCATTTGGACGGGCACATATCACTGTAATTTCCCGGCAGGAAGAAGAATTAAACAAAGTCTCAGCCCCCCACCGGGAACCAGTATAGGTCCTGAACCAAAATTTTGGACTTGCGGTCAGCTCACCAAAAACGAGTTGAAAAATGGAGCTCAGGGGCACAGCAATTCACAAACTGGCCGAGTAATAAAGGACACCTATCGTCCAAAAATCTGTTGAGGGAAGGCAATGAGGCGGACTTGAAAGCGAGGCAGAATAGCAGGAAACAGATTTCAAGAGGTACGTTGGAATCGCCTTTAAAGCACAGGAAGAGGGGCACAACTTCGACAATGATGCACTTGCCCAAAAAGGGCGTATGCGTTTTCTCCTGAATATATTCCGGAGAAAACGCATACGCCCTTTTTGGCCAAGCAAGCAAGCGGGCAATGCAAATCTGCACTACAAAGAAGTATCACTTCCCACCGGTCAAAAGGGACATCCACAAAATGTGTAAAAACCAGAAAGGCAAGACAGGCCCTGGATAACAGGGAGCCTTGTTATGCTGATGGGCGGGATGTAAATTGCCAACTGCCTCTCTGGAGGAGTGCATTGTGTTCCCTAAAACAAGTAAACAACAGAGCTACAGAGCCAAGGGCACTTCCAGTCTAGGGAATATACTTTGGGAAAACTGAAGATCAATAAGACAGAGCCACCCCAAAATTTAGTGCTGCACTGCTTACAAGGACCTCAACTTGGGTACACCTTAAATATCCCAGGAAATATAAAAATGGTTCAAAAAATTGTGGTGCTTACGTACGATGGAATATCCCTCAGCCATGAAATCAATGTCATAAGACCAGTAGCAGCAAAATGGGTGGATTCAGGTACGATGATTCTAAGTGAAATAAGTCACAGAGAAAAAGAAACTTATCATAAGATATCACTTATGAAGATCCTGTAAACATGGCTACACTTGAACTGAGTTAGGAAAGAGAACAGTGTCTCACATTTAGAAAACACTCTTATGCCTGCTTAAGGGGGAAGGAGAGGTGGGGTGATGCATAAAACCAGAGTTTGATATAAGCACAGGTACCGTTCCAAAAACCAACTATGGAATAGACAAGACCTACACCTTCCTCAGTGAAAGGGACTCAAAGCCCCATATTTCCCACAGAGGAATATATCTGACTAGTAAGAATCTTAAAACCTATGTATTGATATGTCTCCGTAAGGGAATCAAGTGTGTCTAGACTGGCATAAACATGGCAGCGAGAATCAGCTCAAACCCACTATAAAAAGGAATTTCAAAAACAAAACAAAACAACTGGGAAATTCTTTACAATTCCTTCAGGGTCTCTGATGAAACCTGGAATGACCCTATCTACAACGACAGCTGGATGTGTCATAAGGCTGGACACTTGGGACTGAGAGGACTGGTGAGATTTGGTGAGCAAATGCAGACCCTTTAAAGCAATAATGCATGGCACACATTCCATGGGTCCCAACTCTCCAGGTTGAAGGGAATATTACTACAGCTATAACATGTACGGGAAACCTAGAGAACGTACACACTGTGAATACGAAAGGTTTCTAAAACTCAACGAATAGCCCCTCTCCTGGTTCTCCGGTTTGACTTTCCACCTGCTTTACTATCAACCTCCCAACTTGGAGAGACAGCCCCTTTAACCTCCTGGTTCGCACAGGTTGCCAATTTGGCAGAGGATGAAAGGGAAGAGGGAGAGCCAATGAGAGAGTAGCTGTTAGGCATTTGGACGGGCACATATCACTGTAATTTCCCGGCAGGAAGAAAAATTAACCAAAGTCTCAGCCCCCCACCGGGAACCAGCATAAGTCCTGAACCAAAATGTTGGACTTGCGGTCAGCTCACCAAAAACGAGTTGAAAAATGGAGCTCAGGGGTACAGCAATTCACAAACTGGCCGAGTAATAAAGGACAACTATCGTCCAAAAATCTGTTGAGGGAAGGCAACGAGGCGGACTTGAAAGCGAGGCAGAATAGCAGGAAACAGATTTCAAGAGGTTCGTTGGAATCGCCTTTAAGGCACAGGAAGAGGGGCACAACTTCGACAATGATTCACTTGGCCAAAAAAGGCATATTCGTTTTCTCCTGAATATATTCAGGAGAAAACGCATACGACTTTTTTGGCCAAGCAAGCAAGCGGGCAATGCAAATCTGCACTACAAAGAAGTATCACTTCCCACCGGTCAAAAGGGACATCCACAAAATGTGTAAAAACCAGAAAGGCAAGACAGGCCCTGGAGAACAGGGAGCCTTGTTATGCTGATGGGCGGGATGTAAATTGCCAACTGCCTCTCTGGAGGAGTACACTGTGTTCCCTAAAACAAGTAAACAACAGAGCTACAGAGCCAAGGGCACTTCCAGTCTAGGGAATATACTTTGGGAAAACTGAAAATCAATAAGACAGAGCCACCCCAAACTTTAGGGCTGCACTGCTTACAAGGACCTCAACTTGGGTACACCTTAAATATCCCAGGAAATATAAAAATGGTTCAAAAAATTGTGGTACTTATGTACGATGGAATATCCCTCAGCCATGAAATCAATGTCATAAGGCCAGTAGGAGCAAAATGGGTGGATTCAGGTACGATGATTCTAAGTGAAATAAGTCACAGAGAAAAAGAAACTTATCATAAGATATCACTTATGGGGCTTCCCGGGTGGCGCAGTGGTTGAGAGTCCGCCTGCCGATGCAGGGGACACGGGCTCGTGGCCCGGTCCGGGAGGATCCCGCGTGCCGCGGAGCGACTGGGCCCGTGAGCCATGGCCGCTGAGCCTGCGCGTCCGGAGCCTGTGCTCTGCAACGGGAGAGGCCACAGCAGTGAGAGGCCCGCATACTGCAAAAAATAAAAAATAAAAATTAAAAAAAAAGATATCACTTATGAATATCCAGTAAACATGGCTACACTTGAACTGAGTTAGGAAAGAGAACAGTGTCTCACATTTAGAAAACACTCTTATGCTTGCTTAAGGGGGAAGGAGAGGTGGGGTGATGCATAAAACCAGAGTTTGATATAAGCACAGGTACCGTTCCAAAAACCAACTATGGAATAGACAAGACCTACACCTTCCTCAGTGAAAGGGACTCAAAACACCATATTTCCCGCAGAGGAATATATCTGACCAGTAAGAATCTTAAAACCTATGTATTGATATGTCTCCGTAAGGGAATCAAGTGTGTCTAGACTGGCTTAAACATGGCAGCGAGAATCAGCTCAAACCCACTATAAAAAGGAATTTCAAAAACAAAACAAAAAAACTGGGAAATTCTTTACAATTCCTTCAGGGTCAATGATGAAACCTGGAATGACCCTATCTACAAAGACAGCTGGATATGGCATAAGGCTGGACACTTGGGACTGAGGGGATTGTTGAGATTGGGTGAGCAAATGCAGACCCTTTAAAGCAATAATGCATGGCACACATTCCATGGATCCCAACTCTCCAGGTTGAAGGGAATATTACTACAGTTATAACATGTACGGGAAACCTAGAGAACGGACACATTGTGAATACGAAAGGTTTCTAAAACTCAACGAATAGTCCCTCTCCTGGTGCTCCGGTTTGACTTTCCACCTGCTTTACTATCAACCTCCCAACTTGGAGAGACAGCCCCTTTAACCTCCTGGTTCGCACAGGTTGCCAATTTGGCAGAGGATGAAAGGGAAGAGGGAGAACCAATGAGAGAGTAGCTGATAGGCATTTGGACGGGCACATATCACTGTAATTTCCCGGCAGGAAGAAGAATTAAACAAAGTCTCAGCCCCCCACCGGGAACCAGTATAGGTCCTGAACCAAAATTTTGGACTTGCGGTCAGCTCACCAAAAACGAGTTGAAAAATGGAGCTCAGGGGCACAGCAATTCACAAACTGGCCGAGTAATAAAGGACACCTATCGTCCAAAAATCTGTTGAGGGAAGGCAACGAGGCGGACTTGAAAGCGAGGCAGAATAGCAGGAAACAGATTTCAAGAGGTACGTTGGAATCGCCTTTAAAGCACAGGAAGAGGGGCACAACTTCGACAATGATGCACTTGGCCAAAAAGGGCGTATGCGTTTTCTCCTGAATATATTCAGGAGAAAACGCATACGCCCTTTTTGGCCAAGCAAGCAAGCGGGCAATGCAAATCTGCACTACAAAGAAGTATCACTTCCCACCGGTCAAAAGGGACATCCACAAAATGTGTAAAAACCAGAAAGGCAAGACAGGCCCTGGAGAACAGGGAGCCTTGTTATGCTGATGGGCGGGATGTAAATTGCCAACTGCCTCTCTGGAGGAGTACATTGTGTTCCCTAAAACAAGTAAACAGCAGAGCTACAGAGCCAAGGGCACTTCCAGTCTAGGGAATATACCTTGGGAAAACTGAAGATCAATAAGACAGAGCCACCCCAAAATTTAGTGCTGCACTGCTTACAAGGACCTCAACTTGGGTACACCTTAAATATCCCAGGAAATATAAAAATGGTTCAAAAAATTGTGGTACTTACGTACGATGGAATATCCCTCAGCCATGAAATCAATGTCATAAGACCAGTAGCAGCAAAATGGGTGGATTCAGGTACGATGATTCTAAGTGAAATAAGTCACAGAGATAAAGAAACTTATCATAAGATATCACTTATGAAGATCCTGTAAACATGGCTACACTTGAACTGAGTTAGGAAAGAGAACAGTGTCCCACATTTAGAAAACACTCTTATGCCTGCTTAAGGGGGAAGGAGAGGTGGGGTGATGCATAAAACCAGAGTTTGATATAAGCACAGGTACCATTCCAAAAACCAACTATGGAATAGACAAGACCTACACCTTCCTCAGTGAAAGGGACTCAAAGCCCCATATTTCCCACAGAGGAATATATCTGACTAGTAAGAATCTTAAAACCTATGTATTGATATGTCTCCGTAAGGGAATCAATTGTGTCTAGACTGGCATAAACATGGCAGTGAGAATCAGCTCAAACCCACTATAAAAAGGAAATTCAAAAACAAAACAAAACAACTGGGAAATTCTTTACAATTCCTTCCGGGTCTCTGATGAAACCTGGAATGACACTATCTACAACGACAGCTGGATGTGGCATAAGGCTGGACACTTGGGACTGAGAGGACTGGTGAGATTGGGTGAGCAAATGCAGACCCTTTAAAGCAATAATGCATGGCACACATTCCATGGGTCCCAACTCTCCATGTTGAAGGGAATATTACTACAGCTATAACATGTACGGGAAACCTAGAGAACGGACACACTGTGAATACGAAAGGTTTCTAAAACTCAACGAATAGCCCCTCTCCTGGTGCTCCGGTTTGACTTTCCATCTGCTTTACTATCAACCTCCCAACTTGGAGAGACAGCCCCTTTAACCTCCTGGTTCGCACAGGTTTCCAATTTGGAAGAGGATGAAAGGGAAGAGGGAGAACCAATGAGAGAGTAGCTGTTAGGCATTTGGACGGGCACATATCACTGTAATTTCCCGGCATGAAGAAGAATTAAACAAAGTCTCAGCCTCCCACCGGGAACCAGTATAGGTCCTGAACCAAAATTTTGGACTTGCGGTCAGCTCACCAAAAACGAGTTGAAAAATGGAGCTCAGGGGCACAGCAATTCACAAACTGGTCGAGTAATAAAGGACACCTATCGTCCAAAAATCTGTTGAGGGAAGGCAACGAGGCGGACTTGAAAGCGAGGCAGAATAGCAGGAAACAGATTTCAAGAGGTACGTTGGAATCCCCTTTAAAGCACAGGAAGAGAGGCACAACTTCGACAATGATGCACTTGGCCAAAAAGGGCGTATGTGTTTTCTCCTGAATATATTCAGGAGAAAACGCATACGCCCTTTTTGGCCAAGCAAGCAAGCGGGCAATGCAAATCTGCACTACAAAGAAGTATCACTTCCCACCGGTCAAAAGGGACATCCACAAAATGTGTAAAAACCAGAAAGGCAAGACAGGCCCTGGAGAACAGGGAGCCTTGTTATGCTGATGGGCGGGATGTAAATTGCCAACTGCCTCTCTTGGGGAGTGCATTGTGTTCCCTAAAACAAGTAAACAACAGAGCTACAGAGCCAAGGGTACTTCCAGTCTACGGAATATACCTTGGGAAAACTGAAAATCAAAAAGACACAGCCACCCCAAAATTTAGGGCTGCACTGCTTACAAGGACCTCAACTTGGGTACACCTTAAATATCCCAGGAAATATAAAAATGGTTCCAAAAATTGTGGTACTTACGTACGATGGAATATCCCTCAGCCATGAAATCAATGTCATAAGACCAGTAGCAGCAAAATGGGTGGATTCAGGTACGATGATTCTAAGTGAAATAAGTCACACAGAAAAAGAAACTTATCATAAGATATCACTTATGAAGATCCTGTAAACATGGCTACACTTGAACTGAGTTAGGACAGAGAACAGTGTCTCACATTTAGAAAACACTCTTATGCCTGCTTAAGGGGGAAGGAGAGGTGGGGTGATGCATAAAACCAGAGTTTGATATAAGCACAGGTACCGTTCCAAAAACCAAGTATGGAATAGACAAGACCTACACCTTCCTCAGTGAAAGGGACTCAAAACCCCATATTTCCCGCAGAGGAATATATCTGACTAGTAAGAATCTTAAAACCTATGTATTGATATGTCTCCATAAGGGAATCAAGTGTGTCTAGACTGGCATAAACATGGCAGCGAGAAACAGCTCAAACCCACTATAAAAAGGAATTTCAAAAACAAAACAACTGGGAAATTCTTTACAATTCCTTCAGGGTCTCTGATGAAACCTGGAATGACCCTATCTACAACGACAGCTGGATGTGGCATAAGGCTGGACACTTGGGACTGAGAGGATTGGTGAGATTGGGTGAGCAAATGCAGACGCTTTAAAGCAATAATGCATGGCACCCATTCCATGGGTCCCAACTCTCCAGGTTGAAGGGAATATTACTACAGTGATAACATGTACGGGAAACCTAGAGAACGGACACACTGTGAATACGAAAGGTTTCTAAAACTCAACGAATAGTCCCTCTCCTGGTGCTCCGGTTTGACTTTCCATCTGCCTTACTATCAACCTCCCAACTTGGAGAGACAGCCCCTTTAACCTCCTGGTTCGCACAGGTTGGCAATTTGGCAGAGGATGAAAGGGAAGAGGGAGAACCAATGAGAGAGTAGCTGTTAGGCATATGGACGGGCACATATCACTGTAATTTCCCGGCAGGAAGAAGAATTAACCAAAGTCTCAGCCCCCCACCGGGAACCAGTATAGGTCCTGAACCAAAATTTTGGACTTGCGGTCAGCTCACCTAAAACGAGTTGAAAAATGGAGCTCAGGGGCACAGCAATTCACAAACTGGCTGAGTAATAAAGGACAACTATCGTCCAAAAATCTGTTGAGGGAAGGCAACGAGGCGGACTTGAAAGCGAGGCAGAATAGCAGGAAACAGATTTCAAGAGGTACGTTGGAATTGCCTTTAAAGCACAGGAAGAGGGGCACAACTTCGACAATGATGCACTTGGCCAAAAAGGGCGTATGCGTTTTCTCCTGAATATATTCAGGAGAAAATGCATACGCCCATTTTGGCCAAGCAAGCAAGCTGGCAATGCAAATCTGCACTACAAAGAAGTATCACTTCCCACCGGTCAAAAGGGACATCCACAAAAATGTGTAAAAACCAGAAAGGCAAGACAGGCCCTGGAGAACAGGGAGCCTTGTTATGCTGATGGGCGGGATGTAAATTGCCAACTGCCTCTCTTGGGGAGTGCATTGTGTTCCCTAAAACAAGTAAACAACAGAGCTAAAGAGCCAAGGGTACTTCCAGTCTACGGAATATACCTTGGGAAAACTGAAAATCAAAAAGACACAGCCACCCCAAAATTTAGGGCTGCACTGCTTACAAGGACCTCAACTTGGGTACACCTTAAATATCCCAGGAAATATAAAAATGGTTCAAAAAATTGTGGTACTTACGTACGATGGAATATCCCTCAGCCATGAAATCAATGTCATAATACCAGTAGCAGCAAAATGGGTGGATTCAGGTACGATGATTCTAAGTGAAATAAGTCACACAGAAAAAGAAACTTATCATAAGATATCACTTATGAAGATCCTGTAAACATGGCTACACTTGAACTGAGTTAGGACAGAGAACAGTGTCTCACATTTAGAAAACACTCTTATGCCTGCTTAAGGGGGAAGGAGAGGTGGGGTGATGCATAAAACCAGAGTTTGATATAAGCACAGGTACCGTTCCAAAAACCAACTATGGAATAGACCAGACCTACACCTTCCTCAGTGAAAGGGACTCAAAACCCCATATTTCCCGCAGAGGAATATATCTGACTAGTAAGAATCTTAAAACTTTTGTATTGATATGTCTCCATAAGGGAATCAAGTGTGTCTAGACTGGCATAAACATGGCAGCGAGAAACAGCTCAAACCCACTATAAAAAGGAATTTCAAAAATAAAACAAAACAACTGGGAAATTCTTTTCAATTCCTTCAGGGTCTCTGATGAAACCTGGAATGACCCTATCTACAACGACAGCTGGATGTGGCATAAGGCTGGACACTTGGGACTGAGAGGATTGGTGAGTTTGGGTGAGCAAATGCAGACCCTTTAAAGCAATAATGCATGGCACCCATTCCATGGGTCCCAACTCTCCAGGTTGAAGGGAATATTACTACAGATATAACATGTACAGGAATCCTAGAAAACGGACACACTGTGAATACGAAAGGTTTCTAAAACTCAACGAATAGTCCCTCTCCTGGTGCTCCGGTTTGACTTTCCATCTGCTTTACTATCAACCTCCCAACTTGGAGAGACAGCCCCTTTAACCTCCTGGTTCGCACAGGTTGCCAATTTGGCAGAGGATGAAAGGGAAGAGGGAGAACCAATGAGAGAGTAGCTGATAGGCATTTGGACGGGCACATATCACTGTAATTTCCCGGCAGGAAGAAGAATTAACCAAAGTCTCAGCCCCCCACCGGGAACCAGTATAGGTCCTGAACCAAAATTTTGGACTTGCGGTCAGATCACCAAAAACGAGTTGAAAAATGGAGCTCAGGGCACAGCAATTCACAAACTGGCCGATTAATAAAGGACAAGTATCGTCCAAAATCTGTTGAGGGAAGGCAACGAGGCGGACTTGAAAGCGAGGCAGAATAGCAGGAAACAGATTTCAACAGGTACATTGGAATCACCTTTAAAGCACAGGAAGAAGGACACAACGTCGACAATGATGCACTTGGCCAAAAAGGGCGTATGCGTTTTCTCCTGAATATATTCAGGAGAAAACGCATACGACCTTTTTGGCCAAGCAAGCAAACGGGCAATGCAAATCTTCACTACAAAGAAGTATCACTTCCCACCGGTTAAAATGGACATCCACAAAATGTGTAAAAACCAGAAAGGCAAGACAGGCCCTGGAGAACAGGGAGCCTTGTTATGCTTATGGGCGGGATGTAAATTGCCAATTGCCTCTCTTGAGGAGTGCATTGTGTTCCCTAAGACAAGTAAAGAACAGAGCTACAGAGCCAAGGGCACTTCCAGTCTAGGTAATATACCTTGGGAAAACTGAAAATCAATAAGACAGAGCCACCCCAAAATTTAGGGCTGCACTGCTTACAAGGACCTCAACTTGGATACACCTTAAGTATCCCAGGAAATATAAAAATGGTTCAAAAAATTGTGGTACTTACGTACGATGGAATATCCCTCAGCCATGAAATCAATGTCATAAGACCAGTAGCAGCAAAATGGGTGTATTCAGGTACGATGATTCTAAGCTAAATAAATCACACAGAAAAAGAAACTTATCATAAGATATCACTTAAGAACATCCTATAAACATGGCTACACTTGAACTGAGTTAGGAAAGAGAACAGTGTCTCATATTTAGAAAACACTCTTATGCCTGCTTAAGGGGGAAGGAGAGGTGGGGTGATGCATAAAACCAGAGTTTGATATAAGCACAGGTACCGTTCCAAAAACCAACTATGGAATAGACAAAACCTACACTTTCCTCAGTGAAAGGGGCTCAAAACCCCATATTTCCCGCAAAGGAATATATCTGACTAGTAAGAATCTTAAAACCTATGTATTGATATGTCTCCGTAAGGGAATCAAGTGTGTCTAGACTGACATAAACATGGCAGCGAGAATCAGCTCAAACCCACTATAAAAAGGAATTTCAAAAACAAAACAAAAAAACTGGGAAATTCTTTACAATTCCTTCAGGGTCTCTGATGAAACCTGGAATGACCCTATCTACAACGACAGCTGGATGTCGCATAAGAGGGACACTTCGAACTGAGACGATTGGTGAGATTCGGTGAGCAAATGCAGACCCTTTAAAGAACAAATGCCTGACACCCATTCCATGGGTCCCAACTCTCCAGGTTGAAGGGAATATTACTACAGCTATAAAATGTACGGGAAACCTAGAGAACGGACACACTGCGAATACGAAAGGTTTCTAAAACTCAACGAACAGTCCCTCTCCTGGTGCTCCGGTTTGACTTTCCATCTGATTTACTATCAACCTCCCATCTTGGAGAGACAGCCCCTTTAACCTCGTGGTTCGCACAGGTTGCCAATTTGGCAGAGGATGAAAGGGAAGAGGGAGAACCAATGAGAGAGTAGCTGTTAGGCATATGGACGGGCACATATCACTGTAATTTCCCGGCAGGAAGAAGAATTAAATAAAGTCTCAGCCACCCACTGGGAACCAGTATAGTTCCTGAACCAAAATTTTGGACTTGCGGTCAGATCTCCAAAAACGAGTTGAAAAATGGAGCTCAGGGGCACAGCAATTCACAAACTGGCCGAGTAATAAAGGACAAGTATCGTCCAAAATCTGTTGAGGGAAGGCAACGAGGCAGACTTGAAAGCGAGGCAGAAAAGCAGGAAACAGATTTCAAGAGTTATGTTGGAATCGCCTTTAAAGCACAGGAAGAGGGGCACAACTTCGACAATGATGCACTTGGCCAAAAAGGGCGTATGAGTTTTCTCCTGAATATATTCAGGACAAAACGCATACGCCCTTTTTGGCTAAGCAAGCAAGCGGGCAATGCAAATCTGCCCTACAAAGAAGTATCACTTCCCACCGGTCAAAAGGGACATCCACAAAATGTGTAAAAACCAGAAAGGCAAGACAGGCCCTGGAGAACAGGGAGCCTTGTTTTGCTGATGTGCGGGATGTAAATTGCCAACTGCCTCTCTGGAGGAGTGCATTGTGTTCCCTAAAACAAGTAAACAACAGAGCTACAGAGCCAAGGGCACTTCCAGTCTAGGGAATATACCTTGGGAAAACTGAAAAACAATAAGACAGAGCCACCCCAAAATTTAGGGCTGCAATGCTTACAAGGACCTCACCTTGGGTACACCTTAAATATCCCAGGAAATATAAAAATGGTTCAAAAAATTGTGGTACTTACGTACGATGGAATATCCCTCAGCCATGAAATCAATGTCATAAGACCAGTAGCAGCAAAATGGGTGGATTCAGGTACGATGATTCTAAGTGAAATAAGTCACACAGAAAAAGAAACTTATCATAAGATATCACTTATGAAGATCCTGTAAACATGGCTACACTTGAACTGAGTTAGGACAGAGAACAGTGTCTCACATTTAGAAAACACTCTTATGCCTGCTTAAGGGGGAAGGAGAGGTGGGGTGATGCATAAAACCAGAGTTTGATATAAGCACAGGTACCGTTCCAAAAACCAACTATGGAATAGACAAGACCTACACCTTCCTCAGTGAAAGGGACTCAAAACACCATATTTCCCGCAGAGGAATATATCTGACTAGTAAGAATCTTAAAACCTATGTATTGATATGTCTCTGTAAGGGAATCAAGTGTGTCTATACTGGCATAAACATGGCAGCGAGAATCAGCTCAAACCCACTATAAAAAGGAATTTCAAAAACAAAACAAAAAAACTGGGAAATTCTTTACAATTCCTTCAGGTTCTCTGATGAAACCTGGAATGACCCTATCTACAATGACAGCTGGATGTGGCATAAGGAGGGACACGTGGGACTGAGACGATTGGTGAGATTGGGTGAGCAAATGCAGACCCTTTAAAGCACAAATGCCTGGCACCCATTACATGGGTCCCAACTCTCCAGGTTGAAGGGAATATTACTACAGCTATAACATGTATGGGAAACCTAGAGAACGGACACACTGTGAATACGAAAGGTTTCTAAAACTCAACGAATACTCCCTCTCCTGGTGCTCCGGTTTGACTTTCCATCTGCTTTACTATCAACCTCCCAAATTGGAGAGACAGCCCCTTTAACCTCCTGGTTCACACAGGTTGCCAATTTGGCAGAGGATGAAAGGGAAGAGGGAGAACCAATGAGAGAGTAGCTGTTAGGCATTTGGACGGGCACATATCACTGTAATTTCCCGGCAGGAAGAAGAATTAACCAAAGTCTCAGCCCCCCACCGGGAACCAGTATAGGTCCTGAACCAAAATTTTGGACTTGCGGTCAGCTCACCAAAAACGAGTTGAATAATGGAGCTCAGGGGCACAGCAATTCACAAACTGCCCGAGTAATAAAGGACAACTATCATCCAAAAATCTGTTGAGGGAAGGCATCGAGGTGGACTTGAAAGCGAGGCAGAATAGCAGGAAACAGATTTCAAGAGGTACGTTGGAATCGCCTTTAAAGCACAAGAAGAGGGGCACAACTTCGACAATGATGTACTTGGCGAAAAAGGGCGTATGCATTTTCTCCTGAATATATTCAGGAGAAAACGCATACGCCCTTTTTGGCCAAGCAAGCAAGCGGGCAATGCAAATCTGCACTACAAAGAAGTATCACTTCCCACGGGTCAAAAGGGACATCCACAAAATGTGTAAAAACCACAAAGGCAAGACAGGCCCTGGAGAAGAGGGAGCCTTGTTATGCTGATGGGCGGGATGTAAATTGCCAACTGCCTCTCTGGAGGAGTGCATTGTGTTCCCTAAAACAAGTAAAGAACAGAGCTACAGAGCCAAGGGCACTTCCAGTCAAGGGAATATACCTTGGGAAAACTGAAAATCAATAAGACAGAGCCACCCCAAAATTTAGGGCTGCACTGCTTACAAGGACCTCAACTTGGGTACACCTTAAGTATCCCAGGAAATATAAAAATGTTTCAAAAAATTGTAGTACTTACGTATGATGGAATATCCCTCAGCCATGAAATCAATGTCATAAGACAAGTAGCAGCAAATTGGGTGGTTTCAGGTACGATGATTCTAAGTGAAATAAGTCACACAGAAAAAGAAACTTATCATAAGATATCACTTATGAAGATCCTGTAAACATGGCTACACTTGAACTGAGTTACGAAAGAGAACAGTGTCTCACATTTAGAAAACACTCTTATGCCTGCTTAAGGGGGAAGGAGAGGTGGGGTGATGCATAAAACCAGAGTTTGATATAAGCACAGGTACCGTTCCAAAAACCAACTGTGGAATAGACAAGACCTACACCTTCCTCAGTGAAAGGGACTCAAAACCCCATATTTCCCGCAGAGGAATATATCTGACTAGTAAGAATCTTAAAACCTATGTATTGATATGTCACTGTAAGGGAAACAAGTGTGTCTAGACTGGCATAAACATGGCAGCGAGAATCAGCTCAAACCTACTATAAAAAGGAATTTCAAAAACAAAACAAAAAAACTGGGAAATTCTTTACAATTCCTTCAGGGTCTCTGATGAAACCTGGAATGACCCTATCTACAACGACAGCTGGATGTGGCAGAAGGCTGGACACTTGGGACTGAGAGAATTGGTGAGATTGGGTGAGCAAATGCAGACCCTTTAAAGCACAAATGCCTGGCACCCATTCCATGGGTCCCAACTCTCCAGTTTGAAGGGAATATTACTACAGCTATAACATGTACGGGAAACCTAGAGAACGGACACACTGTGAATACGAAAGGTTTCTAAAACTCAATGAATAGTCCCTCTCCTGGTTCTCCGGTTTGACTTTCCATCTGCTTTACTATCAACCTCCCAAGTTGGAGAGACAGCGCCTTTAACCTCCTGGTTCACACAGGTTGCCAATTTGGAAGAGGATGAAAGGGAAGAGGGAGAAACAATGAGAGAGTAGCTGTTAGGCATTTGGACGGGCACATATCACTCTAACTTCCCCGCAGGAAGAAGAATTAACCAAAGTCTCAGCCACCCACTGGGAACCAGTATAGGTCCTGAACCAAAATTTTGGACTTGCTGTCAGCTCACGAAAAACGAGTTGAAAAATAGACCTCAGGGGCACAGCAATTCACAAACTGGCCGAGTAATAAAGGACAACTATCGTCCAAAAATGTGTTGAGGGAAGGCAACGAGGTGGACTTGAAAGCGAGGCAGTATAGCAGGAAACAGATTTCAAGAGGTACATTGGAATCGCCTTTAAAGCACAGGAAGAGGGGCACAACTTCGACAATGATGCACTTGGCCAAAAAGGGCATATGCGTTTTCTCCTGAATATATTCAGGAGAAAACGCATAAGCCCTTTTTGGCTAAGCAAGCCAGCGGGCAATGCAAATCTGCACTACAAAGAAGTATCACTTCCCACCGGTCAAAAGGGACATCCGCAAAATGTGTAAAAACCAGAAAGGCAAGACAGACCCTGGAGAACAGGGAGCCTTGTTTTGCTGATGGGCGGGATGTAAATTGCCAACTGCCTCTCTGGAGCAGTGCATTGTGTTCCCTAAAACAACTAAAGAACAGAGGTACAGAGCCAAAGGCACTTCCAGTCTAGGTAATATACCTTGGGAAAACTGAAAATCAATAAGACAGAGCCACCCCAAAATTTAGGGCTGCACTGCTTACAAGGACCTCAACTTGGGTACACCTTAAATATCCCAGGAAATATAAAAATGGTTCAAAAAATTGTGGTACTTACGTACGATGGAATATCCCTCAGCCATGAAATCAATGTCATAAGACCAGTAGCAGCAAAATGGGTGGATTCAGGTACGATGATTCTAAGTGAAATAAGTCACACAGAAAAAGAAACTTATCATAAGATATCACTTATGAAGATCCTGTATACATGGCTACACTTGAACTGAGTTAGGAAAGAGAACAGTGTCTCACATTTAGAAAACACTCTTATGCCTGCTTAAGGGGGAAGGAGAGGTGGGGTGATGCATAAAACCTGAGTTTGATATAAGCACAGGTACCGTTCCAAAAACCAACTATGGAATAGACAAGACCTACACCTTCCTCAGTGAAAGGGACTCAAAACCCCATATTTCCCGCAGAGGAATATATCTGACTAGTAAGAATCTTAAAACCTATGTATTGATATGTCTCCGTAAGGGAATCAAGTGTGTCTAGACTGGCATAAACATGGCAGCGAGAATCAGCTCAAACCCACTATAAAAAGGAATTTCATAAACAAAACAAAAAAACTGGGAAATTCTTTACAATTCCTTCAGGGTCTCTGATGAAACCTGGAATGACACTGTCTACAACGACTGCTGGATGTGGCATAAGGAGGGACACTTGGGACTGAGAAGATTGGTGAGATTGGGTGACCAAATGCAGACCCTTTGAAGCACAAGTGCCTGGTACGCATTCCATGGGTCCCAACTCTCCAGGTTGAAGGGAATATTACTACAGCTATAACATGTATGGGAAACCTAGAGAACGGACACACTGTGAATACGAAAGGTTTCTAAAACTCAACGAATAGTCCCTCTCCTGGTGCTCCGGTTTGACATTCCATCTGCTTTACTATCAACCTCCCAACATGGAGAGACAGCCCATTTAACCTCCTGGTTCACACAGGTTGCCAATTTGGCAGAGGATGAAAGGGAAGAGGGAGAACCAATGAGAGAGCAGCTGTTAGGCATTTGGACGGGCACATATCGCTGTAATTTCCCAGCAGGAAGAAGAATTAACCAAAGTCTCAGCCCCCCACCGGGAATCAGTATAGGTCCTGAACCAAAATTTTGGACTTGCGGTCAGCTCACCAAAAACGAGTTGAAAAATGGAGCTCAGGGGCACAGCAATTCACAAACTGGCCGAGTAATAAAGGACAACTATCGTCCAAAAATCTGTTGAGGGAAGGCAACGAGGTGGACTTGAAAGCGAGGCAGAATAGCAGGAAACAGATTTCAAGAGGTACGTTGGAATCGCCTTTAAAGCACAGGAAGAGGGGCACAACTTCGACAATGATGCACTTGGCCAAAAAGGGCGTATGCGTTTTCTCCTGAATATATTCAGGAGAAAACGCATATGCCCTTTTTGGCCAAGCAAGCAAACGGGCAATGCAAATCTTCACTACAAAGGAGTAGCACTTCCCACCGGTTAAAAGGGACATCCACAAAATGTGTAAAAACCAGAAAGGCAAGACAGGCCCTGGAGAACAGGGAGCCTTGTTATGCTGATGGGCGGGATGTAAATTGCCAACTGCCTCTCTGGAGGAGTGCATTGTGTTCCCTAAAACAAGTAAAGAACAGAGCTACAGAGCCAAGGGCACTTCCAGTCTAGGGAATATACCTTGGGAAAAATGAAAATCAATAAGACAGAGCCACCCCAAAATTTAGGGCTGCACTGCTTACAAGGACCTCAACTTGGGTACACCTTAAATATCCCAGGAAATATAAAAATGGTTCAAAAAATTGTCATACTTACGTATGATGGAATATCCCTCAGCCATGAAATCAATGTCATAAGACCAGTAGCAGCAAAATGGGTGTATTCAGGTACGATGATTCTAAGCGAAATAAGTCACACAGAAAAAGAAACTTATCATAAGATATCACTTATGAAGATCCTATAAACATGGCTACACTTGAACTGAGTTAGGAAAGAGAACAGTGTCTCATATTTAGAAAACACTCTTATGCTTGCTTAAGGGGGAAGGAGAGGTGGGGTGATGCATAAAACCAGAGTTTGATATAAGCACAGGTACCGTTCCAAAAACCAACTATGGAATAGACAAGACCTACACCTTCCTCAGTGAAAGGGACTCAAAACCCCATATTTCCCGCAGAGGAATATATCTGACTAGTAAGAATCTTAAAACCTATGTATTGATATGTCACTGTAAGGGAATCAAGTGTGTCTAGACTGACATAAACATGGCAGCGAGAATCAGCTCAAACCCACTATAAAAAGGAATTTCAAAAACAAAACAAAAAAAACTGGGAAATTCTTTACAATTCCTTCAGGGTCTCTGATGAAACCTGGAATGACCCTATCTACAACGACAGCTGCATGTGGCATAAGGAGGGACACTTGGGACTGAGAGAATTGGTGAGATTGGGTGAGAAAATGCAGACCCTTTAAAGCACAAATGCCTGACACCCATTCCATGGGTCCCAACTCTCCAGGTTGAAGGGAATATTACTACAGTTATAACATGTACGGGAAACCTAGAGAACGGACACACTGCGAATACGAAAGGTTTCTAAAACTCAACGAACACTCCCTCTCCTGGTGCTCCGGTTTGACTTTCCATGTGCTTTACTATCAACCTCCCAACATGGACAGACATCCCCTTTAACCTCGTGGTTCGCACAGGTTGCCAATTTGGCAGAGGATGAAAGGGAAGAGGGAGAACCAATGAGAGAGTAGCTGTTAGGCATTTGGATGGGCACATATCACTGTAATTTCCCGGCAGGAAGAAGAATTAAATAAAGTCTCAGCCACCAACTGGGAACCAGTATAGGTCCTGAACCAAAATTTTGGACTTGCGGTCAGATCACCAAAAACGAGTTGAAAAATGGAGCTCAGGGCACAGCAATTCACAAACTGGCCGATTAATAAAGGACAAGTATCGTCCAAAATCTGTTGAGGGAAGGCAACGAGGCGGACTTGAAAGCGAGGCAGAATAGCAGGAAACAGATTTCAACAGGTACTTTGGAATCACCTTTAAAGCACAGGAAGAAGGACACAACGTCGACAATGATGCACTTGGCCAAAAAGGGCGTATGCGTTTTCTCCTGAATATATTCAGGAGAAAATGCATACGACCTTTTTGGCCAAGCAAGCAAACGGGCAATGCAAATCTTCACTACAAAGAAGTATCACTTCCCACCAATTAAAATGGACATCCACAAAATGTGTAAAAACCAGAAAGGCAAGACAGGCCCTGGAGAACAGGGAGCCTTGTTATGCTTATGGGCGGGATGTAAATTGCCAATTGCCTCTCTTGAGGAGTGCATTGTGTTCCCTAAAACAAGTAAAGAACAGAGCTACAGAGCCAAGGGCACTTCCAGTCTAGGGAATATACCTTGGGAAAACTGAAAATCAATAAGACAGAGCCACCCCAAAATTTAGGGCTGCACTGCTTACAAGGACCTCAACTTGGATACACCTTAGGTACCCCAGGAAATATAAAAGTGTTTCAAAAAATTGTGGTACTTACGTACGATGGAATATCCCTCAGCCATGAAATCAATGTCATAAGACCAGTAGCAGCAAAATGGGTGTACTCAGGTACGATGATTCTAAGCGAAATAAATCACACAGAAAAAGAAACTTATCATAAGATATCACTTAAGAACATCCTATAAACATGGCTACACTTGAACTGAGTTAGGAAAGAGAACAGTGTCTCATATTTAGAAAACACTCTTATGCCTGCTTAAGGGGGAAGGAGAGGTGGGGTGATGCATAAAACCAGAGTTTGATATAAGCACAGGTACCGTTCCAAAAACCAACTATGGAATAGACAAAACCTACACTTTCCTCAGTGAAAGGGGCTCAAAACCCCATATTTCCCACAAAGGAATATATCTGACTAGTAAGAATCTTAAAACCTATGTATTGATATGTCTCCGTAAGGGAATCAAGTGTGTCTAGACTGACATAAACATGGCAGCGAGAATCAGCTCAAACCCACTATAAAAAGGAATTTCAAAAACAAAACAAAAAAACTGGGAAATTCTTTACAATTCCTTCAGGGTCTCTGATGAAACCTGGAATGACCCTATCTACAACGACAGCTGGATGTGGCATAAGAGGGACACTTGGGACTGAGACGATTGGTGAGATTCGGTGAGCAAATGCAGACCCTTTAAAGCACAAATGCCTGACACCCATTCCATGGGTCCCAACTCTCCAGGTTGAAGGGAATATTACTACAGCTATAAAATGTACGGGAAACCTAGAGAACGGACACACTGCGAATACGAAAGGTTTCTAAAACTCAACGAACAGTCCCTCTCCTGGTGCTCCGGTTTGACTTTCCATCTGATTTACTATCAACCTCCCATCTTGGAGAGACAGCCCCTTTAACCTCGTGGTTCGCACAGGTTGCCAATTTGGCAGAGGATGAAAGGGAAGAGGGAGAACCAATGAGAGAGTAGCTGTTAGGCATTTGGACGGGCACATATCACTGTAATTTCCCGGCAGGAAGAAGAATTAAATAAAGTCTCAGCCACCCACTGGGAACCAGTATAGGTCCTGAACCAAAATTTTGGACTTGCGGTCAGATCTCCAAAAACGAGTTGAAAAATGGAGCTCAGGGGCACAGCAATTCACAAACTGGCCGAGTAATAAAGGACAAGTATCGTCCAAAATCTGTTGAGGGAAGGCAACGAGGCAGACTTGAAAGCGAGGCAGAAAAGCAGGAAACAGATTTCAAGAGTTACGTTGGAATCGCCTTTAAAGCACAGGAAGAGGGGCACAACTTCGACAATGATGCACTTGGCCAAAAAGGGCGTATGAGTTTTCTCCTGAATATATTCAGGACAAAACGCATACGCCCTTTTTGGCTAAGCAAGCAAGCGGGCAATGCAAATCTGCCCTACAAAGAAGTATCACTTCCCACCGGTCAAAAGGGACATCCACAAAATGTGTAAAAACCAGAAAGGCAAGACAGGCCCTGGAGAACAGGGAGCCTTGTTATGCTTATGGGCGGGATGTAAATTGCCAATTGCCTCTCTTGAGGAGTGCATTGTGTTCCCTAAAACAAGTAAAGAACAGAGCTACAGAGCCAAGGGCACTTCCAGTCTAGGGAATATACCTTGGGAAAACTGAAAATCAATAAGACAGAGCCACCCCAAAATTTAGGGCTGCACTGCTTACAAGGACCTCAACTTGGATACACCTTAGGTATCCCAGGAAATATAAAAGTGGTTCAAAAAATTGTGGTACTTACGTACGATGGAATATCCCTCAGCCATGAAATCAATGTCATAAGACCAGTAGCAGCAAAATGGGTGTACTCAGGTACGATGATTCTAAGCGAAATAAATCACACAGAAAAAGAAACTTATCATAAGATATCACTTATGAAGATCCTGTAAACATGGCTACAGTTGAACTGAGTTAGGAAAGAGAACAGTGTCTCACATTTAGAAAACACTCTTATGCCTGCTTAAGGGGGAAGGAGAGGTGGGGTGATGCATAAAACCAGAGTTTGATATAAGCACAGGTACCGTTCCAAAAACCAACTATGGAATAGACAAGACCTACACCTTCCTCAGTGAAAGGGACTCAAAACACCATATTTCCCGCAGAGGAATATATCTGACTAGTAAGAATCTTAAAACCTATGTATTGATATGTCTCTGTAAGGGAATCAAGTGTGTCTATACTGGCATAAACATGTCAGCGAGAATCAGCTCAAACCCACTATAAAAAGGAATTTCAAAAACAAAACAAAAAAACTGGGAAATTCTTTACAATTCCTTCAGGTTCTCTGATGAAACCTGGAATGACCCTATCTACAATGACAGCTGGATGTGGCATAAGGAGGGACACGTGGGACTGAGACGATTGGTGAGATTGGGTGAGCAAATGCCGACCCTTTAAAGCACAAATGCCTGGCACCCATTCCATGGGTCCCAACTCTCCAGGTTGAAGGGAATATTACTACAGCTATAACATGTATGGGAAACCTAGAGAACGGACACACTGTGAATACGAAAGGTTTCTAAAACTCAACGAATACTCCCTCTCCTGGTGCTCCGGTTTGACTTTCCATCTGCTTTACTATCAACCTCCCAAATTGGAGAGAAAGCCCCTTTAACCTCCTGGTTCACACAGGTTGCCAATTTGGCAGAGGATGAAAGGGAAGAGGGAGAACCAATGAGAGAGTAGCTGTTAGGCATTTGGACAGGCACATATCACTGTAATTTCCCGGCAGGAAGAAGAATTAACCAAAGTCTCAGCCCCCCACCGGGAACCAGTATAGGTCCTGAGCCAAAATTTTGGACTTGCGGTCAGCTCACCAAAAACGAGTTGAATAATGGAGCTCAGGGGCACAGCAATTCACAAACTGCCCGAGTAATAAAGGACAACTATCATCCAAAAATCTGTTGAGGGAAGGCATCGAGGTGGACTTGAAAGCGAGGCAGAATAGCAGGAAACAGATTTCAAGAGGTACGTTGGAATCGCCTTTAAAGCACAGGAAGAGGGGCACAACTTCGACAATGATGCACTTGGCCAAAAAGGGCGTATGTGTTTTCTCCTGAATATATTCAGGAGAAAACGCATACGCCCTTTTTGGCCAAGCAAGCAAGCGGGCAATGCAAATCTGCACTACAAAGAAGTATCACTTCCCACGGGTCAAAAGGGACATCCACAAAATGTGTAAAAACCACAAAGGCAAGACAGGCCCTGGAGAACAGGGAGCCTTGTTATGCTGCTGGGCGGGATGTAAATTGCCAACTGCCTCTCTGGAGGAGTGCATTGTGTTCCCTAAAACAAGTAAAGAACAGAGCTACAGAGCCAAGGGCACTTCCAGTCTAGGGAATATACCTTGGGAAAACTGAAAATCAATATGACAGAGCCACCCCAAAATTTAGGGCTGCACTGCTTACAAGGACCTCAACTTGGGTACACCTTAAGTATCCCAGGAAATATAAAAATGTTTCAAAAAATTGTGGAACTTACGTATGATGGAATATCCCTCAGCCATGAAATCAATGTCATAAGACAAGTAGCAGCAAATTGGGTGGTTTCAGGTACGATGATTCTAAGTGAAATAAGTCACACAGAAAAAGAAACTTATCATAAGATATCACTTATGAAGATCCTGTAAACATGGCTACACTTGAACTGAGTTAGGAAAGAGAACAGTGTCTCACATTTAGAAAACACTCTTATGCCTGCTTAAGGGGGAAGGAGAGGTGGGGTGATGCATAAAACCTGAGTTTGATATAAGCACAGGTACCGTTCCAAAAACCAACTATGGAAAAGACAAGACCTACACCTTCCTCAGTGAAAGGGACTCAAAACCCCATATTTCCCGCAGAGGAATATATCTGACTAGTAAGAATCTTAAAACCTATGTATTGATATGTCTCCGTAAGGGAATCAAGTGTGTCTAGACTGGCATAAACATGGCAGCGAGAATCAGCTCAAACCCACTATAAAAAGGAATTTCATAAACAAAACAAAAAAACTGGGAAATTCTTTACAATTCCTTCAGGGTCTCTGATGAAACCTGGAATGACACTATCTACGACGACTGCTGGATGTGGCATAAGGAGGGACACTTGGGACTGAGAAGATTGGTGAGATTGGGTGACCAAATGCAGACCCTTTGAAGCACAAGTGCCTGGTACGCATTCCATGGGTCCCAACTCTCCAGGTTGAAGGGAATATTACTACAGCTATAACATGTACGGGAAACCTAGAGAACGGACACACTGTGAATACGAAAGGTTTCTAAAACTCAACGAATAGTCCCTCTCCTGGTGCTCCGGTTTGACATTCCATCTGCTTTACTATCAACCTCCCAACTTGGAGAGACAGCCCATTTAACCTCCTGGTTCACACAGGTTGCCAATTTGGCAGAGGATGAAAGGGAAGAGGGAGAACCAATGAGAGAGCAGCTGTTAGGCATTTGGACGGGCACATATCGCTGTAATTTCCCAGCAGGAAGAAGAATTAACCAAAGTCTCAGCCACCCACCGGGTACCAGTATAGGTCCTGAACCAAAATTTTGGACTTGCGGTCAGCTCACCAAAAACGAGTTGAATAATGGAGCTCAGGGGCACAGCAATTCACAAACTGGCCGAGTAATAAAGGACAACTATCGTCCAAAAATCTGTTGAGGGAAGGCAACGAGGTGGACTTGAAAGCGAGGCAGAATAGCAGGAAACAGATTTCAAGAGGTACATTGGAATCGCCTTTAAAGCACAGGAAGAGGGGCACAACTTCGACAATGATGCACTTGGCCAAAAAGGGCATATGCGTTTTCTCCTGAATATATTCAGGAGAAAACGCATAAGCCCTTTTTGGCTAAGCAAGCAAGCGGGCAATGCAAATCTGCCCTAGAAAGAAGTATCACTTCCCACCGGTCAAAAGGGACATCCACAAAATGTGTAAAAACCAGAAAGGCAAGACAGGCCCTGGAGAACAGGGAGCCTTGTTTTGCTGATGGGCGGGATGTAAATTGCCAACTGCCTCTCTGCAGGAGTGCATTGTGTTCCCTAAAACAAGTAAACAACAGAGCTACAGAGCCAAGGGCACTTCCAGTCTAGGGAATATATCTTGGGAAAACTGAAAATCAATAAGACAGAGCCTCCCCAAAATTTAGGGCTGCACTGCTTACAAGGACCTCAACTTGGGTACACCTTAAATATCCCAGGAAATATAAAAATGGTTCAAAAAATTGTGGTACTTACGTACGATGAAATATCCCTCAGCCATGAAATCAATGTCATAAGACCAGTAGCAGCAAAATGGGTGGATTCAGGTACGATGATTCTAAGTGAAATAAGTCACAGAGAAAAAGAAACTTATCATAAGATATCACTTATGAAGATCCTGTAAACATGGCTACACTTGAACTGAGTTAGGAAAGAGAACAGTGTCTCACATTTAGAAAACACTCTTATGCCTGCTTAAGGGGGAAGGAGAGGTGGGGTGATGCATAAAACCAGAGTTTGATATAAGCACAGGTACCGTTCCAAAAACCAACTATGGAATAGACAAGACCTACTCCTTCCTCAGTGAAAGGGGACTCAAAACACCATATTTCCCGCAGAAGAATATATCTGACTAGTAAGAATCTTAAAACCTATGTATTGATATGTCTCTGTAAGGGAATCAAGTGTGTCTATACTGGCATAAACATGACAGCGAGAATCAGCTCAAACCCACTATAAAAAGGAATTTCAAAAACAAAACAAAAAAAACTGGGAAATTCTTTACAATTCCTTCAGGGTCTCTGATGAAACCTGGAATGACCCTATCTACAATAACAGCTGGATGTGGCATAAGGAGGGACACTTGGGACTGAGACGATTGGTAACATTGGGTGAGCAAATGCAGACCCTTTAAAGCACAAATGCCTGGCACCCATTCCATGGGTCCAACTCTCCAGGTTGAAGGGAATATTACTACAGCTATAACATGTACGGGAAACCTAGAGAACGGACACACTGTGAATACGAAAGGTTTCTAAAACTCAACGAATACTCCCTCTCCTGGTGCTCTGGTTTGACTTTCCATCTGCTTTACTTCAACCTCCCAAGTTGGAGAGACAGCCCCTTTAACCTCCTGGTTCACACAGGTTGCCAATTTGGCAGAGGATGAAAGGGAAGAGGGAGAACCAATGAGAGAGTAGCTGTTAGGCATTTGGACGGGCACATCTCAATCTAACTTCCCCGCAGGAAGAAGAATTAACCAAAGTCTCAGCCACCCACTGGGAACCAGTATAGGTCCTGAACCAAAATTTTGGACTTGCTGTCCGCTCACCAAAAACGAGTTGAAAAATGGAGCTCAGGGGCACAGCAATTCACAAACTGGCCGAGTAATAAAGGACAACTATCGTCCAAAAATCTGTTGACGGAAGGCAACGAGGTGGACTTGAAAGCGAAGCAGAATAGCAGGAAACAGATTTCAAGAGGTACGTTGGAATCGCCTTTAAAGCACAGGAAGAGGGGCACAACTTCGACAATGATGCACTTGGCCATAAAGGGCATATGCGTTTTCTCCTGAATATATTCAGGAGAAAACGCATACGCCCTTTTTGGCCAAGCAAGCAAGCGGTCAATGTAAATCTGCACTACAAAGAAGTATCACTTCCCACGGGTCAAAAGGGACATCCACAGAATGTGTAAAAACCAGAAAGGCAAGACAGGCCCTGGAGAACAGGGAGCCTTGTTATGCTGTTGGGCGGGATGTAAATTGCCAACTGCCTCTCTGGAGGAGTGCATTGTGTTCCCTAAAACAAGTAAACAACAGAGCTACAGAGCCAAGGGCACTTCCAGTCTAGGGAATATACCTTGGGAAAACTGAAAATCAATAAGACAGAGCCACCCCAAAATTTAGGGCTGCACTGCTTACAAGGACCTCAACTTGGGTACACCTTAAGTATCCCAGGAAATATAAAAATATTTCAAAAAATTGTGGTACTTACGTATGATGGAATATCCCTCAGCCATGAAATCAATGTCATAAGACCAGTAGCAGCAAAATGGGTGGATTCAGGTACGATGATTCTAAGTGAAATATGTCACACAGAAAAAGAAACTTATCATAAGATATCACTTATGAAGATCCTGTAAACATGGCTACACTTGAACTGAGTTAGGAAAGAGAACAGTGTCTCACATTTAGAAAACACTCTTATGCCTGCTTAAGGGGGAAGGAGAGGTGGGGTGATGCATAAAACCAGAGTTTGATATAAGCACAGGTACCGTTCCAAAAACCAACTATGGAATAGACAAGACCTACACCTTCCTCAGTGAAAGGGACTCAAAACCCCATATTTCCCGCAGAGGAAAATATCTGACTAGTAAGAATCTTAAAACCTATGTATTGATATGTCACTGTAAGGGAAACAAGTGTGTCTAGACTGGCATAAACATAGCAGCGAGAATCAGCTCAAACCTACTATAAAAAGGAATTTCAAAAACAAAACAAAAAAACTGGGAAATTCTTTACAATTCCTTCAGGGTCTCTGATGAAACCTGGAATGACCCAATCTACAACGACAGCTTGATGTGGCATAAGGCTGGACACTTGGGACTGAGAGAATTGGTGAGATTGGGTGAGCAAATGCAGACCCTTTAAAGCAATAATGCCTGGCACCCATTCCATGGGTCCCAACTCTCCAGTTTGAAGGGAATATTACTACAGCTATAACATGTACGGGAAACCTAGAGAACGGACACACTGTGAATACGAAAGGTTTCTAAAACTCAATAAATAGTCCCTCTCCTGGTGCTCCGGTTTGACTTTCCATCTGCTTTAATATCAACCTCCCAACTTGGAGAGACACCCCCTTTAACCTCCTGGATCACACAGGTTTCCAATTTGGCAGAGGATGAAAGGGAAGAGGGAGAACCAATGAGGGAGTAGCTGTTAGGCATTTGGACGGGCACATCTCACTCTAACTTCCCCGCAGGATGAAGAATTAACCAAAGTCTCAGCCACCCACCGGGAACCAGTATAGGTCCTGAACCAAAATTTTGGACTTGCTGTCAGCTTACCAAAAACGAGTTGAAAAATGGAGCTCAGGGGCACAGCAATTCACAAACTGGCCGAGTAATAAAGGACAACTATCGTCCAAAAACCTGTTGAGGAAAGGCAACGAGGCGGACATGAAAGAGAGGAAGAATAGCAGGAAACAGATTTCAAGAGTTACGTTGGGATCGCCTTTAAAGCACAGGAAGAGGGGCACAACTTCGACAATGATGCACTTGGCCAAAAAGGGCGTATGCGTTTTCTCCTGAATATATTCAGGACAAAACGCATACGCCCTTTTTGGCTAAGCAATCAAGCGGGCAATGCAAATCTGCCATACAAAGAAGTATCACTTCCCACTGGTCAAAAGGGACATCCACAAAATGTGTAAAAACCAGAAAGGCAAGACAGGCCCTGCAGAACAGGGAGCCTTGTTTTGCTGATGGGCGGGATGTAAATTGCCAACTGCCTCTCTGGAGGAGTGCATTGTGTTCCCTAAAACAAGTAAACAACAGAGCTACAGAGCCAAGGGCACTTCCAGTCTAGGGAATATACCTTGGGAAAACTGAAAATCAATAAGACAGAGCCACCCCAAAATTTAGGGCTGCACTGCTTACAAGGACCTCAACTTGGGTACACCTTAAATATCCCAGGAAATATAAAAATGGTTCAAAAAATTGTGGTACTTACGTACGATGGAATATCCCTCAGCCATGAAATCAATGTCATAAGACCAGTAGCAGCAAAATGGGTGGATTCAGGTACGATGATTCTAAGTGAAATAAGTCACAGAGAAAAAGAAACTTATCATAAGATATCACTTATGAAGATCCTGTAAACATGGCTACACTTGAACTGAGTTAGGAAAGAGAACAGTGTCTCACATTTAGAAAACACTCTTATGCCTCCTTAAGGGGGAAGGAGAGGTGGGGTGATGCATAAAACCAGAGTTTGATATAAGCACAGGTACCGTTCCAAAAACCAACTATGGAATAGACAAGACCTACACCTTCCTCAGTGAAAGGGACTCAAAACACCATATTTCCCGCAGAGGAATATATCTGACTAGTAAGAATCTTAAAACCTATGTATTGATATGTCTCTGTAAGGGAATCAAGTTTGTCTATACTGGCATAAACATGGCAGCGAGAATCAGCTCAAACCCACTATAAAAAGGAATTTCAAAAACAAAACAAAAAAACTGGGAAATTCTTTACAATTCCTTCAGGGTCTCTGATGAAACCTGGAATGACCCTATCTACAATGACAGCTGGATGTGGCATAAGGAGGGACACTTGGGACTGAGACGATTGGTGAGATTGGGTGAGCAAATGCCGACCCTTTAAAGCACAAATGCCTGGCACCCATTCCTTGGGTCCCAACTCTCCAGGTTGAAGGGAATTTTACTACAGCTATAACATGTACGGGAAACCTAGAGAATGGACACACTGTGAATACGAAAGGTTTCTAAAACTCAATGAATACTCCCACTCCTGGTGCTCCGGTTTGACTTTCCATCTGCTTTACTATCAACCTCCCAACTTGGAGAGACAGCCCCTTTAACCTCGTGGTTCGCACAGGTTGCCAATTTGGCAGAGGATGAAAGGGAAGAGGGAGAACCAATGAGAGAGTAGCTGTTAGGCATTTGGACGGGCACATATCACTGTAATTTCCCGGCAGGAAGAAGAATTAAATAAAGTCTCAGACACCTACTGGGAACCAGTATAGGTCCTGAACAAAAATTTTGGACTTGCGGTCAGCTCTCCAAAAACGAGTTGAATAATGGAGCTCAGGGGCACAGCAATTCACAAACTGGCCGAGTAATAAAGGACAAGTATCGTCCAAAATCTGTTGAGGGAAGGCAACGAGGCGGACTTGAAAGCGAGGCAGAATAGCAGGAAACAGATTTCAAGAAATACATTGGAATCGCCTTTAAAGCACAGGAAGAAGGGCACAACGTCGACAATGATGCACTTGGCCAAAAAGGGCGTATGCGTTTTCTCCTGAATATATTCAGGAGAAAACGCATACGCCCTTTTTGGCTAAGCAAGCAAGCGGGCAATGCAAATCTGCCCTACAAAGAAGTATCACTTCCCACCGGTCAAAGGGGACATCCACAAAATGTGTAAACACCAGAAAGGCAAGACAGGCCCTGGAGAACAGGGAGCCTTGTTTTGCTGATGGGCGGGATGTAAATTGCCAACTGCCTCTCTGGAGGAGTGCATTGTGTTCCCTAAAACAAGTAAACAACAGAGCTACAGAGCCAAGGGCACTTCCAGTCTAGGGAATATACCTTGGGAAAACTGAAAATCAATAAGACAGAGCCACCCCAATATTTAGGGCTGCACTGCTTACAAGGACCTCAACTTGGGTACACCTTAAATATCCCAGGAAATATAAAAATGGTTCAAAAAATTGTGGTACTTACGTACGATGGAATATCCCTCAGCCATGAAATCAATGTCATAAGACCAGTAGCAGCAAAATGGGTGGATTCAGGTACGATGATTCTAAGTGAAATAAGTCACAGAGAAAAAGAAACTTATCATAAGATATCACTTATGAAGATCCTGTAAACATGGCTACACTTGAACTGAGTTAGGAAAGAGAACAGTGTCTCACATTTAGAAAGCACTCTTATGCCTGCTTAAGGGGGAAGGAGAGGTGGGGTGATGCATAAAACCAGAGTTTGATATAAGCACAGGTACCGTTCCAAAAACCAACAATGGAATAGACAAGACCTATACCTTCCTCAGTGAAAGGGACTCAAAACCCCATATTTCCCGCAGAGGAATATATCTGACTAGTAAGAATCTTAAAACCTATGTATTGATATGTCTCCATAAGGGAATCAAGTGTGTCTAGACTGGCATAAACATGGCAGCGAGAATCAGCTCAAACCCACCATAAAAAGGAATTTCAAAAACAAAACAAAAAAACTGGGAAATTCTTTACAATTCCTTCAAGGTCTCTGATGAAACCTGGAATGACCCTATCTACAACGACAGCTGGATGTGGCATAAGGAGGGACACTTGGGACTGAGACGATTGGAGAGATAGGGTGAGCAAATGCAGACCCTTTAAATCACAAATGCCTGGCACCCATTCCATGGGTCCCAACTCTCCAGTTTTAAAGGAATATTACTACAGCTATAACATGTACGGGCAACCTAGAGAACGGACACACTGTGAATACGAAATGTTTCTAAAACTCAACGAATAGTCCCTCTCCTGGTGCTCCTGTTTGATTTTCCATCTGCTTTACTATCAACCTCCCAACTTGGAGAGACAGCCCCTTTAACCTCCTGGTTTGCACAGGTTTCCAATTTGGCAGAGGATGAAAGGAAATAGGGAGAACCAATGAGAGAGTAGCTGTTAGGCATTTGGACGGGCACATATCACCCTAACTTCCCGGCAGGAAGAAGAATTAACCAAAGTCTCAGCACCCCACCGGGAATAGCATAGGTCCTGAACCAAAATGTTGGACTTGCGGTCAGCTCACCAAAAACGAGTTGAAAAATGGAGCTCAGGGGCACAGCAATTCACAAACTGGCCGAGTAATAAAGGACAACTATCGTCCAAAAATCTGTTGAGGGAAGGCAAAGAGGCGGACTTGAAAGTGAGGCAGAATAGCAGGAAACAGATTTCAAGAGGTACGTTGAAATCGCCATTCAAGCACAGGAAGAGGGGCACAACTTCGACAATGATGCACTTGGCCAAAAAGGGCGTATGCGATTTCTCCTGAATATATTCAGGAGAAAACCCATACGCCCTTTTTGGCCAAGCAAGCAAGCGGGCAATGCAAATCTGCACTACAAAGAAGTATCACTTTCCACCGGTCAAAAGGGACATCCACAAAATGTGTAAAAACCAGAAAGGCAAGACAGGCCCTGGAGAACAGGGAGCCTTGTTATGCTGATGGGCGGGATGTAAACTGCCAACTGCCTCTCTGGGGGAGTGCATTGTGTTCCCTAAAACAAGTAAAGAACAGAGCTACAGAGCCAAGGGCTCTTCCAGTCTAGGGAATATTCCTTGGGAAAACTGAAAATCAATAAGACAGAGCCACCCCAAAATTCAGGGCTGCACTGCTTACAAGGACCTCAACTTGGGTACACCTTAAATATCCCAGGAAATATAAAAATGGTTCAAAAAATTGTGGTACTTACGTATGATGGAATATCCCTCAGCCATGAAATCAATGTCATAAGACCAGTAGCAGCAAAATGGGTGGATTCAGGTACGATGATTCTAAGTGAAATAAGTCACACAGAAAAAGAAACTTATCATAAGATATCACTTATGAAGATCCTGTAAACATGGCTACACTTGAACTGAGTTAGGAAACAGAACAGTGTCTCACATTTAGAAAACACTCTTATGCCTGCTTAAGGGGGAAGGAGAGGTGGGGTGATGCATAAAACCAGAGTTTGATATAAGCACAGGTACCGTTCCAAAAACCAACTATGGAATAGACAAGACCTACACCTTCCTCAGTGAAAGGGACTCAAAACCCCATATTTCCCGCAGAGGAATATATCTGACTAGTAAGAATCTTAAAACCTATGTATTGATTTATCTCCATAAGGGAATCAAGTGTGTCTAGACTGGCATAAACATGGCAGCGAGAATCAGCTCAAACCCACTATAAAAAGGAATTTCAAAAACAAAAACAAAAAAAAACTGGGAAATTCTTTACAATTCCTTCAGGGTCTCTGATGAAACCTGGAATGACCCAATCTACAAAGACAGCTGGATGTGGCATAAGGCTGGACACTTGGGACTGAGAGGATTGGTGAGATTGGGTGAGCAAATGCAGACCCTTTAAAGCAATAATGCATGGCACACATTCCATGGGTCCCAACTCTCCAGGTTGAAGGGAATAGTACTACAGTTATAACATATACGGGAAACCTAGAGAACGGACACACTGTGATTACGAAAGGTTTCTAAAACTCAACGAATAGTCCCTCTCCTGGTGCTCCGGTTTGACTTTCCATCTGCTTTATTATCAACCTCCCAACTTGGAGAGACAGCCCCTTTAACCTCCTGGTTCGCACAGGTTGCCAAATTGGCAGAGGATGAAAGGGAAGAGGGAGAACCAATGAGAGAGTAGCTGTTAGGCATTTGGACGGGCACATATCACTCTAACTTCCCGGCAGGAAGAAGAATTAACCAAAGTCTCAGCCTCCCACCGGGAACCAGCATAGGTCCTGTACCAAAATTTTGGACTTGCGGTCAGCTCACCAAAAACGAGTTGAAAAATGGAGCTCAGGGGCACAGCAATTCACAAACTGGCCGAGTAATAAAGGACAACTATCGTCCAAAAATCTGTTGAGGGAAGGCAACGAGGCGGACTTGAAAGCGAGGCAGAATAGCAGGAAACAGATTTCAAGAGGTACGTTGGAATCGCCTTTAAAGCACAGGAAGAGGGGCACAACTTCGACAATGATGCACTTGGCCAAAAAGGGCGTATGCGTTTTCTCCTGAATATATTCAGGAGAAAACGCATACGCCCTTTTTGGCCAAGCAAGCAAGCGGGCAATGCAAATCTGCACTACAAAGAAGTATCACTTCCCACCGGTCAAAAGGGACATCCACAAAATGTGTAAAAACCAGAAAGGCAAGACAGGCCCTGGAGAACAGGGAGCCTTGTTATGCTGATGGGCGGGATGTAAATTGCCAACTGCTTCTCTGTAGGAGTGCATTGTGTTCCCTAAAATAAGTAAACAGCAGAGCTACAGAGCCAAGGGCACTTCCAGTCTAGGGAATATACCTTGGGAAAACTGAAAATCAATAAGACAGAGCCACCCCAAAATTTAGGGCTGCACTGCTTACAAGGACCTCAACTTGGGTACACCTTAAATATCCAGGAAATATAAAAATGGTTCAAAAAATTGTGGTACTTACGTACGATGGAATATCCCTCAGCCATGAAATCAATGTCATAAGACCAGTAGCAGCAAAATGGGTGGATTCAGGTACGATGATTCTAAGTGAAATAAGTCACACAGAAAAAGAAACTTATCATAAGATATCACTTATGAAGATCCTGTATACATGGCTACACTTGAACTGAGTTAGGAAAGAGAGCAGTGTCTCACATTTAGAAAACACTCTTATGCCTGCTTAAGGGGGAAGGAGAGGTGGGGTGATGCATAAAACCAGAGTTTGATATAAGCACAGGTACCGTTCCAAAAACCAACTATGGAATAGACAAGACCTACACCTTCCTCAGTGAAAGGGACTCAAAACCCCATATTTCCCGCAGAGGAATATATCTGACTAGTAAGAATCTTAAAACCTATGTATTGATATGTCTCCGTAAGGGAATCAAGTGTGTCTAGACTGGCATAAACATGGCAGCGAGAATCAGCTCAAACACACTCTAAAAAGGAATTTCAAAAACAAAACGAAAAAACTGGGAAATTCTTTACAATTCCTTCAGGGTCTCTGATGAAACCTGGAATGACCCTATCTACAACGACAGCTGGATGTGGCATAAGGCTGGACACTTGGTACTGAGAGGATTGGTGAGATTGGTTGATCAAATGCAGACCCTTTAAAGCACAAATGCCTGGCACCCATTCCATGGGTCCCAACTCTCCAGGTTGAAGGGAATATTACTACAGTTATAACATGTAAGGGAAACCTAGAGAACGGACACACTGTGAATACAATAGGTTTCTAAAACTCAACGAATAGTCCCTCTCCTGGTGCTCCGGTTTGACTTTCCATCTGCTTTACTATCCACCTCCCATCTTGGAGAGACAGCCCCTTTAACCTCCTGGTTCGCACAGGTTGCCAATTTGGCAGAGGATGAAAGGGAAGAGGGAGAACCAATGAGAGAGTAGCTGTTAGGCATTTGGACGGGCACATATCACTGTAATTTCCCGGCAGGAAGAAGAATTAACCAAAGTCTCAGCCACCCTCCAGGAACCAGTATAATTCCTGAACCAAAATTTTGGACGTGCGGTCAGCTCACCAAAAACTAGTTGAAAAATGGAGCTCAGGGGCACAGCAATTCACAAACTCGCCGAGTAATAAAGGACAACTATCGTCTAAAAATCTGTTGAGGGAAGGCAACGAGGCGGACTTGAAAGCGAGGCAGAATAGCAGGAAACAGATTTCAAGAGGTAGGTTGGAATCGCCTTTAAAGCACAGGAAGATGGGCACAACTTCGACAATGATGCACTTGGCCAAAAAGGGCGTATGCGTTTTCTCCTGAATATATTCAGGAGAAAACGCATACGCCCTTTTTGGCCAAGCAAGCAAGCGGGCAATGCAAATCTGCACTACAAAGAAGTATCACTTCCCACAGGTCAAAAGGGATATCCACAAAAATATGTAAAAACCAGAAAGGCAAGACAGGCCCTGGAGAACAGTGAGCCTTGTTATGCTGATGGGCGGGATGTAAATTGCAAACTGCCACTCTGGAGGAGTACATGGTGTTCCCTAAAACAAGTAAAGAACAGAGCTACAGAGCCAAGGGCACTTCCAGTCTAGTGAATATACCTTGGGAAAACTGAAAATCAATAAGACAGAGCCACCCCAAAATTTAGGGCTGCACTGCTTACAAGGACCTCAACTTGGGTACACCTTAAATATCCCAGGAAATATAAAAATGGTTCAAAAAATTGTGGTACTTACGTACGATGGAATATCCCTCAGCCATGAAATCAATGTCATAAGACCAGTAGCAGCAAAATGGGTGGATTCAGGTACGATGATTCTAACTGAAAAAGCCACACAGAAAAAGAAACTTATCATAAGATATCACTTAAGAAGATCCTGTACACATGGCTACACTTGAACTGAGTTAGGACAGAGAACAGTGTCTCAAATTTAGAAAACACTCTTATGCCTGCTTAAGGGGGAAGGAGAGGTGGGGTGATGCATAAAACCAGAGTTTGATATAAGCACAGGAATCGTTCCAAAAACCAACTATGGAATAGAAAAGACCTACATCTTCCTCAGTGAAAGGGACTCAAAACCCCATATTTCCCGCAGAGGAATATATCTGACTAGTAAGAATCTTAAAACCTATGTATTGATATGTCTCCGTAAGGGAATCAAGTGTGTCTAGACTGGCATAAACATGGCAGCGAGAATCAGCTCAAACGCACTATAAAAAGGAATTTCAAAAACAAAACAAAAAAACTGGGAAATTCTTTACAATTCCTTCAGGGTCTCTGATGAAACCTGGAATGACCCTATCTACAATGACAGCTGGATGTGGCATAAGGCTGGACACTTGGGACTGAGACGATTGGTGAGATTGGGTGAGCAAATGCAGACCCTTTAAAGCAATAATGCATGGCACCCATTCCATGGGTCCCAACCCTCCAGGTTGAAGGGAATATTACTACAGCTATAACATGTACGGGAAACCTAGAGAACGGACACACTGTGAATACGAAAGGTTTCTAAAACTCAACGAATAGTCCCTCTCCTGGTGCTCCGGTTTGACTTTACACCTGCTTTACTATCATCCTACCAACTTGGAGAGACAGCCCCTTTAACGTCCTGGTTCGCACAGGTTGCCAATTTGGCAGAGGATGAAAGGGAAGAGGGAGAACCAATGAGAGAGTAGCGGTTAGGCATTTGAACGGGCACATATCACTGTAATTTCCCGGCAGGATGAAGAATTAACCAAAGTCGCAGCCCCCCACCGGGAACCAGCATAGGTCCTGAACCAAAATTTCGGACTTGCGGTCACCTCACCAAAAACGAGTTGAAAAATGGAGCTCAGGGGCACAGCAATTCACAAACTGGCCGAGTAATAAAGGACAACTATCGTCCAAAAATCTATTGAGGGAAGGCAACGAGGCGGACTTGAAAGCGAGGCAGAATAGCAGGAAACAGATGTCAAGAGGTACGTTGGAATCGCCTTTAAAGCACAGGAAGAGGGGCACAACTTCAACAATGATGCACTTGGCCAAAAAGGGCGTATGTGTTTTCTCCTGAATATATTCAGGGGAAAACGCATACGCCCTTTTTGGCCAAGCAAGCAAGCGGGCAATGCAAATCTGCACTACAAAGAAGTATCACTTCCCACCGGTCGAAAGGGACATCCACAAAATGTGTAAAAACCAGAAAGGGAAGACAGGCCCCGGAGAACAGGGAGCCTTGTTATGCTGTTGGGCGGGATGTAAATTGCCAACTGCCTCTCTGGAGGAGTGCATTGTGTTCCCTAAAACAAGTAAAGAACAGAGCTACAGAGCCAAGGGCACTTCCAGTCTAGGGAATATACCTTGGGAAAACTGAAAATCAATAAGCAGAGCCACCCCAAAATTTAGGGCTGCACTGCTTACAAGGACCTCAACTTGGGTACACCTTAAATATCCCAGGAAATATAAAAATGGTTCAAAAAATTGTGGTACTTACGTACGATGGAATATCCCTCAGCCATGAAATCAATGTCATAAAACCAGTAGCAGCAAAATGGGTGGATTCCGGTACGATGATTCTAAGTGAAATAAGTCACAGAGAAAAAGAAACTTATCATAAGATATCACTTATGAAGATCCTGTACACATGGCTACACTTGAACTGAGTTAGGAAAGAGAACAGTGTCTCACATTTAGAAAACACTCTTATGCCTGCTTAAGGGGGAAGGAGAGGTGGGGTGATGCATAAAACCAGAGTTTGATATAAGCACAGGTACCGTTCCAAAAACCAACTATGGAATAGACAAGACCTATACCTTCCTCAGTGAAAGGGACTCAAAACCCCATATTTCCCGCAGAGGAATATATCTGACTAGTAAGAATCTTAAAACCTATGTATTGATATGTCTCCGTAAGGAAATCAAGTGTGTCTAGACTGGCATAAACATGGCAGTGAGAATCAGCTCAAATGCACTATAAAAAGGAATTTCAAAAACAAAACAAAAAAACTGGGAAATTCTTTACAATTCCTTCAGGGTCTCTGATGAAACCTGGAATGACCCTATCTACAATGACAGCTGGATGTGGCATAAGGCTGGACACTTGGGACTGAGACGATTGGTGAGATTGGGTGAGCAAATGCAGACCCTTTAAAGCAATAATGCATGGCACCCATTCCATGGGTCCCAACTCTCCAGGTTGAAGGGAATATTACTACAGCTATAACATGTACGGGAAACCTAGAGAACGGACACACTGTGAATACGAAAGGTTTCTAAAACTCAGAGAATAGTCCCTCTCCTGGTGCTCTGGTTTGACTTTACACCTGCTTTACTATCATCCTCCCAACTTGGAGAGACAGCCCCTTTAACGTCCTGGTTCGCACAAGTTGCCAATTTGGCAGAGGATGAAAGGGAAGAGGGAGAACCAATGAGAGAGTAGTGGTTAGGCATTTGAACGGGCACATATCACTGTAATTTCCCGGCAGGAAAAAGAATTAACCAAAGTCTCAGCCCCCCTCCGGGAACCAGCATAGGTCCTGAACCAAAATTTCGGACTTGCGGTCACCTCACCAAAAACGAGTTGAAAAATGGAGCTCAGGGGCACAGCAATTCACAAACTGGCCGAGTAATAAAGGACAACTATGGTCCAAAAATCTATTGAGGGAAGGCAACGAGGCGGACTTGAAAGCGAGGCAGAATAGCAGGAAACAGATTTCAAGAGGTACGTTGGAATCGCCTTTAAAGCACAGGAAGAGGGGCACAACTTCGACAATGATGCACTTGGCCGAAAAGGGCGTATGCGTTTTCTCCTGAATATATTCAGGAGAAAACGCATACGCCCTTTTTGGCCAAGCAAGCAAGCGGGCAATGCAAATCTGCACTACAAAGAAGTATCACTTCCCACAGGTCAAAAGGGACATCCACAAAATGTGTAAAAACCAGAAAGGCAAGACAGGCCCTGGAGAACAGGGAGCCTTGTTATGCTGATGGGCGGGATGTAAATTGCCAACTGCCTCTCTGGAGGAGTACATTGTGTTCCCTAAAACAAGTAAAGAACAGAGCTACAGAGCCAAGGGCACTTCCAGTCTAGGGAATATACCTTGGGAAAACTGAAAATCAATAAGCAGAGCCACCCCAAAATTTAGGGCTGCACTGCTTACAAGGACCTCAACTTGGGTACACCTTAAATATCCCAGGAAATATAAAAATGGTTCAAAAAATTGTGGTACTTACGTACGATGGAATATCCCTCAGCCATGAAATCAATGTCATAATACCAGTAGCAGCAAAATGGGTGGATTCAGGTACGATCATTCTAAGTGAAATAAGTCACACAGAAAAAGAAACTTATCATAAGATATCACTTATGGAGATCCTGTAAACATGGCTACACTTGAAATGATTTAGGAAAGAGAACAGTGTCTCACATTTAGAAAACACTCTTATGCCTGCTTAAGGGGGAAGGAGAGGCGGGGTGATGCATAAAACCAGAGTTTGATATAAGCACAGGTACCATTCCTAAAACCAACTATGGAATAGACAAGACCTACACCTTCCTCAGTGAAAGGGACTCAAAACCCCATATTTCCCACAGAGGAATATATCTGACTAGTAAGAATCTTAAAACCTATGTATTGATATGTCTCCGTAAGGGAATCAAGTGTGTCTAGACTGGCATAAACATGGCAGCGAGAATCAGCTCAAGCCCACTATAAAAAGGAATTTCAAAAACAAAACAAAAAAACTGGGAAAGTCTTTACAATTCCTTCAGGGTCCCTGATGAAACCTGGAATGACCCTATCTACAACGACAGCTGGATGTGGCATAAGGAGGGACACTTGGGACTGAGAGGATTGGTGAGATTGGGTGAGCAAATGCAGACCCTTTAAATCACAAATGCCTGGCACCCATTCCATGGGCCCGAACTCTCCAGGCTGAAGGGAATATTACTCCAGCTATAACATGTACGGGAAACCTAGAGAACGGACACACAGTGAATACGAAAGGTTTCTAAAACTCAACGAATAGTCCCTCTCCTGGTGCTCCGGTTTGACTTTCCATCTGCTTTACTATCAACCTCCCAACTTGGAGAGACAGCCCCTTTAACCTCCTGGTTCGCACAGGTTGCCAATTTGGAAGAGGATGAAAGGGAAGAGGGAGAACCAATGAGAGAGTAGCTGTTAGGCATTTGGACGGGCACATATCACTCTAAATTCCCGGCAGGAAGAAGAATTAACCAAAGTCTCAGCCCCCCACCGGGAACCAGCATAGGTCCTGAAACAAAATGTTGGACTTGTTGTCAGCTCACCAAAAACGAGTTGAAAAATGGAGCTCAGGGGCACATCAATTCACAAACTGGCCGAGTAATAAAGGACAACTACCGTCTAAAAATCTGTTGAGGGAAGGCAACGAGGCGGACTTGAAAGCGAGGCAGAATAGCAGGAAACAGATTTCAAGAGGTACGTTGAAATCGCCATTCAAGCACAGGAAGAGGGGCACAACTTCGACAATGATGCACTTGGCCAAAAAGGGCGTATGCGATTTCTCCTGAATATATTCAGGAGAAAACCCATACGCCCTTTTTGGCCAAGCAAGCAAGCGGGCAATGCAAATCTGCACTACAAAGAAGTATCACTTTCCACCGGTCAAAAGGGACATACACAAAATGTGTAAAAACCAGAAAGGCAAGACAGGCCCTGGAGAACAGGGAGCCTTGTTATGCTGATGGGCGGGATGTAAACTGCCAACTGCCTCTCTGGGGGAGTGCATTGTGTTCCCTAAAACAAGTAAAGAACAGAGCTACAGAGCCAAGGGCACTTCCAGTCTAGGGAATATTCCTTGGGAAAACTGAAAATCAATAAGACAGAGCCACCCCAAAATTCAGGGCTGCACTGCTTACAAGGACCTCAACTTGGGTACACCTTAAATATCCCAGGAAATATAAAAATGGTTCAAAAAATTGTGGTACTTACGTATGATGGATTATCCCTCTGCCATGAAATCAATGTCATAAGACCAGTAGCAGCAAAATGGGTGGATTCAGGTACGATGATTCTAACTGAAAAAGCCACACAGAAAAAGAAACTTATCATAAGATATCACTTATGAAGATCCTGTAAACATGGCTACACTTGAACTGAGTTAGGACAGAGAACAGTGTCTCACATTTAGAAAACACTCTTATGCCTGCTTAAGGGGGAAGGAGAGGTGGGGTGATGCATAAAACCAGAGTTTGATATAAGCACAGGTACCGTTCCAAAAACCAACTATGGAATAGACAAGACCTACACCTTCCTCAGTGAAAGGGACTCAAAACCCCATATTTCCCGCAGAGGAATATATCTGACTAGTAAGAATCTTAAAACCTATGTATTGATATGTCTCCATAAGGGAATCAAGTGTTTCTAGACTGGCATAAACATGGCAGCGAGAATCAGCTCAAACGCACTATAAAAAGGAATTTCAAAAACAAAACAAAAAAACTGGGAAATTCTTTACAATTCCTTCAGGGTCTCTGATGAAACCTGGAATGACCCTATCTACAATGACAGCTGGATGTGGCATAAGGCTGGACACTTGGGACTGAGACGATTGGTGAGATTGGGTGAGCAAATGCAGACCCTTTAAAACAATAATGCATGGCACCCATTCCATGGGTCCCAACTCTCCAGGTTGAAGGGAATATTACTACAGCTATAACATGTACGGGAAACCTAGAGAACGGACACACTGTGAATACGAAAGGTTTCTAAAACTCAGAGAATAGTCCCTCTCCTGGTGCTCCGGTTTGACTTTACACCTGCTTTACTATCATCCTCCCAACTTGGAGAGACAGCCCCTTTAACGTCCTGGTTCGCACAAGTTGCCAATTTGGCAGAGGATGAAAGGGAAGAGGGAGAACCAATGAGAGAGTAGCGGTTAGGCATTTGAACGGGCACATATCACTGTAATTTCCCGGCAGGAAGAAGAATTAACCAAAGTCTCAGCCCCCCACCGGGAACCAGCATAGGTCCTGAACCAAAATTTCGGACTTGCGGTCACCTCACCAAAAACGAGTTGAAAAATGGAGCTCAGGGGCACAGCAATTCACAAACTGGCCGAGTAATAAAGGACAACTATCGTCCAAAAATCTATTGAGGGAAGGCAACGAGGTGGACTTGAAAGCGAGGCAGAATAGCAGGAAACAGATTTCAAGAGGTACGTTGGAATCGCCTTTAAAGCACAGGAAGAGGGGCACAACTTCGACAATGATGCACTTGGCCAAAAAGGGTGTATGTGTTTTCTCCTGAATATATTCAGGAGAAAATGCATACGCCCTTTTTGGCCAAGCAAGCAAGCGGGCAATGCAAATCTGCACTACAAAGAAGTATCACTTCCCACCGGTCAAAAGGGACATCCACAAAATATGTAAAAACCAGAAAGGCAAGACAGGCCCTGGAGAACAGGGAGCCTTGTTATACTGATGTGCGGGAGGTAAATTGCCAACTGCCTCTCTAGAGGAGTACATTGTGTTCCCTAAAACAAGTAAAGAACAGAGCTACAGAGCCAAGGGCACTTCCAGTCTAGGGAATATACCTTGGGAAAACTGAAAATCAATAAGACAGAGCCACCCCAAAATTTAGGGCTGCACTGCTTACAAGGACCTCAACTTTGGTACACCTTAAATATCCCAGGAAATATAAAAATGGTTCCAAAAATTGTGGTACTTACGTACGATGGAATATCCCTCAGCCATGAAATCAATGTCATAAGACCAGTAGCAGCAAAATGGGTGGATTCAGGTACGATGATTCTAAGTGAAATAAGTCACAGAGAAAAAGAAACTTATCATAAGATATCACTTATGAAGATCCTGTACACATGGCTACACTTGAACTGAGTTAGGAAAGAGAACAGTGTCTCACATTTAGAAAACACTCTTATGCCTGCTTAAGGGGGAAGGAGAGGTGGGGTGATGCATAAAACCAGAGTTTGATATAAGCACAGGTACCGTTCCAAAAACCAACTATGGAATAGACAAGACCTATACCTTCCTGAGTGAAAGGGACTCAAAACCCCATATTTCCCGCAGAGGAATATATCTGACTAGTAAGAATCTTAAAACCTATGTATTGATATGTCTCCGTAAGGGAATCAAGTGTGTCTAGACTGGCATAAACATGGCAGCGAGAATCAGCTCAAACCCACTATAAAAAGGAATTTCAAAAACAAAACAAAAAAACTGGGAAATTCTTTACAATTCCTTCAGGGTCAATGATGAAACCTGGAATGACCTTATCTACAACGACAGCTGGATGTGGCATAAGGCTGGACACTTGGGACTGAGACGATTGGTGAGATTGGGTGAGCAAATGCAGACTCTTTAAAGCAATAATGCATGGCACCCATTCCATGGGTCCCAACTCTCCAGGTTGAAGGGAATATTACTACAGCTATAACATGTACGGGAAACCTAGAGAACGGACACACTGTGAATACGAAAGGTTTCTAAAACTCAACGAATAGTCCCTCTCCTGGTGCTCCGGTTTGACTTTACACCTGATTTACTATCATCCTCCCAACTTGGAGAGACAGCCCCTTTAACCTCCTGGTTCGCACAGGTTGCCAATTTGGCAGAGGATGAAAGGGAAGAGGGAGAACCAATGAGAGAGTAGCGGTTAGGCATTAGAACGGGCACATATCACTGTAATTTCCCGGCAGGAAGAAGAATTAACCAAAGTCTCAGCCACCCACTGGGAACCAGCATAGGTCCTGAACCAAAATTGCGGACTTGCGGTCACCTCACCAAAAACGAGTTGAAAAATGGAGCTCAGGGACACAGCAATTCACAAACTGGCCGAGTAATAAAGGACAACTATCGTCCAAAAATCTGTTGAGGGAAGGCAACGAGGCAGACTTGAAAGCGAGGCAGAATAGCAGGAAACAGATTTCAAGAGGTACGTTGGAATCGCCTTTAAAGCACAGGAAGAGGGGCACAACTTCGACAATGATGCACTTGGCCAAAAAGGGCGTATGCGTTTTCTCCTGAATATATTCAGGAGAAAACGCATACGCCCTTTTTGGCCAAGCAAGCAAGCGGACAATGCAAATCTGCACTACAAAGAAGTATCACTTCCCACCGGTCAAAAGGGACATCCACAAAATGTGTAAAAACCAGAAAGGCAAGACAGGCCCTGGAGAACAGGGAGCCTTGTTATGCTGATGGGCGGGATGTAAATTGCCAACTGCCTCTCTGGAGGAGTACATTGTGTTCCCTAAAACAAGTAAAGAACACAGCTACAGAGCCAAGGGCACTTCCAGTCTAGGGAATATACCTTGGGGAAACTGAAAATCAATAAAACAGACCCACCCCAAAATTTAGGGCTGCACTGCTAACAAGGACCTCAACTTGGGTACACCTTAAATATCCCAGGAAATATAAAATTGGTTCAAAAAATTGTGGTACCTACGTATGATGGAATATCCCTCAGCCATGAAATCAATGTCATAATACCAGTAGCAGCAAAATGGGTGGATTCAGGTACGATCATTCTAAGTGAAATAAGTCACACAGAAAAAGAAACTTATCATAAGATATCACTTATGGAGATCCTGTAAACATGGCTACACTTGAAATGATTTAGGAAAGAGAACAGTGTCTCACATTTAGAAAACACTCTTATGCCTGCTTAAGGGGGAAGGAGAGGCGGGGTGATGCATAAAACCAGAGTTTGATATAAGCACAGGTACCATTCCAAAAACCAACTATGGAATAGACAAGACCTACACCTTCCTCAGTGAAAGGGACTCAAAACCCCATATTTCCCGCAGAGGAATATATCTGACTAGTAAGAATCTTAAAACCTATGTATTGATATGTCTCTGTAAGGGAATCAAGTGTGTCTAGACTGGCATAAACATGGCAGCGAGAATCAGCTCAAGCCCACTATAAAAAGGAATTTCAAAAACAAAACAAAAAAACTGGGAAAGTCTTTACAATTCCTTCAGGGTCCCTGATGAAACCTGGAATGACCCTATTTACAACAACAGCTGGATGTGGCATAAGGAGGGACACTTGGGACTGAGAGGATTGGTGAGATTGGGTGAGCAAATGCAGACCCTTTAAATCACAAATGCCTGGCACCCATTCCATGGGCCCCAACTCTCCAGGCTGAAGGGAATATTACTCCAGCTATAACATGTACGGGAAACCTAGAGAACGGACACACTGTGAATACGAAAGGTTTCTAAAACTCAACGAATAGTCCCTCTCCTGGTGCTCCGGTTTGACTTTCCATCTGCTTTACTATCAACCTCCCAACTTGGAGAGACAGCCCCTTTAACCTCCTGGTTCGCACAGGTTGCCAATTTGGAAGAGGATGAAAGGGAAGAGGGAGAACCAATGAGAGAGTAGCTGTTAGGCATTTGGACGGGCACATATCACTCTAACTTCCCGGCAGGAAGAAGAATTAACCAAAGTCTAAGCCCCCCACCGGGAACCAGCATAGGTCCTGAACCAAAATGTTGGACTTGTGGTCAGCTCACCAAAAACGAGTTGAAAAATGGAGATCAGGGGCACATCAATTCACAAACTGGCCAAGTAATAAAGGACAACTATCGTCCAAAAATCTGTTGAGGGAAGGCAACGAGGCGGACTTGAAAGCGAAGCAGAATAGCAGGAAACAGATTTCAAGAGGTACGTTGGAATAGCCTTTAAAGCACAGGAAGAGGGGCACAACTTCGACAATGATGCACTTGGCCAAAAAGGGCGTATGCGTTTTCTCCTGAATATATTCAGGATAAAACGCATATGCCCTTTTTGGCCAAGCAAGCAAGCGGGCAATGCAAATCTGCACTACAAAGAAGTATCACTTTCCACCGGTCAAAAGGGACATCCACAAAATGTGTAAAAACCAGAAAGGCAAGACAGGCCCTGGAGAACAGGGAGCCTTGTTATGCTGATGGGCGGGATGTAAATTGCCAACTGCCTCTCTGGTGGAGTGTATTGTGTTCCCTAAAACAAGTAAAAAACAGAGCTACAGAGCCAAGGGCTCTTCCAGTCTAGGGAATATGCCTTGGGAAAACTGAAAATCAATAAGACAGAGCCACCCCAAAATTTAGGGCTGCACTGCTTACAAGGACCTCAACTTGGGTACAACTTAAATATCCCAGGAAATATAAAAATGGTTCAAAAAATTGTGGTACTTACGTACGATGGAATATCCCTCAGCCATGAAATCAATGTCATAAGACCAGTAGCAGCAAAATGGGTGGATTCAGGTACGATGATTCTAAGTGAAATAAGTCACACAGAAAAAGAAACTTATCATAAGATATCACTTATGAAGATCCTGTAAACATGGCTATACTTGAACTGAGTTAGGAAAGCGAACAGTGTCTCACATTTAGAAAACACTCTTATGCCTGGTTAAGGGGGAAGGAGAGGTGGGGTGATGCATAAAACCAGAGTTTGATATAAGCACAGGTACCGTTCCAAAAACCAACTATGGAATAGACAAGACCTACACCTTCCTCAGTGAAAGGGACTCAAAACCCCATATTTCCCGCAGAGGAATATATCTGACTAGTAAGAATCTTAAAACCTATGTATTGATATGTCTCCGTAAGGGAATCAAGTGTGTCTAGACTGGCATATACATGGCAGCAAGAATCAGCTCAAACCCACCATAAAAAGGAATTTCAAAAACAAAACAAAAAAACTGGGAAATTCTTTACAATTCCTTCAAGGTCTCTGATGAAACCTGGAATGACCCTATCTACAACGACAGCTGGATGTTGCATAAGGAGGGACACTTGGGACTGAGACGATTGGAGAGATTGGGTGAGCAAATGCAGACCCTTTAAATCACAAATGCCTGGCACCCATTCCATGGGTCCCAACTCTCCACGTTTAAAGGAATATTACTACAGCTATAACATGTACGGGCAACCTAGAGAACGGACACACTGTGAATACGAAATGTTTCTAAAACTCAACGAATAGTCCCTCTCCTGGTGCTCCTGTTTGATTTTCCATCTGCTTTACTATCAACCTCCCAACTTGGAGAGACAGCCCCTTTAACCTCCTGGTTTGCACAGGTTTCCAATTTGGCAGAGGATGAAAGGAAATAGGGAGAACCAATGAGAGAGTAGCTGTTAGGCATTTGGACGGGCACATATCACCCTAACTTCCCGGCAGGAAGAAGAATTAACCAAAGTCTCAGCACCCCACCGGGAATAGCATAGGTCCTGAACCAAAATGTTGGACTTGCGGTCAGCTCACCAAAAACGAGTTGAAAAATGGAGCTCAGGGGCACAGCAATTCACAAACTGGCCGAGTAATAAAGGACAACTCTCGTCCAAAAATCTGTTGAGGGAAGGCAACGAGGCGGACTTGAAAGCGAGGCAGAATAGCAGGAAACAGATTTCAAGAGGTACGTTGAAATCGCCATTCAAGCACAGGAAGAGGGGCACAACTTCGACAATGATGCACTTGGCCAAAAAGGGCGTATGCGATTTCTCCTGAATATATTCAGGAGAAAACCCATACGCCCTTTTTGGCCAAGCAAGCAAGAGGGCAATGCAAATCTGCACTACAAAGAAGTATCACTTTCCACCGGTCAAAAGGGACATCCACAAAATGTGTAAAAACCAGAAAGGCAAGACAGGCCCTGGAGAACAGGGAGCCTTGTTATGCTGATGGGCGGGATGTAAACTGCCAACTGCCTCTCTGGGGGAGTGCATTGTGTTCCCTAAAACAAGTAAAGAACAGAGCTACAGAGCCAAGGGCACTTCCAGTCTAGGGAATATTCCTTGGGAAAACTGAAAATCAATAAGACAGAGCCACCCCAAAATTCAGGGCTGCACTGCTTACAAGGACCTCAACTTGGGTACACCTTAAATATCCCAGGAAATATAAAAATGGTTAAAAAAATTGTGGTACTTACGTATGATGGAATATCCCTCAGCCATGAAATCAATGTCATAAGACCAGTAGCAGCAAAATGGGTGGATTCAGGTACGATGATTCTAAGTGAAATAAGTCACACAGAAAAAGAAACTTATCATAAGATATCACTTATGAAGATCCTGTAAACATGGCTACACTTGAACTGAGTTAGGAAAGAGAACAGTGTCTCACATTTAGAAAACACTCTTATGCCTGCTTAAGGGGGAAGGAGAGGTGGGGTGATGCATAAAACCAGAGTTTGATATAAGCACAGGTACCGTTCCAAAAACCAACTATGGAATAGACAAGACCTACACCTTCCTCAGTGAAAGGGACTCAAAACCCCATATTTCCCGCAGAGGAATATATCTGACTAGTAAGAATCTTAAAACCTATGTATTGATATGTCTCCATAAGGGAATCAAGTGTGTCTAGACTGGCATAAACATGGCAGCGAGAATCAGCTCAAACCCACTATAAAAAGGAATTTCAAAAACAAAAACAAAAAAAAAAACTGGGAAATTCTTTACAATTCCTTCAGGGTCTCTGATGAAACCTGGAATGACCCAATCTACAAAGACAGCTGGATGTGGCATAAGGCTGGACACTTGGGACTGAGAGGATTGGTGAGATTGGGTGAGCAAATGCAGACCCTTTAAAGCAATAATGCATGGCACCCATTCCATGGGTCCCAACTCTCCAGGTTGAAGGGAATAGTACTACAGTTATAACATATACGGGAAACCTAGAGAACGGACACACTGTGATTACGAAAGGTTTCTAAAACTCAACGAATAGTCCCTCTCCTGGTGCTCCGGTTTGACTTTCCATCTGCTTTATTATCAACCTCCCAACTTGGAGAGACAGCCCCTTTAACCTCCTGGTTCGCACAGGTTGCCAAATTGGCAGAGGATGAAAGGGAAGAGGGAGAACCAATGAGAGAGCAGCTGTTAGGCATTTGGACGGGCACATATCACTCTAACTTCCCGGCAGGAAGAAGAATTAACCAAAGTCTCAGCCTCCCACCGGGAACCAGCATAGGTCCTGTACCAAAATTTTGGACTTGCGGTCAGCTCACCAAAAACGAGTTGAAAAATGGAGCTCAGGGGCACAGCAATTCACAAACTCGCCGAGTAATAAAGGACAACTATCGTCCAAAAATCTGTTGAGGGAAGGCAACGAGGCGGACTTGAAAGCGAGGCAGAATAGCAGGAAACAGATTTCAAGAGGTACGTTGGAATCGCCTTTAAAGCACAGGAAGAGGGGCACAACTTCGACAATGATGCACTTGGCCAAAAAGGGCGTATGCGTTTTCTCCTGAATATATTCAGGAGAAAACGCATACGCCCTTTTTGGCCAAGCAAGCAAGCAGGCAATGCAAATCTGCACTACAAAGAAGTATCACTTCCCACCGGTCAAAAGGGACATCCACAAAATGTGTAAAAACCAGAAAGGCAAGACAGGCCCTGGAGAACAGGGAGCCTTGTTATGCTGATGGGCGGGATGTAAATTGCCAACTGCCTCTCTGTAGGAGTGCATTGTGTTCCCTAAAATAAGTAAACAGCAGAGCTACAGAGCCAAGGGCACTTCCAGTCTAGGGAATATACCTTGGGAAAACTGAAAATCAATAAGACAGAGCCACCCCAAAATTTAGGGCTGCACTGCTTACAAGGACCTTAACTTGGGTACACCTTAAATATCCAGGAAATATAAAAATGGTTCAAAAAATTGTGGTACTTACGTACGATGGAATATCCCTCAGCCATGAAATCAATGTCATAAGACCAGTAGCAGCAAAATGGGTGGATTCAGGTACGATGATTCTAAGTGAAATAAGTCACACAGAAAAAGAAACTTATCATAAGATATCACTTATGAAGATCCTGTATACATGGCTACACTTGAACTCAGTTAGGAAAGAGAGCAGTGTCTCACATTTAGAAAACACTCTTATGCCTGCTTAAGGGGGAAGGAGAGGTGGGGTGATGCATAAAACCAGAGTTTGATATAAGCACAGGTACCGTTCCAAAAACCAACTATGGAATAGACAAGACCTACACCTTCCTCAGTGAAAGGGACTCAAAACCCCATATTTCCCGCAGAGGAATATATCTGACTAGTAAGAATCTTAAAACCTATGTATTGATATGTCTCCATAAGGGAATCAAGTGTGTCTAGACTGGCATAAACATGGCAGCGAGAATCAGCTCAAACACACTCTAAAAAGGAATTTCATAAACAAAACGAAAAAACTGGGAAATTCTTTACAATTCCTTCAGGGTCTCTGATGAAACCTGGAATGACCCTATCTACAACGACAGCTGGATGTGGCATAAGGCTGGACACTTGGGACTGAGAGGATTGGTGAGATTGGTTGATCAAATGCAGACCCTTTAAAGCACAAATGCCTGGCACCCATTCCATGGGTCCCAACTCTCCAGGTTGGAGGGAATATTACTACAGTTATAACATGTAAGGGAAACCTAGAGAACGGACACACTGTGAATACAATAGGTTTCTAAAACTCAACGAATAGTCCCTCTCCTGGTGCTCCGGTTTGACTTTCCATCTGCTTTACTATCCACCTCCCATCTTGGAGAGACAGCCCCTTTAACCTCCTGGTTCGCACAGGTTGCCAATTTGGCAGAGGATGAAAGGGAAGAGGGAGAACCAATGAGAGAGTAGCTGTTAGGCATTTGGACGGGCACATATCACTGTAATTTCCCGGCAGGAAGAAGAATTAACCAAAGTCTCAGCCACCCTCCAGGAACCAGTATAATTCCTGAACCAAAATTTTGGACTTGCGGTCAGCTCACCAAAAACGAGTTGAAAAATGGAGCTCAGGGGCACAGCAATTCACAAACTCGCCGAGTAATAAAGGACAACTATCGTCTAAAAATCTGTTGAGGGAAGGCAACGAGGCGGACTTGAAAGCGAGGCAGAATAGCAGGAAACAGATTTCAAGAGGTACGTTGGAATCGCCTTTAAAGCACAGGAAGATGGGCACAACTTCGACAATGATGCACTTGGCCAAAAAGGGCGTATGCGTTTTCTCCTGAATATATTCAGGAGAAAACGCATACGCCCTTTTTGGCCAAGCAAGCAAGCGGGCAATGCAAATCTGCACTACAAAGAAGTATCACTTCCCACAGGTCAAAAGGGATATCCACAAAAATATGTAAAAACCAGAAAGGCAAGACAGGCCCTGGAGAACAGGGAGCCTTGTTATGCTGATGGGCGGGATGTAAATTGCAAACTGCCTCTCTGGAGGAGTACATGGTGTTCCCTAAAACAAGTAAAGAACAGAGCTACAGAGCCAAGGGCACTTCCAGTCTAGTGAATATACCTTGGGAAAACTGAAAATCAATAAGACAGAGCCACCCCAAAATTTAGGGCTGCACTGCTTACAAGGACCTCAACTTGGGTACACCTTAAATATCCCAGGAAATATAAAAATGGTTCAAAAAATTGTGGTACTTACGTACGATGGAATATCCCTCAGCCATGAAATCAATGTCATAAGACCAGTAGCAGCAAAATGGTTGGATTCAGATACGATGATTCTAACTGAAAAAGCCACACAGAAAAAGAAACTTATCATAAGATATCACTTAAGAAGATCCTGTACACATGGCTACACTTGAACTGAGTTAGGATAGAGAACAGTGTCTCACATTTAGAAAACACTCTTATGCCTGCTTAAGGGGGAAGGAGAGGTGGGGTGATGCATAAAACCAGAGTTTGATATAAGCACAGGTACCGTTCCAAAAACCAACTATGGAATAGAAAAGACCTACACCTTCCTCAGTGAAAGGGACTCAAAACCCCATATTTCCCGCAGAGGAATATATCTGACTAGTAAGAATCTTAAAACCTATGTATTGATATGTCTCCGTAAGGGAATCAAGTGTGTCTAGACTGGCATAAACATGGCAGCGAGAATCAGCTCAAACGCACTATAAAAAGGAATTTCAAAAACAAAACAAAAAAACTGGGAAATTCTTTACAATTCCTTCAGGGTCTCTGATGAAACCTGGAATGACCCTATCTACAATGACAGCTGGATGTGGCATAAGGCTGGACACTTGGGACTGAGAGGATTGGTGAGATTGGGTGAGCAAATGCAGACCCTTTAAAGCAATAATGCATGGCACCCATTCCATGGGTCCCAACCCTCCAGGTTGAAGGGAATATTACTACAGCTATAACATGTACGGGAAACCTAGAGAACGGACACACTGTGAATACGAAAGGTTTCTAAAACTCAACGAATAGTCCCTCTCCTGGTGCTCCGGTTTGACTTTACACCTGCTTTACTATCATCCTCCCAACTTGGAGAGACAGCCCCTTTAACGTCCTGGTTCACACAGGTTGCCAATTTGGCAGAGGATGAAAGGGAAGAGGGAGAACCAATGAGAGAGTAGCGGTTAGGCATTTGAACGGGCACATATCACTGTAATTTCCCGGCAGGATGAAGAATTAACCAAAGTCTCAGCCCCCCACCGGGAACCACCATAGGTCCTGAACCAAAATTTCGGACTTGCGGTCACCTCACCAAAAACGAGTTGAAAAATGGAGCTCAGGGGCACAGCAATTCACAAACTGGCCGAGTAATAAAGGACAACTATCGTCCAAAAATCTATTGAGGGAAGGCAATGAGGCGGACTTGAAAGCGAGGCAGAATAGCAGGAAACAGATTTCAAGAGGTACGTTGGAATCGCCTTTAAAGCACAGGAAGAGGGGCACAACTTCAACAATGATGCACTTGGCCAATAAGGGCGTATGTGTTTTCTCCTGAATATATTCAGGGGAAAACGCATACGCCCTTTTTGGCCAAGCAAGCAAGCGGGCAATGCAAATCTGCACTACAAAGAAGTATCACTTCCCACCGGTCAAAAGGGACATCCACAAAATGTGTAAAAACCAGAAAGGCAAGACAGGCCCTGGAGAACAGGGAGCCTTGTTATGCTGATGGGCGGGATGTAAATTGCCAACTGCCTCTCTGGAGGAGTACATTGTGTTCCCTAAAACAAGTAAAGAACAGAGCTACAGAGCCAAGGGCACTTCCAGTCTAGGGAATATACCTTGGGAAAACTGAAAATCAATAAGCAGAGCCACCCCAAAATTTAGGGCTGCACTGCTTACAAGGACCTCAACTTGGGTACACCTTAAATATCCCAGGAAATATAAAAATGGTTCAAAAAATTGTGGTACTTATGTACAATGGAATATCCCTCAGCCATGAAATCAATGTCATAAGACCAGTAGCAGCAAAATGGGTGGATTCCGGTACGATGATTCTAAGTGAAATAAGTCACAGAGAAAAAGAAACTTATCATAAGATATCACTTATGAAGATCCTGTACACATGGCTACACTTGAACTGAGTTAGGAAAGAGAACAGTGTCTCACATTTAGAAAACACTCTTATGCCTGCTTAAGGGGGAAGGAGAGGTGGGGTGATGCATAAAACCAGAGTTTGATATAAGCACAGGTACCGTTCCAAAAACCAACTATGGAATAGACAAGACCTATACCTTCCTCAGTGAAAGGGACTCAAAACCCCATATTTCCCGCAGAGGAATATATCTGACTAGTAAGAATCTTAAAACCTATGTATTGATATGTCTCCGTAAGGAAATCAAGTGTGTCTAGACTGGCATAAACATGGCAGCGAGAATCAGCTCAAATGCACTATAAAAAGGAATTTCAAAAACAAAACAAAAAAACTGGGAAATTCTTTACAATTCCTTCAGGGTCTCTGATGAAACCTGGAATGACCCTATCTACAATGACAGCTGGATGTGGCATAAGGCTGGACACTTGGGACTGAGACGATTGGTGAGATTGGGTGAGCAAATGCAGACCCTTTAAAGCAATAATGCATGGCACCCATTCCATGGGTCCCAACTCTCCAGGTTGAAGGGAATATTACTACAGCTATAACATGTACGGGAAACCTAGAGAACGGACACACTGTGAATACGAAAGGTTTCTAAAACTCAGAGAATAGTCCCTCTCCTGGTGCTCCGGTTTGACTTTACACCTGCTTTACTATCATCCTCCCAACTTGGAGAGACAGCCCCTTTAACGTCCTGGTTCTCACAAGTTGCCAATTTGGCAGAGGATGTAATGGAAGAGGGAGAACCAATGAGAGAGTAGCGGTTAGGCATTTGAACGGGCACATATCACTGTAATTTCCCGGCAGGAAGAAGAATTAACCAAAGTCTCAGCCCCCCACCGGGAACCAGCATAGGTCCTGAACCAAAATTTCGGACTTGCGGTCACCTCACCAAAAACGAGTTGAAAAATGGAGCTCAGGGGCACAGCAATTCACAAACTGGCCGAGTAATAAAGGACAACTATGGTCCAAAAATCTATTGAGGGAAGGCAACGAGGCGGACTTGAAAGCGAGGCAGAATAGCAGGAAACAGATTTCAAGAGGTACGTTGGAATCGCCTTTAAAGCACAGGAAGAGGGGCACAACTTCGACAATTATGCACTTGGCCAAAAAGGGCGTATGCGTTTTCTCCTGAATATATTCAGGAGAAAACGCATACGCCCTTTTTGGCCAAGCAAGCAAGCGGGCAATGCAAATCTGCACTACAAAGAAGTATCACTTCCCACAGGTCAAAAGGGACATCCACAAAATGTGTAAAAACCAGAAAGGCAAGACAGGCCCTGGAGAACAGGGAGCCTTGTTATGCTGATGGGCGGGATGTAAATTGCCAACTGCCTCTCTGGAGGAGTACATTGTGTTCCCTAAAACAAGTAAAGAACAGAGCTACAGAGCCAAGGGCACTTCCAGTCTAGGGAATATAGCTTGGGAAAACTGAAAATCAATAAGCAGAGCCACCCCAAAATTTAGGGCTGCACTGCTTACAAGGACCTCAACTTGGGTACACCTTAAATATCCCAGGAAATATAAAAATGGTTCAAAAAATTGTGGTACTTACGTACGATGGAATATCCCTCAGCCATGAAATCAATGTCATAAGACCAGTAGCAGCAAAATGGGTGGATTCAGGTACGATGATTCTAAGTGAAATAAGTCACAGAGAAAAAGAAACTTATCATAAGATATCACTTATGAAGATCCTGTACACATGGCTACACTTGAACTGAGTTAGGAAAGAGAACAGTGTCTCACATTTAGAAAACACTCTTATGCCTGCTTAAGGGGGAAGGAGAGGTGGGGTGATGCATAAAACCAGAGTTTGATATAAGCACAGGTACCGTTCCAAAAACCAACTATGGAATAGACAAGACCTATACCTTCCTGAGTGAAAGGGACTCAAAACCCCATATTTCCCGCAGAGGAATATATCTGACTAGTAAGAATCTTAAAACCTATGTATTGATATGTCTCCGTAAGGGAATCAAGTGTGTCTAGACTGGCATAAACATGGCAGCGAGAATCAGCTCAAACCCACTATAAAAAGGAATTTCAAAAACAAAACAAAAAAACTGGGAAATTCTTTACAATTCCTTCAGGGTCTCTGATGAAACCTGGAATGACCCTATCTACAACGACAGCTGGATGTGGCATAAGGCTGGACACTTGGGACTGAGACGATTGGTGAGATTGGGTGAGCAAATGCAGACCCTTTAAAGCAATAATGCATGGCACCCATTCCATGGGTCCCAACTCTCCAGGTTGAAGGGAATATTACTACAGCTATAACATGTACGGGAAACCTAGAGAACGGACACACTGTGAATACGAAAGGTTTCTAAAACTCAACGAATAGTCCCTCTCCTGGTGCTCCGGTTTGACTTTACACCTGCTTTACTATCATCCTCCCAACTTGGAGAGACAGCCCCTTTAACGTCCTGGTTCGCACAGGTTGCCAATTTGGCAGAGGATGAAAGGGAAGAGGGAGAACCAATGAGAGAGTAGCGGTTAGGCATTAGAACGGGCACATATCACTGTAATTTCCCGGCAGGAAGAAGAATTAACCAAAGTCTCAGCCACCCACTGGGAACCAGCATAGGTCCTGAACCAAAATTTCGGACTTGTGGTCACCTCACCAAAAACGAGTTGAAAAATGGAGCTCAGGGGCACAGCAATTCACAAACTGGCCGAGTAATAAAGGACAACTATCGTCCAAAAATCTGTTGAGGGAAGGCAACGAGGCAGACTTGAAAGCGAGGCAGAATAGCAGGAAACAGATTTCAAGAGGTACGTTGGAATCGCCTTTAAAGCACAGGAAGAGGGGCACAACTTCGACAATGATGCACTTGGCCAAAAAGGGCGTATGCGTTTTCTCCTGAATATATTCAGGAGAAAACGCATACGCCCTTTTTGGCCAAGCAAGCAAGCGGGCAATGCAAATCTGCACTACAAAGAAGTATCACTTTCCACCGTTCAAAATGGACATCCACAAAATGTGTAAAAACCAGAAAGGCAAGACAGGCCCTGGAGAACAGGGAGCCTTGTTATGCTGATGGGTGGGATGTAAACTGCCAACTGCCTCTCTGGGGGAGTGCATTGTGTTCCCTAAAACAAGTAAAGAACAGAGCTACAGAGCCAAGGGCACTTCCACTCTAGGGAATATTCCTTGGGAAAACTGAAAATCAATAAGACAGAGCCACCCCAAAATTCAGGGCTGCACTGCTTACAAGGACCTCAACTTGGGTACACCTTAAATATCCCAGGAAATATAAAAATGGTTCAAAAAATATGGTACTTACGTATGATGGATTATCCCTCAGCCATGAAATCAATGTCATAAGACCAGTAGCAGCAAAATGGGTGGATTCAGGTACGATGATTCTAAGTGAAATAAGTCACACAGAAAAAGAAACTTATCATAAGATATCACTTATGAAGATCCTGTAAACATGGCTACACTTGAACTGAGTTAGGAAAGAGAACAGTGTCTCACATTTAGAAAACACTCTTATGCCTGCTTAAGGGGGAAGGAGAGGTGGGGTGATGCATAAAACCAGAGTTTGATATAAGCACAGGTACCGTTCCAAAAACCAACTATGGAATAGACAAGACCTACACCTTCCTCAGTGAAAGGGACTCAAAACCCCATATTTCCCGCAGAGGAATATATCTGACTAGTAAGAATCTTAAAACCTATGTACTGATATGTCTCCATAAGGGAATCAAGTGTGTCTAGACTGGCATAAACATGGCAGCGAGAATCAGCTCAAACCCACTATAAAAAGGAATTCCAAAAACAACAAAAAAAAAAAAACTGGGAAATTCTTTACAATTCCTTCAGGGTCTCTGATGAAACCTGGAATGACCCTATCTACAACGACAGCTGGATGTGGCATAAGGCTGGACACTTGGGACTGAGAGGATTGGTGAGATTGGGTGAGCAAATGCAGACCCTTTAAAGCAATAATGCATGGCACCCATTCCATGGGTCCCAACTCTCCAGGTTGAAGGGAATATTACTACAGTTATAACATGTAAGGGAAACCTAGAGAACGGACACACTGTGAATACAATAGGTTTCTAAAACTCAACGAATAGTCCCTCTCCTGGTGCTCCGGTTTGACTTTCCATCTGCTTTACTATCCACCTCCCATCTTGGAGAGACAGCCCCTTTAACCTCCTGGTTCGCACAGGTTGCCAATTTGGCAGAGGATGAAAGGGAAGAGGGAGAACCAATGAGAGAGTAGCTGTTAGGCATTTGGACGGGCACATATCACTGTAATTTCCCGGCAGGAAGAAGAATTAACCAAAGTCTCAGCCACCCTCCAGGAACCAGTATAATTCCTGAACCAAAATTTTGGACTTGCGGTCAGCTAACCAAAAACGAGTTGAAAAATGGAGCTCAGGGGCACAGCAATTCACAAACTCGCCGAGTAATAAAGGACAACTATCGTCTAAAAATCTGTTGAGGGAAGGCAACGAGGCGGACTTGAAAGCGAGGCAGAATAGCAGGAAACAGATTTCAAGAGGTAGGTTGGAATCGCCTTTAAAGCACAGGAAGATGGGCACAACTTCGACAATGATGCACTTGGCCAAAAAGGGCGTATGCGTTTTCTCCTGAATATATTCAGGAGAAAACGCATACGCCCTTTTTGGCCAAGCAAGCAAGCGGGCAATGCAAATCTGCACTACAAAGAAGTATCACTTCCCACAGGTCAAAAGGGATATCCACAAAAATATGTAAAAACCAGAAAGGCAAGACAGGTCCTGGAGAACAGGGAGCCTTGTTATGCTGATGGGCGGGATGTAAATTGCAAACTGCCTCTCTGGAGGAGTACATGGTGTTCCCTAAAACAAGTAAAGAACAGAGCTACAGAGCCAAGGGCACTTCCAGTCTAGGGAATATACCTTGGGAAAACTGAAAATCAATAAGACAGAGCCACCCCAAAATTTAGGGCTGCACTGCTTACAAGGACCTCAACTTGGGTACACCTTAAATATCCCAGGAAATATAAAAATGGTTCAAAAAATTGTGGTACTTACGTACGATGGAATATCCCTCAGCCATGAAATCAATGTCATAAGACCAGTAGCAGCAAAATGGGTGGATTCAGGTACGATGATTCTAACTGAAAAAGCCACACAGAAAAAGAAACTTATCATAAGATATCACTTATGAAGATCCTGTACACATGGCTACACTTGAACTGAGTTAGGACAGAGAACAGTGTCTCACATTTAGAAAACACTCTTATGCCTGCTTAAGGGGGAAGGAGAGGTGGGGTGATGCATAAAACCAGAGTTTGATATAAGCACAGGTACCGTTCCAAAAACCAACTATGGAATAGAAAAGACCTACACCTTCCTGAGTGAAAGGGACTCAAAACCCCATATTTCCCGCAGAGGAATATATCTGACTAGTAAGAATCTTAAAACCTATGTATTGATATGTCTCCGTAAGGGAATCAAGTGTGTCTAGACTGGCATAAACATTGCAGCGAGAATCAGCTCAAACGCACTATAAAAAGGAATTTCAAAAACAAAACAAAAAAACTGGGAAATTCTTTACAATTCCTTCAGGGTCTCTGATGAAACCTGGAATGACCCTATCTACAATGACAGCTGGATGTGGCATAAGGCTGGACACTTGGGACTGAGACGATTGGTGAGATTGGGTGAGCAAATGCAGACCCTTTAAAACAATAATGCATGGCACCCATTCCATGGGTCCCAACTCTCCAGGTTGAAGGGGATATTACTACAGCTATAACATGTACGGGAAACCTAGAGAACGGACACACTGTGAATACGAAAGGTTTCTAAAACTCAGAGAATAGTCCCTCTCCTGGTGCTCCGGTTTGACTTTACACCTGCTTTACTATCATCCTCCCAACTTGGAGAGACAGCCCCTTTAACGTCCCGGTTCGCACAAGTTGCCAATTTGGCAGAGGATGAAAGGGAAGAGGGAGAACCAATGAGAGAGTAGCGGTTAGGCATTTGAACGGGCACATATCACTGTAATTTCCCGGCAGGAAGAAGAATTAACCAAAGTCTCAGCCCCCCACCGGGAACCAGCATAGGTCCTGAACCAAAATTTCGGACTTGCGGTCACCTCACCCAAAACGAGTTGAAAAATGGAGCTCAGGGGCACAGCAATTCACAAACTGGCCGAGTAATAAAGGACAACTATCGTCCAAAAATCTATTGAGGGAAGGCAACGAGGCGGACTTGAAAGCAAGGCAGAATAGCAGGAAACAGATTTCAAGAGGTACGTTGGAATCGCCTTTAAAGCACAGGAAGAGGGGCACAACTTCGACAATGATGCACTTGGCCAAAAAGGGTGTATGTGTTTTCTCCTGAATATATTCAGGAGAAAACGCATACGCCCTTTTTGGCCAAGCAAGCAAGCGGGCAATGCAAATCTGCACTACAAAGAAGTATCACTTCCCACCGGTCAAAAGGGACATCCACAAAATGTGTAAAAACCAGAAAGGCAAGACAGGCCCTGGAGAACAGGGAGCCTTGTTATGCTGATGGGCGGGATGTAAATTGCCAACTGCCTCTCGGAGGAGTACATTGTGTTCCCTAAAACAAGTAAAGAACAGAGCTACAGAGCCAAGGGCACTTCCAGTCTAGGGAATATACCTTGGGGAAACTGAAAATCAATAAAACAGACCCACCCCAAAATTTATGGCTGCACTGCTAACAAGGACCTCAACTTGGGTACACCTTAAATATCCCAGGAAATATAAAATTGGTTCAAAAAATTTTGGGACCTACGTATGATGGAATATCCCTCAGCCATGGAATCAATGTCATAATACCAGTAGCAGCAAAATGGGTGGATTCAGGTACGATCATTCTAAGTGAAATAAGTCACACAGAAAAAGAAACTTATCATAAGATATCACTTATGGAGATCCTGTAAACATGGCTACACTTGAAATGATTTAGGAAAGAGAACAGTGTCTCACATTTAGAAAACACTCTTATGCCTGCTTAAGGGGGAAGGAGAGGCGGGGTGATGCATAAAACCAGAGTTTGATATAAGCACAGGTACCATTCCAAAAACCAACTATGGAATAGACAAGACCTACACCTTCCTCAGTGAAAGGGACTCAAAACCCCATATTTCCCGCAGAGGAATATATCTGACTAGTAAGAATCTTAAAACCTATGTATTGATATGTCTCCGTAAGGGAATCAAGTGTGTCTAGACTGGCATAAACATGGCAGCGAGAATCAGCTCAAGCCCACTATAAAAAGGAATTTCAAAAACAAAACAAAAAAACTGGGAAAGTCTTTACAATTCCTTCAGGGTCCCTGATGAAACCTGGAATGACCCTATCTACAACGACAGCTGGATGTGGCATAAGGAGGGACACTTGGGACTGAGAGGATTGGTGAGATTGGGTGAGCAAATGCAGACCCATTAAATCACAAATGCCTGGCACCCATTCCATGGGCCCCAACTCTCCAGGCTGAAGGGAATATTACTCCAGCTATAACATGTACGGGAAACCTAGAGAACGGACACACTGTGAATACGAAAGGTTTCTAAAACTCAACGAATAGTCCCTCTCCTGGTGCTCCGGTTTGACTTTCCATCTGCTTTACTATCAACCTCCCAACTTGGAGAGACAGCCCCTTTAACCTCCTGGTTCGCACAGGTTGCCAATTTGGAAGAGGATGAAAGGGAAGAGGGAGAACCAATGAGAGAGTAGCTGTTAGGCATTTGGACGGGCACATATCACTCTAAATTCCCGGCAGGAAGAAGAATTAACCAAAGTCTCAGCCCCCCACCGGGAACCAGCATAGGTCCTGAACCAAATTGTTGGACTTGTTGTCAGCTCACCAAAAACGAGTTGAAAAATGGAGCTCAGGGGCACATCAATTCACAAACTGGCCGAGTAATAAAGGACAACTACCGTCCAAAAATCTGTTGAGGGAAGGCAACGAGGCGGACTTGAAAGCGATGCAGAATAGCAGGAAACAGATTTCAAGAGGTACGTTGAAATCGCCATTCAAGCACAGGAAGAGGGGCACAACTTCGAAAATGATGCACTTGGCCAAAAAGGGCGTATGTGATTTCTCCTGAATATATTCAGGAGAAAACCCATACGCCCTTTTTGGCCAAGCAAGCAAGCGGGCAATGCAAATCTGCACTACAAAGAAGTATGACTTCCCACCGGTCAAAAGGGACATCCACAAAATGTGTAAAAACCAGAAAGGCAAGACAGGCCCTGGAGAACAGGGAGCCTTGTTATGCTGATGGGCGGGATGTAAACTGCCAACTGCCTCTCTGGGGGAGTGCATTGTGTTCCCTAAAACAAGTAAAGAACAGAGCTACAGAGCCAAGGGCACTTCCAGTCTAGGGAATATTCCTTGGGAAAACTGAAAATCAATAAGACAGAGCCACCCCAAAATTCAGGGCTGCACTGCTTACAAGGACCTCAACTTGGGTACACCTTAAATATCCCAGGAAATATAAAAATGGTTCAAAAAATTGGGGTACTTACGTATGATGGATTATCCCTCTGCCATGAAATCAATGTCATAAGACCAGTAGCAGCAAAATGGGTGGATTCAGGTACGATGATTCTAAGTGAAATAAGTCACACAGAAAAAGAAACTTATCATAAGATATCACTTATGAAGATCCTGTAAACATGGCTACACTTGAACTGAGTTAGGAAAGAGAACAGTGTCTCACATTTAGAAAACACTCTTATGCCTGCTTAAGGGGGAAGGAGAGGTGGGGTGATGCATAAAACCAGAGTTTGATATAAGCACAGGTACCGTTCCAAAAACCAACTATGGAATAGACAAGACCTACACCTTCCTCAGTGAAAGGGACTCAAAACCCCATATTTCCCGCAGAGGAATATATCTGACTAGTAAGAATCTTAAAACCTATGTATTGATATGTCTCCATAAGGGAATCAAGTGTGTCTAGACTGGCATAAACATGGCAGCGAGAATCAGCTCAAACCCACTATAAAAAGGAATTTCAAAAACAACAAAAAAAAAAAAACTGGGAAATTCTTTACAATTCCTTCAGGGTCTCTGATGAAACCTGGAATGACCCTATCTACAACGACAGCTGGATGTGGCATAAGGCTGGACACTTGGGACTGAGAGGATTGGTGAGATTGGGTGAGCAAATGCAGACCCTTTAAAGCAATAATGCATGGCACCCATTCCATGGGTCCCAACTCTCCAGGTTGAAGGGAATATTACTACAGTTATAACATGTAAGGGAAACCTAGAGAACGGACACACTGTGAATACAATAGGTTTCTAAAACTCAACGAATAGTCCCTCTCCTGGTGCTCCGGTTTGACTTTCCATCTGCTTTACTATCCACCTCCCATCTTGGAGAGACAGCCCCTTTAACCTCCTGGTTCGCACAGGTTGCCAATTTGGCAGAGGATGAAAGGGAAGAGGGAGAACCAATGAGAGAGTAGCTGTTAGGCATTTGGACGGGCACATATCACTGTAATTTCCCGGCAGGAAGAAGAATTAACCAAAGTCTCAGCCACCCTCCAGGAACCAGTATAATTCCTGAACCAAAATTTTGGACTTGCGGTCAGCTAACCAAAAACGAGTTGAAAAATGGAGCTCAGGGGCACAGCAATTCACAAACTCGCCGAGTAATAAAGGACAACTATCGTCTAAAAATCTGTTGAGGGAAGGCAACGAGGCGGACTTGAAAGCGAGGCAGAATAGCAGGAAACAGATTTCAAGAGGTAGGTTGGAATCGCCTTTAAAGCACAGGAAGATGGGCACAACTTCGACAATGATGCACTTGGCCAAAAAGGGCGTATGCGTTTTCTCCTGAATATATTCAGGAGAAAACGCATACGCCCTTTTTGGCCAAGCAAGCAAGCAGGCAATGCAAATCTGCACTACAAAGAAGTATCACTTCCCACAGGTCAAAAGGGATATCCACAAAAATATGTAAAAACCAGAAAGGCAAGACAGGTCCTGGAGAACAGGGAGCCTTGTTATGCTGATGGGCGGGATGTAAATTGCAAACTGCCTCTCTGGAGGAGTACATGGTGTTCCCTAAAACAAGTAAAGAACAGAGCTACAGAGCCAAGGGCACTTCCAGTCTAGGGAATATACCTTGGGAAAACTGAAAATCAATAAGACAGAGCCACCCCAAAATTTAGGGCTGCACTGCTTACAAGGACCTCAACTTGGGTACACCTTAAATATCCCAGGAAATATAAAAATGGTTCAAAAAATTGTGGTACTTACGTACGATGGAATATCCCTCAGCCATGAAATCAATGTCATAAGACCAGTAGCAGCAAAATGGGTGGATTCAGGTACGATGATTCTAACTGAAAAAGCCACACAGAAAAAGAAACTTATCATAAGATATCACTTATGAAGATCCTGTACACATGGCTACACTTGAACTGAGTTAGGACAGAGAACAGTGTCTCACATTTAGAAAACACTCTTATGCCTGCTTAAGGGGGAAGGAGAGGTGGGGTGATGCATAAAACCAGAGTTTGATATAAGCACAGGTACCGTTCCAAAAACCAACTATGGAATAGAAAAGACCTACACCTTCCTGAGTGAAAGGGACTCAAAATCCCATATTTCCCGCAGAGGAATATATCTGACTAGTAAGAATCTTAAAACCTATGTATTGATATGTCTCCGTAAGGGAATCAAGTGTGTCTAGACTGGCATAAACATTGCAGCGAGAATCAGCTCAAACGCACTATAAAAAGGAATTTCAAAAACAAAACAAAAAAACTGGGAAATTCTTTACAATTCCTTCAGGGTCTCTGATGAAACCTGGAATGACCCTATCTACAATGACAGCTGGATGTGGCATAAGGCTGGACACTTGGGACTGAGACGATTGGTGAGATTGGGTGAGCAAATGCAGACCCTTTAAAACAATAATGCATGGCACCCATTCCATGGGTCCCAACTCTCCAGGTTGAAGGGAATATTACTACAGTTATAACATGTACGGGAAACCTAGAGAACGGACACACTGTGAATACGAAAGGTTTCTAAAACTCAGAGAATAGTCCCTCTCCTGGTGCTCCGGTTTGAATTTACACCTGCTTTACTATCATCCTCCCAACTTGGAGAGACAGCCCCTTTAACGTCCTGGTTCGCACAAGTTGCCAATTTGGCAGAGGATGAAAGGGAAGAGGGAGAACCAATGAGAGAGTAGCGGTTAGGCATTTGAACGGGCACATATCACTGTAATTTCCCGGCAGGAAGAAGAATTAACCAAAGTCTCAGCCCCCCACCGGGAACCAGCATAGGTCCTGAACCAAAATTTCGGACTTGCGGTCACCTCACCAAAAACGAGTTGAAAAATGGAGCTCAGGGGCACAGCAATTCACAAACTGGCCGAGTAATAAAGGACAACTATCGTCCAAAAATCTATTGAGGGAAGGCAACGAGGCGGACTTGAAAGCGAGGCAGAATAGCAGGAAACAGATTTCAAGAGGTACGTTGGAATCGCCTTTAAAGCACAGGAAGAGGGGCACAACTTCGACAATGATGCACTTGGCCAAAAAGGGTGTATGTGTTTTCTCCTGAATATATTCAGGAGAAAACGCATACGCCCTTTTTGGCCAAGCAAGCAAGCGGGCAATGCAAATCTGCACTACAAAGAAGTATCACTTCCCACCGGTCAAAAGGGACATCCACAAAATGTGTAAAAACCAGAAAGGCAAGACAGGCCCTGGAGAACAGGGAGCCTTGTTATGCTGATGGGCGGGATGTAAATTGCCAACTGCCTCTCTGGAGGAGTACATTGTGTTCCCTAAAACAAGTAAAGAACAGAGCTACAGAGCCAAGGGCACTTCCAGTCTAGGGAATATACCTTGGGGAAACTGAAAATCAATAAAACAGACCCACCCCAAAATTTAGGGCTGCACTGCTAACAAGGACCTCAACTTGGGTACACCTTAAATATCCCAGGAAATATAAAATTGGTTCAAAAAATTTTGGTACCTACGTATGATGGAATATCCCTCAGCCATGGAATCAATGTCATAATACCAGTAGCAGCAAAATGGGTGGATTCAGGTACGATCATTCTAAGTGAAATAAGTCACACAGAAAAAGAAACTTATCATAAGATATCACTTATGGAGATCCTGTAAACATGGCTACACTTGAAATGATTTAGGAAAGAGAACAGTGTCTCACATTTAGAAAACACTCTTATGCCTGCTTAAGGGGGAAGGAGAGGCGGGGTGATGCATAAAACCAGAGTTTGATATAAGCACAGGTACCATTCCAAAAACCAACTATGGAATAGACAAGACCTACACCTTCCTCAGTGAAAGGGACTCAAAACCCCATATTTCCCGCAGAGGAATATATCTGACTAGTAAGAATCTTAAAACCTATGTATTGATATGTCTCCGTAAGGGAATCAAGGGTGTCTAGACTGGCATAAACATGGCAGTGAGAATCAGCTCAAGCCCACTATTAAAAGGAATTTCAAAAACAAAACAAAAAAACTGGGAAAGTCTTTACAATTCCTTCAGGGTCCTTGATGAAACCTGGAATGACCCTATCTTCAACGACAGCTGGATGTGGCATAAGGAGGGACACTTGGGACTGAGAGGATTGGTGAGATTGGGTGAGCAAATGCAGACCCTTTAAATCACAAATGCCTGGCACCCATTCCATGGGCCCCAACTCTCCAGGCTGAAGGGAATATTACTCCAGCTATAACATGTACGGGAAACCTAGAGAACGGACACACTGTGAATACGAAAGGTTTCTAAAACTCAACGAATAGTCCCTCTCCTGGTGCTCCGGTTTGACTTTCCATCTGCTTTACTATCAACCTCCCAACTTGGAGAGACAGCCCCTTTAACCTCCTGGTTCGCACAGGTTGCCAATTTGGAAGAGGATGAAAGGGAAGAGGGAGAACCAATGAGAGAGTAGCTGTTAGGCATTTGGACGGGCACATATCACTCTAAATTCCCGGCAGGAAGAAGAATTAACCAAAGTCTCAGCCCCCCACCGGGAACCAGCATAGGTCCTGAACCAAAATGTTGGACTTGTGGTCAGCTCACCAAAAACGAGTTGAAAAATGGAGCTCAGGGGCACATCAATTCACAAACTGGCCGAGTAATAAAGGACAACTACCGTCCAAAAATCTGTTGAGGGAAGGCAACGAGGCGGACTTGAAAGCGAGGCAGAATAGCTGGAAACAGATTTCAAGAGGTACGTTGAAATCGCCATTCAAGCACAGGAAGAGGGGCACAACTTCGACAATGATGCACTTGGCCAAAAAGGGCGTATGCGATTTCTCCTGAATATATTCAGGAGAAAACCCATACGCCCTTTTTGGCCAAGCAAGCAAGCGGGCAATGCAAATCTGCACTACAAAGAAGTATCACTTTCCACCGGTCAAAAGGGACATCCACAAAATGTGTAAAAACCAGAAAGGCAAGACAGGCCCTGGAGAACAGGGAGCCTTGTTATGCTGATGGGCGGGATGTAAACTGCCAACTGCCTCTCTGGGGGAGTGCATTGTGTTCCCTAAAACAAGTAAAGAACAGAGCTACAGAGCCAAGGGCACTTCCAGTCTAGGGAATATTCCTTGGGAAAACTGAAAATCAATAAGACAGAGCCACCCCAAAATTCAGGGCTGCACTGCTTACAAGGACCTCAACTTGGGTACACCTTAAATATCCCAGGAAATATAAAAATGGTTCAAAAAATTGTGGTACTTACGTATGATGGAATATCCCTCAGCCATGAAATCAATGTCATAAGACCAGTAGCAGCAAAATGGGTGGATTCAGGTACGATGATTCTAAGTGAAATAAGTCACACAGAAAAAGAAACTTATCATAAGATATCACTTATGAAGATCCTGTAAACATGGCTACACTTGAACTGAGTTAGGAAAGAGAACAGTGTCTCACATTTAGAAAAAACTCTTATGCCTGCTTAAGGGGGAAGGAGAGGTGGGGTGATGAATAAAACCAGAGTTTGATATAAGCACAGGTACCGTTCCAAAAACCAACTATGGAATAGACAAGACCTACACCTTCCTCAGTGAAAGGGACTCAAAACCCCATATTTCCCGCAGAGGAATATATCTGACTAGTAAGAATCTTAAAACCTATGTATTGATATGTCTCCATAAGGGAATCAAGTGTGTCTAGACTGGCATAAACATGGCAGCGAGAATCAGCTCAAACCCACTATAAAAAGGAATTTCAAAAACAAACAAAAAAAAAACTGGGAAATTCTTTACAATTCCTTCAGGGTCTCTGATGAAACCTGGAATGACCCAATCTACAAAGACAGCTGGATGTGGCATAAGGCTGGACACTTGGGACTGAGAGGATTGGTGAGATTGGGTGAGCAAATGCAGACCCTTTAAAGCAATAATGCATGGCACCCATTCCATGGGTCCCAACTCTCCAGGTTGAAGGGAATAGTACTACAGTTATAACATATACGGGAAACCTAGAGAACGGACACACTGTGATTACGAAAGGTTTCTAAAACTCAACGAATAGTCCCTCTCCTGGTGCTCCGGTTTGACTTTCCATCTGCTTTATTATCAACCTCCCAAATTGGAGAGACAGCCCCTTTAACCTCCTGGTTCGCACAGGTTGCCAAATTGGCGGAGGATGAAAGGGAAAAGGGAGAACCAATGAGAGAGTAGCTGTTAGGCATTTGGACGGGCACATATCACTCTAACTTCCCGGCAGGAAGAAGAATTAACCAAAGTCTCAGCCTCCCACCGGGAACCAGCATAGGTCCTGTACCAAAATTTTGGACTTGCGGTCAGCTCACCAAAAACGAGTTGAAAAATGGAGCTCAGGGGCACAGCAATTCACAAACTGGCCGAGTAATAAAGGACAACTATCGTCCAAAAATCTGTTGAGGGAAGGCAACGAGGCGGACTTGAAAGCGAGGCAGAATAGCAGGAAACAGATTTCAAGAGGTACGTTGGAATCGCCTTTAAAGCACAGGAAGAGGGGCACAACTTCGACAATGATGCACTTGGCCAAAAGGGGCGTATGCGTTTTCTCCTGAATATATTCAGGAGAAAACGCATACGCCCTTTTTGGCCAAGCAAGCAAGCGGGCAATGCAAATCTGCACTACAAAGAAGTATCACTTCCCACCGGTCAAAAGGGACATCCACAAAATGTGTAAAAACCAGAAAGGCAAGACAGGCCCTGGAGAACAGGGAGCCTTGTTATGCTGATGGGCGGGATGTAAATTGCCAACTGCCTCTCTGTAGGAGTGCATTGTGTTCCCTAAAATAAGTAAACAGCAGAGCTACAGAGCCAAGGGCACTTCCAGTCTAGGGAATATACCTTGGGAAAACTGAAAATCAATAAGACAGAGCCACCCCAAAATTTAGGGCTGCACTGCTTACAAGGACCTCAACTTGGGTACACCTTAAATATCCCAGGAAATATAAAAATGGTTCAAAAAATTGTGGTACTTACGTACGATGGAATATCCCTCAGCCATGAAATCAATGTCATAAGACCAGTAGCAGCAAAATGGGTGGATTCAGGTACGATGATTCTAAGTGAAATAAGTCACACAGAAAAAGAAACTTATCATAAGATATCACTTATGAAGATCCTGTATACATGGCTACACTTGAACTGAGTTAGGAAAGAGAGCAGTGTCTCACATTTAGAAAACACTCTTATGCCTGCTTAAGGGGGAAGGAGAGGTGGGGTGATGCATAAAACCAGAGTTTGATATAAGCACAGGTACCGTTCCAAAAACCAACTATGGAATAGACAAGACCTACACCTTCCTCAGTGAAAGGGACTCAAAACCCCATAATTCCCGCAGAGGAATATATCTGACTAGTAAGAATCTTAAAACCTATGTATTGATATGTCTCCATAAGGGAATCAAGTGTGTCTAGACTGGCATAAACATGGCAGCGAGAATCAGCTCAAACACACTCTAAAAAGGAATTTCAAAAACAAAACGAAAAAACTGGGAAATTCTTTACAATTCCTTCAGGGTCTCTGATGAAACCTGGAATGACCCTATCTACAATGACAGCTGGATGTGGCATAAGGCTGGACACTTGGGACTGAGAGGATTGGTGAGATTGGTTGATCAAATGCAGACCCTTTAAAGCACAAATGCCTGGCACCCATTCCATGGGTCCCAACTCTCCAGGTTGAGGGGAATATTACTACAGTTATAACATGTAAGGGAAACCTAGAGAACGGACACACTGTGAATACAATAGGTTTCTAAAACTCAACGAATAGTCCCTCTCCTGGTGCTCCGGTTTGACTTTCCATCTGCTTTACTATCCACCTCCCATCTTGGAGAGACAGCCCCTTTAACCTCCTGGTTCGCACAGGTTGCCAATTTGGCAGAGGATGAAAGGGAAGAGGGAGAACCAATGAGAGAGTAGCTGTTAGGCATTTGGACGGGCACATATCACTGTAATTTCCCGGCAGGAAGAAGAATTAACCAAAGTCTCAGCCACGCTCCAGGAACCAGTATAATTCCTGAACCAAAATATTGGACTTGCGGTCAGCTCAACAAAAACGAGTTGAAAAATGGAGCTCAGGGGCACAGCAATTCACAAACTCGCCGAGTAATAAAGGACAACTATCGTCTAAAAATCTGTTGAGGGAAGGCAAAGAGGCGGACTTGAAAGTGAGGCAGAATAGCAGGAAACAGATTTCAAGAGGTAGGTTGGAATCGCCTTTGAAGCACAGGAAGATGGGCACAACTTCGACAATGATGCACTTGGCCAAAAAGGGCGTATGCATTTTCTCCTGAATATATTCAGGAGAAAACGCATACGCCCTTTTTGGCCAAGCAAGCAAGCGGGCAATGCAAATCTGCACTACAAAGAAGTATCACTTCCCACAGGTCAAAAGGGATATCCACAAAAATATGTAAAAACCAGAAAGGCAAGACAGGCCCTGGAGAACAGGGAGCCTTGTTATGCTGATGGGCGGGATGTAAATTGCAAACTGCCTCTCTGGAGGAGTACATGGTGTTCCCTAAAACAAGTAAAGAACAGAGCTACAGAGCCAAGGGCACTTCCAGTCTAGGGAATATACCTTGGGAAAACTGAAAATCAATAAGACAGAGCCACCCCAAAATTTAGGGCTGCACTGCTTACAAGGACCTCAACTTGGGTACACCTTAAATATCCCAGGAAATATAAAAATGGTTCAAAAAATTGTGGTACTTACGTACGATGGAATATCCCTCAGCCATGAAATCAATGTCATAAGACCAGTAGCAGCAAAATGGGTGGAATCAGGTACGATGATTCTAACTGAAAAAGCCACACAGAAAAAGAAACTTATCATAAGATATCACTTATGAAGATCCTGTACACATGGCTACACTTGAACTGAGTTAGGACAGAGAACAGTGTCTCACATTTAGAAAACACTCTTATGCCTGCTTAAGGGGGAAGGAGAGGTGGGGTGATGCATAAAACCAGAGTTTGATATAAGCACAGGTACCGTTCCAAAAACCAACTATGGAATAGAAAAGACCTACACCTTCCTCAGTGAAAGGGACTCAAAACCCCATATTTCCCGCAGAGGAATATATCTGACTAGTAAGAATCTTAAAACCTATGTATTGATATGTATCCGTAAGGGAATCAAGTGTGTCTAGACTGGCATAAACATGGCAGCGAGAATCAGCTCAAACGCACTATAAAAAGGAATTTCAAAAACAAAACAAAAAAACTGGGAAATTCTTTACAATTCCTTCAGGGTCTCTGATGAAACCTGGAATGACCCTATCTACAATGACAACTGGATGTGGCATAAGGCTGGACACTTGGGACTGAGACGATTGGTGAGATTGGGTGAGCAAATGCAGACCCTTTAAAGCAATAATGCATGGCACCCATTCCATGGGTCCCAACCCTCCAGGTTGAAGGGAATATTACTACAGCTATAACATGTACGGGAAACATAGAGAACGGACACACTGTGAATACGAAAGGTTTCTAAAACTCAACGAATAGTCCCTCTACTGGTGCTCCGGTTTGACTTTACACCTGCTTTACTATCATCCTCCCAACTTGGAGAGACAGCCCCTTTAATGTCCTGGTTCGCACAGGTTGCCAATTTGGCAGAGGATGAAAGGGAAGAGGGAGAACCAATGAGAGAGTAGCGGTTAGGCATTTGAACGGGCACATATCACTGTAATTTCCCGGCAGGATGAAGAATTAACCAAAGTCTCAGCCCCCCACCGGGAACCAGCATAGGTCCTGAACCAAAATTTCGGACTTGCGGTCACCTCACCAAAAACGAGTTGAAAAATGGAGCTCAGGGGCACAGCAATTCACAAACTGGCCGAGTAATAAAGGACAACTATCGTCCAAAAATCTATTGAGGGAAGGCAACGAGGCGGACTTGAAAGCGAGGCAGAATAGCAGGAAACAGATTTCAAGAGGTACGTTGGAATCGCCTTTAAAGCACAGGAAGAGGGGCACAACTTCGACAATGATGCACTTGGCCAAAAAGGGCGTATGTGTTTTCTCCTGAATATATTCAGGAGAAAACGCATACGCCCTTTTTGGCCAAGCAAGCAAGCGGGCAATGCAAATCTGCACTACAAAGAAGTATCACTTCCCACCGGTCAAAAGGGACATCCACAAAATGTGTAAAAACCAGAAAGGCAAGACAGGCCCTGGAGAACAGGGAGCCTTGTTATGCTGATGGGCGGGATGTAAATTGCCAACTGCCTCTCTAGAGGAGTACATTGTGTTCCCTAAAACAAGTAAACAACAGAGCTACAGAGCCAAGGGCACTTCCAGTCTAGGGAATATACCTTGGGAAAACTGAAAATCAATAAGCAGAGCCACCCCAAAATTTAGGGCTGCACTGCTTACAAGGACCTCAACTTGGGTACACCTTAAATATCCCAGGAAATATAAAAATGGTTCAAAAAATTGTGGTACTTACGTACGATGGAATATCCCTCAGCCATGAAATCAATGTCATAAGACCAGTAGCAGCAAAATGGGTGGATTCCGGTACGATGATTCTAAGTGAAATAAGTCATAGAGAAAAAGAAACTTATCATAAGATATCACTTATGAAGATCCTGTACACATGGCTACACTTGAACTGAGTTAGGACAGAGAACAGTGTCTCACATTTAGAAAACACTCTTATGCCTGCTTAAGGGGGAAGGAGAGGTGGGGTGATGCATAAAACCAGAGTTTGATATAAGCACAGGTACCGTTCCAAAAACCAACTATGGAATAGAAAAGACCTACACCTTCCTCAGTGAAAGGGACTCAAAACCCCATATTTCCCGCAGAGGAATATATCTGACTAGTAAGAATCTTAAAACCTATGTATTGATATGTCTCCGTAAGGGAATCAAGTGTGTCTAGACTGGCATAAACATGGCAGCGAGAATCAGCTCAAACGCACTATAAAAAGGAATTTCAAAAACAAAACAAAAAAACTGGGAAATTCTTTACAATTCCTTAGGGTCTCTGATGAAACCTGGAATGACCCTATCTACAATGACAGCTGGATGTGGCATAAGGCTGGACACTTGGGACTGAGACGATTGGTGAGATTGGGTGAGCAAATGCAGACCCTTTAAAGCAATAATGCATGGCACCCATTCCATGGGTCCCAACCCTCCAGGTTGAAGGGAATATTACTACAGCTATAACATGTACGGGAAACATAGAGAACGGACACACTGTGAATACGAAAGGTTTCTAAAACTCAACGAATAGTCCCTCTACTGGTGCTCCGGTTTGACTTTACACCTGCTTTACTATCATCCTCCCAACTTGGAGAGACAGCCCCTTTAACGTCCTGGTTCGCACAGGTTGACAATTTGGCAGAGGATGAAAGGGAAGAGGGAGAACCAATGAAAGAGTAGCGGTTAGGCATTTGAACGGGCACATATCACTGTAATTTCCCGGCAGGATGAAGAATTAACCAAAGTCTCAGCCCCCCACCGGGAACCAGCATAGGTCCTGAACCAAAATTTCGGACTTGCGGTCACCTCACCAAAAACGAGTTGAAAAATGGAGCTCAGGGGCACAGCAATTCACAAACTGGCCGAGTAATAAAGGACAACTATCGTCCAAAAATCTATTGAGGGAAGGCAACGAGGCGGACTTGAAAGCGAGGCAGAATAGCAGGAAACAGATTTCAAGAGGTACGTTGGAATCGCCTTTAAAGCACAGGAAGAGGGGCACAACTTCGACAATGATGCACTTGGCCAAAAAGGGCGTATGTGTTTTCTCCTGAATATATTCAGGAGAAAACGCATACGCCCTTTTTGGCCAAGCAAGCAAGCGGGCAATGCAAATCTGCACTACAAAGAAGTATCACTTCCCACCGGTCAAAAGGGACATCCACAAAATGTGTAAAAACCAGAAAGGCAAGACAGGCCCTGGAGAACAGGGAGCCTTGTTATGCTGATGGGCGGGATGTAAATTGCCAACTGCCTCTCGGAGGAGTACATTGTGTTCCCTAAAACAAGTAAAGAACAGAGCTACAGAGCCAAGGGCACTTCCAGTCTAGGGAATATACCTTGGGAAAACTGAAAATCAATAAGCAGAGCCACCCCAAAATTTAGGGCTGCACTGCTTACAAGGACCTCAACTTGGGTACACCTTAAATATCCCAGGAAATATAAAAATGGTTCAAAAAATTGTGGTACTTACGTACGATGGAATATCCCTCAGCCATGAAATCAATGTCATAAGACCAGTAGCAGCAAAATGGGTGGATTCAGGTACGATGATTCTAAGTGAAATAAGTCACACAGAAAAAGAAACTTATCATAAGATATCACTTATGAAGATCCTGTACACATGGCTACACTTGAACTGAGTTAGGAAAGAGAACAGTGTCTCACATTTAGAAAACACTCTTATGCCTGCTTAAGGGGGAAGGAGAGGTGGGGTGATGCATAAAACCAGAGTTTGATATAAGCACAGGTACCGTTCCAAAAACCAACTATGGAATAGACAAGACCTATACCTTCCTCAGTGAAAGGGACTCAAAACCCCATATTTCCCGCAGAGGAATATATCTGACTAGTAAGAATCTTAAAACCTATGTATTGATATGTCTCCGTAAGGGAATCAAGTGTGTCTAGACTGGCATAAACATGGCAGCGAGAATCAGCTCAAATGCACTATAAAAAGGAATTTCAAAAACAAAACAAAAAAACTGGGAAATTCTTTACAATTCCTTCAGGGTCTCTGATGAAACCTGGAATGACCCTATCTACAATGACAGCTGTATGTGGCATAAGGCTGGACACTTGGGACTGAGACGATTGGTGAGATTGGGTGAGAAAATGCAGACCCTTTAAAGCAATAATGCATGGCACTCATTCCATGGGTCCCAACTCTCCAGGTTGAAGGGAATATTACTACAGCTATAACATGTACGGGAAACCTAGAGAACGGACACACTGTGAATACAAAAGGTTTCTAAAGCTCAGAGAATAGTCCCTCTCCTGGTGCTCCGGTTTGACTTTACACCTGCTTTACTATCATCCTCCCAACTTGGAGAGACAGCCCTTTTTACCTCCTGGTTCGCACAGGTTGCCAATTTGGCAGAGGATGAAAGGGAAGAGGGAGAACCAATGAGAGAGTAGCGGTTAGGCATTAGAACGGGCACATATCACTGTATTTTCCCGGCAGGAAGAAGAATTAACCAAAGTCTCAGCCACCCACTGGGAACCAGCATAGGTCCTGAACCAAAATTTCGGACTTGCGGTCACCTCACCAAAAACGAGTTGAAAAATGGAGCTCAGGGGCACAGCAATTCACAAACTGGCCGAGTAATAAAGGACAACTATCGTCCAAAAATCTGTTGAGGGAAGGCAACGAGGCTGAATTGAAAGCGAGGCAGAATAGCAAGAAACAGATTTCAAGAGGTACGTTGGAATCGCCTTTAAAGCACAGGAAGAGGGGCACAACTTCGACAATGATGCCCTTGGCCAAAAAGGGCGTATGCGTTTTCTCCTGAATATATTCAGGAGAAAACGCATACGCCCTTTTTGGCCAAGCAAGCAAGCGGGCAATGCAAATCTGCACTACAAAGAAGTATCACTTCCCACCGGTCAAAAGGGACATCCACAAAATGTGTAAAAACCAGAAAGGCAAGACAGGCCCTGGAGAACAGGGAGCCTTGTTATGCTGATGGGCGGGATGTAAATTGCCAACTGCCTCTCTAGAGGAGCGCATTGTGTTCCCTAAAACAAGTAAAGAACAGAGCTACAGAGCCAAGGGCACTTCCAGTCTAGGGAATATACCTTGGGAAAACTGAAAATCAATAATACAGAGCCACCCCAAAATTAGGGCTGCACTGCTTACAAAGACCTCAACTTGGATACACATTAAGTATCCCAGGAAATATAAAAATGGTTCAAAAAATTGTGGTACTTTCGTACGATGGAATATCCCTCAGCCATGAAATCAATGTCATAAGACCAGTAGCAGCAAAATTGGTGGATTCAGGTACGATTATTCTAAGTGAAATAAGTCACACAGAAAAAGAAACTTATCATAAGATATCACTTATGAAAATCCTGTAAACATGGCTACAATTGAACTGAGTTACGAAAGAGAACAGTGTCTCTCATTTAGAAAACAAACTTATGCCAGCTTATGGGGGAAAGAGAGGTGGGGTGATGCATACAACTAGAGTTTGATATAAGCACACGTACCGTTCCAAAAACCAACTATGGAATAGACAACATCTATACCTTCCTCAGTGAAAGGGACTCAAAACACCATATTTCCCGCAGAGGAATATATCTGACTAGTAGGAATCTTAAAACCTATGTATTGATATGTCTCCGTAAGGGAATCAAGTGTGTCTAGACTGGCATAAACATGGCAGCGAGAATCAGCTCAAACACACTCTAAAAAGGAATTTCAAAAACAAAACAAAAAAACTGGGAAATTCTTTAAAATTCCTGCAGGGTCTCTGATGAAACCTGGAATGACCCTATCTACAACGACAGCTGGATGTGGCATAAGGAGGGACAGTTGGGACTGAGACGATTGGTGAGATTGGGTGAGCAAATGCAGACCGTTTAAAGCACAAATGCTTGGCCCCCATTCCATGAGTCCCAACTCTCCAGGTTGAAGGGAATATTACTACAGCTATAACATGTACGGGAAACCTAGAGAACGGACACACTGTGAATACGAAAGGTTTCTAAAACTCAACGAATAGTCCCTCTCCTCGTGCTCCGGTTTGACTTTCCATCTGCTTTACTATCAACCTCCCAACTTGGAGAGACAGCCCTTTTAACCTCCTGGTTCGCACAGGTTTCCAATTTGGCAGAGGATGAAAGGGAAGAGGGAGAACCAATGAGAGAGTAGCTGTTAGGCATTTGGACGGGCACATATCACTCTAACTTCCCGGCAGGAAGGAGAATTAACCAAAGTCTCAGCCCCCCACCGGAAACCAGCATAGGTCCTGAACCAAAATTTTGGACTTGCGGTCAGCTCACCAAAAACGATTTGAAAAACGGGGCTCAGGGTCACAGCAATTCACAAACTGGCCGAGTAATAAAGGACAACTATCGTCCAAAAATCTGTTGAGGGAAGGCTACGAGGCGGACTTGAAAGCGAGGCAGAATAGCAGGAAACAGATTTCAAGAGGTACGTTGGAATCGCCTTTAAAGCACAGGAAGAGGGGCACAACTTCGACAATGATGCACTTGGCCAAAAAGGGCGTATGCGTTTTCTCCTGAATATATTCAGGAGAAAACGCATACGCCCTTTTTGGCCAAGCAAGCAAGCGGGCAATGCAAATCTGCACTACAAAGAAGTATCACTTCCCACCAGTCAAAAGGGACATCCACAAAATGTGTAAAAACCAGAAAGGCAAGACAGGCCCTGGAGAACAGGGAGCCTTGTTATGCTGATGGGCGGGATGTAATTTGCCAACTGCCTCTCTGGAGGAGTGCATTGTGTTCCCTAAAACAAGTAAACAACAGAGCTACAGAGCCAAGGGCACTTCCAGTCTAGGGAATATACATTGGGAAAACTGAAAATCAATAAGACAGAGCCACCCCAAAATTTAGGGATGCACTGCTTACAAGGACCTCAACTTGGGTACAACTTAAATATCCCAGGAAATATAAAAATGGTTCAAAAAATTGTGGTAGTTACGTACGATGGAATATCCCTCAGCCATGAAATCAATGTCATAAGACCAGTAGCAGCAAAATGGGTGGATTCAGGTACGATGATTCTAAGTGAAATAAGTCACACAGAAAAAGAAACTTATCATAAGATATCACTTATGAAGATCCTGTAAACATGGCTACACTTGAGCTGAGTTAGGAAAGAGAACAGTGTCTCACATTTAGAAAACACTCTTATGCCTGCTTAAGGGGGAAGGAGAGGTGGGGTGATGCATAAAACCAGAGTTTGATATAAGCACAGGTACCGTTCCAAAAACCAACTATGGAATAGACAAGACCTACACCTTCCTCAGTGAAAGGGACTCAAAACCCCATATTTCCCGCAGAGGAATATATCTGACTAGTAAGAATCTTAAAACCTATGTATTGATATGTCTCCGTAAGGGAATCAAGTGTGTCTATACTGGCATAAACATGGCAGCGAGAATCAGCTCAAACCCACTATAAAAAGGAATTTCAAAAACAAAACAAAAAAACTGGGAAATTCTTTACAATTCCTTCAGGGTCTCTGATGAAACCTGGAATGACCCTACTTACAACGACAGCTGGATGTGGCATAAGGCTGGACACTTGGGACTGAGAGAATTGGTGAGATTGGGTGAGCAAATGCAGACCCTTTAAATCACAAATGCCTGGCACCCATTCCATGGGCCCCAACTCTCCAGGTTGAAGGGAATATTACTCCAGCTATAACATGTACGGGAAACCTAGAGAACGGACACACTGTGAATACGAAAGGTTTCTAAAACTCAACGAATAGTCCCTCTCCTGGTGCTCTGGTTTGACTTTCCATCTGCTTTACTATCAACCTCCCAACTCGGAGAGACAGCCCCTTTAACCTCCTGCTTCACACACGTTGCCAATTTGGCAGAGGATGAAAGGGAAGAGGGAGAACCAATGAGAGAGTAGCTGTTAGGCATTTGGACGGGCACATATCACTGTAATTTCCCGGCAGGAAGAAGAATTAACCAAAGTCTCAGCCACTCACCGGGAACCAGTATAGGTCCTGAACCAAAATTTTGGACTTGCGGTCAGCTCACCAAAAACGAGTTGAAAAATGGCGCTCAGGGGCACAGCAATTCACAAACTGGCCGAGTAATAAAGGACAACTATCGTCCAAAAATCTGTTGAGGGAAGGCAATGAGGCGGACTTGAAAGGGAGGCAGAATAGCAGGAAACAGATTTCAAGAGGTACGTTGGAATCGCCTTTAAAGCACATGAAGAGGGGCACAATTTCGACAATGATGCCCTTGGCGAAAAAGGGCGTATGCGTTTTCTCCTGAATATACTCAGGAGAAAACGCATACGCCCTTTTTGGCCAAGCAAGCAAGCGGTCAATGCAAATCTGCACTACAAAGAAGTATCACTTCCCACCGGTCAAAAGGGACATCCACAAAATGTGTAAAAACCAGAAAGGCAAGACAGGCCCTAGAGAACAGGGAGCCTTCTTATGCTGATGGGCGGGATGTAAATTGCCAACTGCCTCTCTAGAGGAGCGCATTGTGTTCCCTAAAACAAGTAAAGAACAGAGCTACAGAGCCAAGGGCACTTCCAGTCTAGGGAATATACCTTGGGAAAACTGAAAATCAATAATACAGAGCCACCCCAAAATTAGGGCTGCACTGCTTACAAAGACCTCAACTTGGATACACCTTAAGTATCCCAGGAAATATAAAAATGGTTCAAAAAATTGTGGTACTTTCGTACGATGGAATATCCCTCAGCCATGAAATCAATGTCATAAGACCAGTAGCAGCAAAATTGGTGGATTCAGGTACGATTATTCTAAGTGAAATAAGTCACACAGAAAAAGAAACTTATCATAAGATATCACTTATGAAGATCCTGTAAACATGGCTACAATTGAACTGAGTTACGAAAGAGAACAGTGTCTCTCATTTAGAAAACACACTTATGCCTGCTTATGGGGGAAAGAGAGGTGGGGTGATGCATACAACCAGAGTTTGATATAAGCACACGTACCGTTCCAAAAACCAACTATGGAATAGACAAGACCTATACCTTCCTCAGTGAAAGGGACTCAAAACACCATATTTCCTGCAGAGGAATATATCTGACTAGTAAAAATCTTAAAACCTATGTATTGATATGTCTCCGTAAGGGAATCAAGTGTGTCTAAACTGGCATAAACATGGCAGCGAGAATCAGCTCAAACCCACTATAAAAAGGAATTTCAAAAACAAAACAAAAAAACTGGGAAATTCTTTAAAATTCCTGCAGGGTCTCTGATGAAACCTGGAATGACCCTATCTACAACGACAGCTGGATGTGGCATAAGGAGGGACAGTTGGGACTGAGACGATTGGTGAGATTGGGTGAGCAAATGCAGACCCTTTAAAGCACAAATGCTTGGCCCCCATTCCATGAGTCCCAACTCTCCAGGTTGAAGGGAATATTACTACAGCTATAACATGTACGGGAAACCTAGAGAATGGACACACTGTGAATACGAAAGGTTTCTAAAACTCACCGAATAGTCCCTCTCCTCGTGCTCCGGTTTGACTTTCCATCTGCTTTACTATCAACCTCCCAACTTGGAGAGACAGCCCTTTTAACCTCCTGGTTCGCACAGGTTTCCAATTTGGCAGAGGATGAAAGGGAAGAGGGAGAACCAATGAGAGAGTAGCTGTTAGGCATTTGGACGGGCACATATCACTCTAACTTCCCGGCAGGAAGAAGAATTAATCAAAGTCTCAGCCCCCCACCGGAAACCAGCATAGGTCCTGAACCAAAATTTTGGACTTGCGGTCAGCTCACCAAAAACGATTTGAAAAACGGGGCTCAGGGGCACAGCAATTCACAAACTGGCCGAGTAATAAAGGACAACTATCGTCCAAAAATCTGTTGAGGGAACGCTACGAGGCGGACTTGAAAGCGAGGCAGAATAGCAGGAAACAGATTTCAAGAGGTACGTTGGAATCGCCTTTAAAGCACAGGAAGAGGGGCACAACTTCGACAATGATGCACTTGGCCAAAAAGGGTGTATGCGTTTTCTCCTGAATATATTCAGGAGAAAACGCATACGCACTTTTTGGCCAAGCAAGCAAGCGGGCAATGCAAATCTGCACTACAAAGAAGTATCACTTCCCACCAGTCAAAAGGGACATCCACAAAATGTGTAAAAACCAGAAAGGCAAGACAGGCCCTGGAGAACAGGGAGCCTTGTTATGCTGATGGGCGGGATGTAAATTGCCAACTGCCTCTCTGGAGGAGTACATTGTGTTCCCTAAAACAAGTAAAGAACAGAGCTACAGAGCCAAGGGCACTTCCAGTCTAGGGAATATACCTTGGGGAAACTGAAAATCAATAAAACAGACCCACCCCAAAATTTAGGGCTGCACTGCTAACAAGGACCTCAACTTGGATACACCTTAAATATCCCAGGAAATATAAAATTGGTTCAAAAAATTGTGGTACCTACGTATGATGGAATATCCCTCAGCCATGAAATCAATGTCATAAGACCAGTAGCATCAAAATGGGTGGATTCAGGTACGATCATTCTAAGTGAAATAAGTCACACAGAAAAAGAATCTTATCATAAGATATCACTTATGGAGATCCAGTAAACATGGCTACACTTGAAATGATTTAGGAAAGAGAACAGTGTCTCACATTTAGAAAACACTCTTATGCCTGCTTAAGGGGGAAGGAGAGGCGGGGTGATGCATAAAACCAGAGTTTGATATAAGCACAGGTACCATTCCAAAAACCAACTATGGAATATACAAGACCTACACCTTCCTCAGTGAAAGGGACTCAAAACCCCATATTTCCCGCAGAGGAATATATCTGACTAGTAAGAATCTTAAAACCTATGTATTGATATGTCTCCGTAAGGGAATCAAGTGTGTCTAGACTGGCATAAACATGGCAGCGAGAATCAGGTCTAACCCACTATAAAAAGGAATTTCAAAAACAAAACAAAAAAACTGGGAAATTCTTTACAATTCCTTCAGGGTCTCTGATGAAACCTGGAATGACCCTATCTACAATGACAGCTGGATGTGGCATAAGGAGGGACACTTGGGACTGAGAGGATTGGTGAGATTGGGTGAGCCAATGCAGACCCTTTAAATCAATAATGCATGACACCCATTCCATGGGTCCCAACTCTCCAGGTTGAAGGGAATATTACTACAGTTATAACATGTACGGGAAACCTAGAGAACGGACACACTGTGAATACGAAAGGTTTCTAAAACTCAACGAATAGTCCCTCTCCTGGTGCTCCGGTTTGACTTTCCATCTGCTTTACTATCAATCTCCCAAGTTGGAGAGACAGCCCCTTTAACCTCCTGGTTCGCACAGGTTTCCAATTTGGCAGAGGATGAAAGGGAAGAGGGAGAACCAATGAGAGAGTAGCTGTTAGGCATTTGGACGGGCACCTATCACTCTAACTTCCCGGCAGGAAGAAGAAGTAACCAAAGTCTCAGCCCCCCTCCGGGTAACAGCATAGGTCCTGAATCAAAATTTGGACTTGCGGTCAGCTCACGAAAACGAGTTGAAAACTGGAGCTCAGGGGCACAGCAATTCACAAACTGGCCGAGTAATAAAGGACAACTATCGTCCAAAAATCTGTTGAGGGAAGGCAACGGGGCGGACCTGAAAGCGAGGCAGAATAGCAGGAAACAGATTTCAAGAGGTACGTTGGAATCACCTTTGAAGCACAGGAAGAGGGGCACAACTTCGACAATGATGCACTTGGCCAAAAAGGGCGTATGCGTTTTCTCCTGAATATATTCAGGATAAAACGCATACGCCGTTTTTGGCCAAGCAAGCAAGCGGGCAATGCAAATCTGCACTACAAAGAAGTATCACTTGCCACCGGTCAAAAGGGACTTCCACAAAATATGTAAAAACCAGAAAGGCAAGACAGGCCCTGGAGAACAGGGAGCCTTGTTATGCTGATGGGCGGGATGTAAATTGCCAACTGCCTCTCTGGAGGAGTACATTGTGTTCCCTAAAACAAGTAAACAACAGAGCTACAGAGCCAAGGGCACTTCGAGTCTAGGGAATATACCTTGGGAAAACTGAAAATCAATAAGACAGAGCCACCCCAAAATTTAGGGCTGCACTGCTTACAAGGACCTCAACTTGGGTACACCTTAAATATCCCAGGAAATATAAAAATGGTTCAAAAAATTGTGGTACTTACGTACGATGGAATATCCCTCAGCCATGAAATCAATGTCATAAGACCAGTAGCAGCACAATGGGTGGATTCAGGTATGATGATTCTAAGTGAAATGAGTCACACAGAAAAAGAAACTTATCATAAGATATCACTTATGAAGATCCTGTAAACATGGCTACACTTGAACTGAGTTAGGAAAGAGAACAGTGTCTCACATTTAGAAAACACTCTTATGCCTGCTTAAGGGGGAAGGAGAGGTGGGGTGATGCATAAAACCAGAGTTTGATATAAGCACAGGTACCGTTCCAAAAACCAACTATGGAATAGACAAGACCTACACCTTCCTCAGTGAAAGGGACTCAAAACCCCATATTTCCCGCAGAGGAGTATATCTGACTAGTAAGAATCTTAAAACCTATGTATTGATATGTCTCCGTAAGGGAATCAAGTGTGTCTAGACTGGCATAAACATGGCAGCGAGAATCAGCTCAAACCGACTATAAAAAGGAATATCAAAAACAAAACAAAAAAACTGGGAAATTCTTTACAATTCCTTCAGGGTCTCTGATGAAACCTGGAATGACCCTATCTACAATGACAGCTGGATGTGGCATAAGGAGGGACACTTGGGACTGAGACGATTGGTGAGATTGGGTGAGCAAATGCAGACCCTTTAAAGCACAAATGCCTGGCACCCATTCCATGGGTCCCAACTCTCCAGGTTGAAGGGAATATTACTACAGCTATAACATGTACGGGAAACCTAGAGAACAGACACACTGTGAATACGAAAGGTTTCTAAAACTCAACGAATAGTCTCTCTCCTGGTGCTCCGGTTTGACTTTCCTTCTGCTTTACTATCAACCTCCCAACTTGGAGAGACAGCCTCTTTAACCTCCTGGTTCGCACAGGTTTCCAATTTGGCAGAGGATGAAAGGGAAGAGGGAGAACCAATGAGAGAGTAGCTGTTATGCATTTGGACGGGCACATATCACTCTATCTTCCTGGCAGGAAGAAGAATTAACCAAAGTCTCAGCCTCCCTCCGGGAACCAGCATAGGTCCTGAACCAAAATGTTGGACTTGCGGTCAGCTCACCAAAAACGAGTTGAAAAATGGAGCTCAGGGGCACAGCAATTCACAAACTGGCCGAGTAATAAAGGAAAACTATCGTCCAAAAATCTGTTGAGGGAAGGCAACGAGGCGGACTTGAAAGCGAGGAAGAATAGCAGGAAACAGATTTCAAGAGGTACGTTGGCATCGCCTTTAAAGCACAGGAAGAGGCGCACAACTTCGACAATGATGCACTTGGCCAAAAAGGGCGTATGCGTTTTCTCCTGAATATATTCAGGAGAAAACGCATACGCCCTTTTTGCCCAAGCAAGCAAGCGAGCAATGCAAATCTGCACTACAAAGAAGTATCACTTCCCACCGGTCAAAAGGGACATCCACAAAATGTGTAAAAACCAGAAAGGCAAGACAGGCCCTGGAGAACAGGGAGCCTTGTTATGCTGATGGGCGGGATGTAAATTGCCAACTGCCTCTCTGGAGGAGTACATTGTGTTCCCTAAAACAAGTAAAGAACTGAGCTACAGAGCAAAGGGCACTTCCAGTTTAGGGAATATACCTTGGGAAAACTGAAAATCAATAAGACAGAGCCACCCCAAAATTTAGGTCTACTCTGCTTATAAGGACCTCAACTTGGGTACACCTTAAATATCCCAGGAAATATAAAAATGGTTCAAAAAATTGTGGTACTTATGTACGATGGAATATTCCTCAGCCATGAAATCAATGTCATAAGACCAGTAGCAGCAAAATGGGTGGATTCAGGTACGATGATTCTAAGTGAAATAATTCACGCAGAAAAAGAAACTTATCATAAGATATCACTTATGAAGATCCTGTAAACATGGCTACACTTGAACAGAGTTAGGAAAGAGAAAGGGAATCACCGTAAGGGAATCAAGTGTGTCTAGACTGGCATAAACATGGCAGCGAGAATCAGGTCTAACCCACTATAAAAAGGAATTTCAAAAACAAAACAAAAAAACTGGGAAATTCTTTACAATTCCTTCAGGGTCTCTGATGAAACCTGGAATGACCCTATCTACAATGACAGCTGGATGTGGCATAAGGAGGGACACTTGGGACTGAGAGGATTGGTGAGATTGGGTGAGCCAATGCAGACCCTTTAAATCAATAATGCATGACACCCATTCCATGGGTCCCAACTCTCCAGGTTGAAGGGAATATTACTACAGTTATAACATGTACGGGAAACCTAGAGAACGGACACACTGTGAATACGAAAGGTTTCTAAAACTCAACGAATAGTCCCTCTCCTGGTGCTCCGGTTTGACTTTCCATCTGCTTTACTATCAATCTCCCAAGTTGGAGAGACAGCCCCTTTAACCTCCTGGTTCGCACAGGTTTCCAATTTGGCAGAGGATGAAAGGGAAGAGGGAGAACCAATGAGAGAGTAGCTGTTAGGCATTTGGACGGGCACCTATCACTCTAACTTCCCGGCAGGAAGAAGAAGTAACCAAAGTCTCAGCCCCCCTCCGGGTAACAGCATAGGTCCTGAACCAAAATTTGGACTTGCGGTCAGCTCACGAAAACGAGTTGAAAACTGGAGCTCAGGGGCACAGCAATTCACAAACTGGCCGAGTAATAAAGGACAACTATCGTCCAAAAATCTGTTGAGGGAAGGCAACGGGGCGGACCTGAAAGCGAGGCAGAATAGCAGGAAACAGATTTCAAGAGGTACGTTGGAATCACCTTTGAAGCACAGGAAGAGGGGCACAACTTCGACAATGATGCACTTGGCCAAAAAGGGCGTATGCGTTTTCTCCTGAATATATTCAGGATAAAACGCATACGCCGTTTTTGGCCAAGCAAGCAAGCGGGCAATGCAAATCTGCACTACAAAGAAGTATCACTTGCCACCGGTCAAAAGGGACTTCCACAAAATATGTAAAAACCAGAAAGGCAAGACAGGCCCTGGAGAACAGGGAGCCTTGTTATGCTGATGGGCGGGATGTAAATTGCCAACTGCCTCTCTGGAGGAGTACATTGTGTTCCCTAAAACAAGTAAACAACAGAGCTACAGAGCCAAGGGCACTTCGAGTCTAGGGAATATACCTTGGGAAAACTGAAAATCAATAAGACAGAGCCACCCCAAAATTTAGGGCTGCACTGCTTACAAGGACCTCAACTTGGGTACACCTTAAATATCCCAGGAAATATAAAAATGGTTCAAAAAATTGTGGTACTTACGTACGATGGAATATCCCTCAGCCATGAAATCAATGTCATAAGACCAGTAGCAGCACAATGGGTGGATTCAGGTATGATGATTCTAAGTGAAATGAGTCACACAGAAAAAGAAACTTATCATAAAATATCACTTATGAAGATCCTGTAAACATGGCTACACTTGAACTGAGTTAGGAAAGAGAACAGTGTCTCACATTTAGAAAACACTCTTATGCCTGCTTAAGGGGGAAGGAGAAGTGGGGTGATGCATAAAACCAGAGTTTGATATAAGCACAGGTACCGTTCCAAAAACCAACTATGGAATAGACAAGACCTACAACTCCCTCAGTGAAAGGGACTCAAAACCCCATATTTCCCGCAGAGGAATATATCTGACTAGTAAGAATCTTAAAACCTATGTATTGATATGTCTCCGTAAGGGAATCAAGTGTGTCTAGACTGGCATAAACATGGCAGCGAGAATCAGCTCAAACCCACTATAAAAAGGAATTTCAAAAACAAAACAAAAAAACTGGGAAATTCTTTACAATTCCTTCAGGGTCTCTGATGAAACCTGGAATGACCCTATCTACAATGACAGCTGGATGTGGCATAAGGAGGGACACTTGGGACTGAGACGATTGGTGAGATTGGGTGAGCAAATGCAGACCCTTTAAAGCACAAATGCCTGGCACCCATTCCATGGGTCCCAACTCTCCAGGTTGAAGGGAATATTACTACAGCTATAACATGTACGGGAAACCTAGAGAACGGACACACTGTGAATACAAAAGGTTTCTAAAACTCAACGAATAGTCCCTCTCCTGGTGCTCCGGTTTGACTTTCCATCTGCTTTACTATCAACCTCCCAACTTGGAGAGACAGCCCCTTTAACCTCCTGGTTCGCACAGGTTTCTAATTTGGCAGAGGATGAAAGGGAAGATGGAGAATCAATGAGAGAGTAGCTGTTAGGCATTTGTAGGGGCACATATCACTCTAACTTCCCGGCACGAAGAAGAATTAACAAAAGTCTCAGCCCCCCAACAGGAGCCAGCATAGGTCCTGAAGCAAAATGTTGGACTTGAGGTCAGCTCACAAAAAACGAGTTGAAAAATGGAGCTCAGGGGCACAGCAATTCACAAACTGGCCGAGTAATAAAGGACAACTCTCATCCAAAAATCTGTTGAGGGAAGGCAACGAGGCGGACTTGAAAGTGAGGCAGAATAGCAGGAAACAGATTTCAAGAGGTACGTTGGAATGGCGTTTAAAGCACAGGAAGAGGGGCACAACTTCGACAATGATGCACTTGGCCTAAAAGGGCGTATGCGTTTTCTCCTGAATATATTCAGGAGAAAACGCATACGCCCTTTTTGGCCAAGCAAGAAAGCGGGTAATGCAAATCTGCACTACAAAGAAGTATCACTTCCCACCGGTAAAAAGGGACATCCAAAAGATGTGTAAAAACCAGAAAGGCAAGACAGGCCCTGGAGAACAGGGAGCCTTGTTATGCTGAAGGGCGGGATGTAAATTGCCAACTGCCTCTCTGGAGGAGTACATTGTGTTCCCTAAAAAAAGTAAAGAACAGAGCTACACAGCCAAGGGCACTTCCAGTCTAGGGAATATACTTTGGGAAAACTGAAAATCAATAAGACAGAGCCACCCCAAAATTTAGGGCTGTACTGCTTACAAGGACCTCAACTTGGGTACACCTTAAATATCCCAGGAAATATAAAAATGGTTCAAAAAATTGTGGTACTTACGTACGATGGAATATCCCTCAGCCATGAAATCAATGTCATAAGACCAGTAGCAGCAAAATGGGTGGATTCAGGTACGATGATTCTAAGTGAAATGAGTCACACAGAAAAAGAAACTTATCATAAGATATCACTTATGAAGATCCTGTAAACATGGCTACACTTGAACTGAGTTAGGAAAGAGAACAGTGTCTCACATTTAGAAAACACACTTATGCCTGCTTAAGGGGGAAGGAGAGGTGGGGTGATGCATAAAACCAGAGTTGGATATAAGCACAGGTACCGTTCCAAAAACCAACTATGGAATAGACAAGACCTACACCTTCCTCAGTGAAAGGGACTCAAAATCCCATATTTCCCGCAGAGGAATATATCTGACTAGTAAGAATCTTAAAACCTCTGTACTGATATGTCTCCGTAAGGGAATCAAGTGTGTCTAGACTGGCATAAACATGGCAGCGAGAATCAGGTCAAACGCACTATAAAAAGGAATTTCAAAAACAAAACAAAAAAACTGGGAAATTCTTTACAATTTCTTCAGGGTCTCTGATGAAACCTGGAATGACCCTATCTACAATGACAGCTGGATGTGGCATAAGGAGGGACACTTGGGACTGAGACGATTGGTGAGATTGGGTGAGCAAATGCAGACCCTTTAAATCAAAAATGCCTGGCACCCATTCCATGGGTCCCAACTCTCCAGGTTGAAGGGAATATTACTACAGCTATAACATGTACGGGAAACATAGAGAACGGACACACTGTGAATACGAAAGGTTTCTAAAACTCAACGAATAGTCCCTCTCCTGGTGCTCTGGTTTGACTTTCCATCTGCTTTACTATCAACCTCCCAACTTGGAGAGACAGCCTCTTTAACCTCCTGGTTCGCACAGGTTTCCAATTTGGCAGAGGATGAAAGGGAAGAGGGAGAACCAATGAGAGTGTAGCTGTTAGGCATTTGGACGGGCACATATCACTCTAACTTCCTGGCAGGAAGAAGAATTAACCAAAGTCTCAGCCTCCCTCCGGGAACCAGCATAGGTCCTGAACCAAAATGTTGGACTTGCGGTCAGCTCACCAAAAACGAGTTGAAAAATGGAGCTCAGGGGCACAGCAATTCACAAACTGGCCGAGTAATAAAGGACAACTATCGTCCAAAAATCTGTTGAGGGAAGGCAACGAGGCGGACTTGAAAGCGAGGCAGAATAGTAGGAAACAGATTTCAAGAGGTACGTTGGCATCGCCTTTAAAGCACAGGAAGAGGCGCACAACTTCGACAATGATGCACTTGGCCAAAAAGGGCGTAAGCGTTTTCTCCTGAATATACTCAGGAGAAAACGCATACGCCCTTTTTGGCCAAGCAAGCAAGTGGGCAATGCAAATCTGCACTACAAAGAAGTTTCACTTCCCACGGGTCGAAAGGGACATCCACAAAATGTGTAAAAACCAGAAAGGCAAGACAGGCCCTGGAGAACTGGGAGCCTTGTTATGCTGATGGGCGGGATGTAAATTGCCAACTGCCTCTCTGGAGGAGTGCATAGTGTTCCCTAAATCAAGTAAACAACAGAGCTGCAGAGCCAAGAGCACTTCCTGTCTAGGGAATATACCTTGGGGCAACTGAAAATCAATAAGAGAGAGCCACCCCAAAATTTAGGGCTGTACTGCTTACAAGGACCTCAACTTGGGTACACCTTAAATATCCCAGGAAATATTAAAATGGTTCAAAAAATTGTGGTACTTACGTATGATGGATTATCCCTCAGCCATGAAATCAATGTCATAAGACCAGTAGCGGCAAAATGGGTGGATTCAGGTACGATGATTCTAAGTGAAATGAGTCACACAGAAAAAGAAACTTATCATAAGATATCACTTATGAAGATCCTGTAAACATGGTTACACTTGAACTGAGTTAGGAAAGAGAACAGTGTCTCACATTTAGAAAACACTCTTATGCCTGCTTAAGGGGGAAGGAGAGGTGGGGTGATGCATAAAACCAGAGTTTGATATAAGCACAGGTACCGTTCCAAAAACCAACTATGGAATAGACAAGACCTACACCTTCCTCAGTGAAAGGGACTCAAAACCCCATATTTTCCGCAGAGGAATATATCTGACTAGTAAGAATCTTAAAACCTATGTATTGATATGTCTCCGTAAGGGAATCAAGTGTGTCTAGACTGGCATAAACATGGCAGCGAGAATCAGCTCAAACCCAGTATAAAAAGGAATTTCTAAAACAAAACAAAAAAACTGGGAAATTCTTTACAATTCCTTCAGGGTCTCTGATGAAACCTGGAATGACCCTATCTACAATGACAGCTGGATGTGGCATAAGGAGGGACACTTGGGACTGAGAGGATTGGTGAGATTGGGTGAGCAAATGCAGACCCTTTAAAGCAATAATGCATGGCAACCTTTCCATGGGTCCCAACTCTCCAGGTTGAAGGGAATATTACTACAGTTATAACATGTACGGGAAACCTAGAGAACGGACACACTGTGTATACGAAAGGTTTTTAAAACTCAACGAATAGTCCCTCTCCTGGTGCTCCGGTTTGACTTTCCATGTGCTTTACTATCATCCTCCCAACTTGGAGAGACAGCCCCTTTAACCTCCTGGTTCGCACATGTTTCCAATTTGGCAGAGGATGAAAGGGAAGAGGGAGAACAAATGAGAGAGTAGCTTTTAGGCATTTGGACGGACACATATCACTGTAATTTCCTGGCAGGAAGAAGAATTAACCAAAGTCTCAGCCACCCACCGGGAACCAGTATAGGTCCTGAACCAAAATTTTGGACTTGCGGTCAGCTCACCAAAATCGAGTTGAAAAATGGAGCTCAGGGGCACAGCAATTCACAAACTGGCCGAGTAATAAAGGACAATTATCGTCCAAAAATCTGTTGAGGGAAGGCAACGAGGCGGACCTGAAAGCGAGGCAGAATAGCAGGAAACAGATTTCAAGAGGTACGTTGGAATCGCCTTTAAAGCACAGGAACAGGGGCACAACTTCGACAATGATGCACTTGGCCAAAAAGGTCATATGCGTTTTCTCCTGAATATATTCAGGAGAAAATGCATACGCCCTTTTTGGCCAAGCAAGCAAGCAGGCAATGCAAATCTGCACTACAAAGAAGTATCACTTCCCACTGGTCAAAAGGGACTTCCACAAAATATGTAAAAACCAGAAAGGCAAGACAGGCCCTGGAGAAGAGGAAGCCTTGTTATGCTGATGGGCGGGATGTAAATTGCCAACTGCCTCTCTGGAGGAGTACATTGTGTTCCCTAAAACAAGTAAAGAACAGAGCTACATAGCCAAGGGCACTTCCAGTCTAGGGAATATACCTTGGGAAAACTGAAAATCAATAAGACAGAGCCACCCCAAAACGTAGGGCTGCACTGCTTACAAGGACCTCAACTTGGGTACACCTTAAATATCCCAGGAAATATAAAAATGGTTCAAAAAATTGTGGTACTTACGTACGATGGAATATCCCTCAGCCATGAAATCAATGTCATAAGACCAGTAGCAGCAAAATGGGTGGATTCAGCTACGATGATTCTAAGTGAAATAAGTCACACAGAAAAAGAAACTTATCATAAGATATCACTTATGAAGATCCTGTAAACATGGCTACAATTGAACTGAGTTAGGAAAGAGAACAGTGTCTCACATTTAGAAAACACTCTTATGCCTGCTTAAGGGGGAAAGAGAGGTGGGGTGATGCATAAAACCAGAGTTTGATATAAGCACAGGTACCGTTCCAAAAACCAACTATGGAATAGACAAGACCTACACCTTCCTCAGTGAAAGGGACTCAAAACCCCATATTTCCCGCAGAGGAACATATCTGACTAGTAAAAATCTTAAAACCTATGTATTGATATGTCTCCGTAAGGGAATCAAGTGTTTCTAGACTGGCATAAACATGGCAGCGAGGATCAGCTCAAACCCAGTATAAAAAGGAATTTCAAAAACAAAACAAAAAAAACTGGGAAATTCTTTACAATTCCTTCAGGGTCTCTGATGAAATCTGGAATGACCCTATCTACAATGACAGCTGGATGTGGCATAATGCTGGACACTTGGGACTGAGAGGATTGGTGAGATTGGGTGAGCAAATGCAGACCCTTTAAAGCAATAATGCATGGCACCCATTCCATGGGTCCCAACTGTCCAGGTTGAAGGGAATATTACTACAGCTATAACATGTACGGGAAACCTAGAGAACGGACACACTGTGAATACGAAAGGTTTCTAAAACTCAACGAATAGTCCCTCTCCTGTTGCTCCGGTTTGACTTTCCATCTGCTTTACTATCAACCTCCCAACTGGGAGAGACATCCCCTTTAACCCCCTGGTTCGCACAGGTTTCCAATTTGGCAGAGGATGAAAGGGAAGAGGGAGAACAAATGAGAGAGTAGCTGTTAGGCATTTGGACGGGCACATATCACTGAAATTTCCAGGCAGGAAGAAGAATTAACCAAATTCTCAGCCACCCACCGGGAACCCGCATAGGTGCTGAACCAAAATTTTGGACTTGCGGTCAGCTCACCAAAAACGGGTTAAAAAATGGAGCTCAGGGGCACAGCATTTCACAAACTGGCCGAGTAATAAAGGTCAAATATCGTCCAAAAATCTGTTGAGGGAAGGCAACGAGGCGGGCTTGAATGCGAGGCAGAATAGCAGGAAACAGATTTCAAGAGGTACGTTGGAATCGCCTTTAAAGCACAGGAAGAGGGGCACAACTTCGACAATGATGCACTTGGCCAAAAAGGTCATATGCGTTTTCTCCTGAATATATTCAGGAGAAAAGGCATACGCCCTTTTTGGCCAAGCAAGCAAGCGGGCAATGCAAATCTGCACTACAAAGAAGTATCACTTCCCACCGCTCAAATGGGACATCCACAAAATGTGTAAAAACCAGAAAGGCAAGACACGCCCTGGAGAACAGGGAGCCTTGTTATGCTGATGGGCGGGATGTAAATTGCCAACTGCCTCTCTGGAGGAGTGCATTGTGTTCCCTAAAAACAAGTAAACAACAGAGCTACAGAGCCAAGAGCACTTCCAGTCTAGGGAATATACCTTGGGAAAACTGAAAATCAATAAGACAGAGCCACCCCAAAATTTAGGGCTGCACTGCTTACAAGGACCTCAACTTGGGTACACCTTAAGTATCACAGGAAACATAAAATTGGTTCAAAAAATTGTGGTACTTACGTAAGATGGAATATCCCTCAGCCCTGAAATCAATGTCATAAGACCAGTAGCAGCAAAATGGGTGGATTCAGGTAAGATGATTCTAAGTGAAATTAGTCACACAAAAAAAGAAACTTATCATAAGATATCACTTATGAAGATCCTGTAAACCTGGCTACATTTGAACTGAGTTAGGAAAGAGAACAGAGTCTCACATTTAGAAAACACTCTTATGCCTGCTTAAGGGGGAAGGAGAGGTGGGGTGATGCAAAAAACCAGAGTTTGATATAAGCACAGGTACCGTTCCAAAAACCAACTATGGAATAGAAAAGACCTACACTTTCCTCAGTGAAAGGGACTCAAAACCCCATATTTCCCGCAGAGGAATATATCTGACTAGTAAGAATCTTAAAACCTATGTATTGATATGTCTCCATAAGGGAATCAAGTGTGTCTAAACAGGCATAAACATGGCAGCGAGAATCAGCTCAAACCCACTATAAAAAGGAATTTCAAAAACAAAACAAAAAACTGGGAAATTATTTACAATTCATTCAGGGTGTCTGATGAAACCTGGAATGACCCTATCTACAACGACAGCTGGATGTGGCATAAGGCTGGACACTTGGGACTTAGAGGATTGGTGAGATTGGGTGAGCAAATGCAGACCCTTTAAAGCACAAATGCCTGGCACCCATTCCATGGGTCCCAACTCTCCACGTTGAAGGGAATATTAATACAGCTATAACATGTACAGGAAACGTAGAGAACAGACCCACTGTGAATACGAAAGGGGTCTAAAACTCAACGAATAGTCCCTCTCCTGGTGCTCCGGTTTGACTTTCCATCTGCTTTACTATCAATCTCCCAACTTGGAGAGACAGCCCCTTTAACCTCCTGGTTCGCACAGGTTGCCAATTTGGCAGAGGATGAAAGGGAACAGGGAGAACCAATGAGAGAGTAGCTGTTAGGCATTTGGACGGTCACATATCACTCTAACTTCCCAGCAGGAAGAAGAATTAACCAAAGACTCAGCCTCCCACTGGGAACCAGCATAGGTCCTGAACCAAAATTTTGGACTTGCGGTCAGCTCACAAAAAACGAGTTGAAAAATGGAGCTCAGGTGCACAGCAATTCACAAACTGGCCGAGTAATAAAGGACAACTATCGTCCAAAAATCTGTTCAGGGAAGGCAACGTGGCAGACTTGAAAGTGAGGCAGAATAGCAGGAAACAGATTTCAAGAGGTACGTTGGAATCGCCTTTAAAGCACAAGAAGAGGGGCACAACTTCGACAATGATGCACTTGGCCAAAAATGGCGTATTCGTTTTCTCCTGAATATATTCAGGAGAAAAGGCATACGCCCTTTTTGGGCAAGCCAGCAAGCGGGCAATGCAAATCTGCACTACAAAGAAGCATCACTTCCCACCGGTCAAAAGGGACATCCACAAAATGTGTAAAAACCAGAAAGGCAAGACTGGCGCTGGAGAACAGGGAGCCTTGTTATGCTTATGGGCGGGATGTAAATTGCCATCTGCCTCTCTGGCGGAGTGCATTGTGTTCCCTAAAACAAGTAAACAACAAAGCTACAGAGCCCAGGGCACTTCCAGTCTAGGGAATATACCTTGGGAAAACTGAAAATCAATAAGACAGAGCCACCCCAAAATTTAGGGCTGCACTGCTTACAAGGACCTCAACTTGGGTACACCTTAAATATCCCAGGAAATATAAAAATGGTTCAAAAAATTGTGGTACTTACGTACGATGGAATATCCCTCAGCCATGAAATCAATGTCATAAGACCAGTAGCAGCAAAATGGGTGGATTCAGGTACGATGATTCTAAGTGAAATAAGTCACACAGAAAAAGAAACTTATCATAAGATATCACTTATGAAGTTCCTGTAAACATGGTTACACTTGAACTGAGTTAGGAAAGAGAACAGTGTCTCACATTTAGAAAACACTCTTATGCCAGCTTAATGGGGAAGGAGAGGTGGGGTGATGCATACAACCAGAGTTTGATATAAGCACAGGTACCGTTCCAAAAACCAACTATGGAATAGACAAGTACTACACCTTCCTCACTGAAAGGGACTCAAAACCCCATATTTCCCGCAGAGGAATATATCTGACTAGTAAGAATCTTAAAACCTATGTATTGATATGTCTCCATAAGGGAATCAAGTGTGTCTAGACTGGCATAAACATGGCAGCGAGAATCAGATCAAACCCACTATAAAAAGGAATTTCAAAAACAAAACCAAAAAACTGGGAAATTCTTTACAATTCCTTCAGGGTCTCTGATGAAACCTGGAATGACCTTATGTACAACGACAGCTGGATGAGGCATAAGGCTGGACACTTGGGACTGAGAGGATTGGTGAGATTGGGTGAGCAAATGCAGACCCTTTAAAGCACAAATGCCTGGCACCCATTCCATGGGTCCCAACTCTCCAGGTTGAAGGGAATATTACTACAGCTATAACATGTACAGGAAACCTAGAGAACGGACACACTGTGAATACAAAAGGTTTCTAAAACTCAACGAATAGTCCCTCTCCTGGTGCTCCGGTTTGACTTTCCATCTGCTTTACTATCAACCTCCCAACTTGGAGAGACAGCCCCTTTAACCTCCTGGTTCGCACAGGTTATCAATTTGGCAGAGGATGAAAGGGAAGAGGGAGAACCAATGAGAGAGTAGCTGTTAGGCATTTGGATGGGCACATATCACTCTAACTTCCCGGCAGGAAGAAGAATTAACCACAGTCTCAGCCGCCCACCGGGAAACAGCATATGTCCTGAACCAAAATTTTGGACTTGCGGTCAGCTCACAAAAAACAGGTTGCAAAATGGATCTCAAGGGCACAGCAATTCACAAACTGGCAGAGTAATAAAGGACAACTATCGTCCAAAAATCTGTTAAGGGAAGGCAACGAGGCGGACTTGAATGCGAGGCAGAATAGCAGGAAACCGATTTCAAGAGGTACGTTGGAATCACCTTTAAACCCCAGGAAGAGGGGCACAACTTCAACAATGATGCACTTGGCCAAAAAGGGCGTATGCGTTTTCTCCTGAATATATTCAGGAGAAAACGCATACGCCCTTTTTGACCAAGCAAGCAAGCGGGCAATGCAAATCTGCACTACAAAGAATTATCACTTCCCACCGGTCAAAAGGGACATCCACAAAATGTGCAAAAAACAGAAAGGCAAGACAGGCCCTGGAGAACAGGGAGCCTTGTTATGCTGATAGGCGGGATGTAAATTGCCAACTGCCTCTCTGAAGGAGTGCATTGTGTTCCCTAAAACAAGTAAACAACAGAGCAACAGAGCCAAGGGCACTTCCAGTCTAGGGAATATACCTTGAGAAACCTGAAAATCAATAAGACAGAGCCACCCCAAAATTTAGGGCTGCACTGCTTACAAGACCTCAACTTGGGTACTCCTTAAATATCCCAGGAAATATAAAAATGGTTCAAAGAATTGTGGTACTTACGTACGATGGAATATCCCTCAGCCATGAAATCAATGTCATAAGACCAGTAGCAGCAAAATGGGTGGATTCAGGTACGATGATTCTAAGTGAAATAAGTCACACAGAAAAAGAAACTTATCATAAGATATCACTTATGAAGATCCTGTAAACATGGCTACACTTGAACTGAGTTAGGAAAGAGAACAGTGTCTCACATTTAGAAAACACTCTTATGCCTCCGTAAGGTGGAAGGAGAGGTGGGGTGATGCATAAAACCAGAGTTTGATATAAGCACAGGTACCGTTCCAAAAACCAACTATGGAATAGACAAGACCTACACATTCCTCAGTGAAAGGGACTCAAAACCCCATATTTCCCTCAGAGGAATATATCTGACTAGTAAGAATCTTAAAACCTATGTATTGATATGTCTCCGTAAGGGAATCAAGTGTGTGTAGACTGGCATAAACATGGCAGCGAGAATCAGCTCAAACCCACTATAAAAAGGAATTTCAAAAACAAAACAAAAAAACTGGGAAATTCTTTACAATTCCTTCAGGGTCTCTGATGAATCTTGGAATGACCCTATGTACAACGAGAGGTGGATGAGGCATAAGGCTGGACACTTGGGACTGAGACGATTGATGAGATTTTGTGAGCAAATGCAGACCCTTTAAAGCACAAATGCCTGGCACCCATTCCATGGGTCCCAACTCTCCAGGTTAAAGGGAATATTACTACAGCTATAACATGTACAGGAAACCTAGAGAACGGACACACTGTGAATACGAAAGTTTTCTAAAACTCAACGAATAGTCCCTCTCCTGGTGCTCCGGTTTGACTTTCCATCTTCTTTACTATCAACCGCCCAACTTGGAGAGACAGCCCCTTTAACCTTCTGGTTCGCACAGGTTGCCAATTTGGCAGAGGATGAAAGGGAAGAGGGAGAACCAATGAGAGAGTAGCTGTTAGGCATTTGGACGGGCACATATCACTCTAATTTCCCGGCAGGAAGAAGAATTAACCAAATTCTCAACCATCCACCGGGAACCAGTGTAGGTCCTGAACCAAAATTTTGGACTTGCGGTCAGCTCACAAAAAACGAGTTGAAAAATGGAGCTCAGGGGCACAACAATTCACAAACTGGCCGAGTAATAAAGGACAACTATCGTCCAAAAATCTGTTGAGGGAACGCAACGAGGCGGACTTGAAAGCGAGGCAGAATAGCAGGAAACAGATTAGAAGAGGTACTTTGGAATCGCCTTTAAAGCACAGGAAGAGGGGCACAACTTCCACAATGATTCACTTGGCCAAAAAGGGCATATGCGTTTTCTCCAGAATATATTCAGGAGAAAACGCATACACCCTTTTTGGCCAAGCAAGCAAGCAGGCAATGCAAATCTACACTACAAAGAAGTATCACTTCCCCCCAGTCAAAAGGGACATCCACAAAATGTGTAAAAACAAGAAAGGCAAGACAGGCTCTGGAGAACAGGGAGCCTTGTTATGCTCATGGGCGGGATGTAAATTGCCAACTGCCTCTCTGGAGGAGTGCATTGTGTTCCCTAAAACAAGTAAACAACAGAGCTACAGAGCCAAGGGCAATTCCAGTCTTGGGAATATACCTTGGGAAAACTGAAAATCAATAAGACAGAGCCACCCCAAAATTTAGGGCTGCACTGCTTACAAGGACCTCAACTTGGGTACACCTTAAATATCCCAGGATATACAAAAATGGTTCAAAAAATTGTGGTACTTTCGTACGATGGGATATCTCTCAGCCATGAAATCAATGTCATAAGACCAGTAGCAGCAAAATGGGTGGATTCAGGTACGATGATTCTAAGTGAAATAAGTCACACAGAAAAAGAAACTTATCATAAGATATCACTTATGAAGATCCTGTAAACATGGCTACACTTGAACTGAGTTAGGAAAGAGAACAGAGTCTCACATTTAGAAAACACTCTTATGCCTGCTTTATGGGGAAGGAGAGGTGGGGTGATGCATAAAACCAGAGTTTGATATAAGCACAGGTACCGTTCCAAAAACCAACTATTGAATAGACAAGACCTACACCTTCCTCAGTGAAAGGGACTCAACGCCCCATATTTCCCGCAGAGGAATGTATCTGACTAGTAAGAATCTTAAAACCTATGTATTGATATGTCTCCGTAAGGGAATCAAGTGTGTCTAGACTGGCATAAACATGGCAGCGAGAATCAGCTCAAACCCACTATAAAAAGGAATTTCAAAAACAAAACAAAAAAACTGGGAAATTCTTTACAATTCCTTCAGGGTCCCTGACGAAACCTGGAATGACCTTATGTACAATGACAGCTGGATGAGGCATAAGGCTGGACACTTGGGACTGAGAGGATTGGTGAGATTGGGTGAGCAAATGCAGCCCCTTTAAAGCACAAATGCCTGGCACCCATTCCATGGGTCCCAACTCTCCAGGTTGAAGGGAATATTACTACAGATATAACATGTACGGGAAACCTAGAGAACGGACACACTGTGAATACGAAAGGTTTCTAAAACTCAACGAATAGTCCCTCTCCTGGTGCTCCGCTTTGACTTTCCATCTGCTTTACTATCAACCTCCCAACTTGGAGAGACAGCCCCTTTAACCTCCTGGTTCGCACAGGTTGCCAATTTGGCAGAGGATGAAAGGGAAGAGGGAGAACCAAAGAGAGCGTAGCTGTTAGGCATTTGGACGGGCACATATCACTCTAATTCCCGGCAGGAAGAAGAATTAACCAAAGTCTCAGCCACCCACCGGGAACCAGTATAGGTCCAGAACCAAAATTTTGGACTTGCGGTCAGCTCACAAAAAACGAGTTGAAAAATGGAGCTCAGGGGCACAGCAATTCACAAACTGGCCGAGTAATAAAGGACAACTATCGTCCAAAAATCTGTTGAGGGAAAGCAACGAGGCGGACTTGAAAGCGAGGCAGCATAGCAGGAAACAGATTTCAAGAGGTACGTTGGAATCGCCTTTAAAGCACAGGAAGAGGGGCACAACTTTGACAATGATGCACTTGGCCAAAAAGGGCGTATGTGTTTTCTCCAGAATATATTCAGGAGAAAACGCATACAAACTTTTTGGCCAAGCAAGCAAGCGGGCAATGCAAATCTTCACTACAAAGTAGTATCACATCCCAACGGTCAAAAGGGACATCCACAAAATGTGTAAAAACCAGAAAGTCAAGACAGGCCCTGGAGAACAGGGAGCCTTGTTATGCTGATGGGCGGGATGTAAATTGCCAACTGCCTCTGTGGAGGAGTACATTGTGTTCCCTAAAACAAGGAAACAACAGAGCTACAGAGCCAAGGGAACTTCCAGTCTAGGGAATATACATTGGGAAAACTGAAAATCAATAAGACAGAGCCACCCCAAAATTTAGGGCTGCACTGCTTACAAGGACCTCAACTTGGGTACACCTTAAATATCCCAGGAAATATAAAAATGGTTCAAAAAATTGTGGTATTTACGTACGATGGAATATCCCTCAGCCATGAAATCAATGTCATAAGACCAGTAGCAGCAAAATGGGTGGATTCAGGTACGATGATTCTAAGTGAAATAAGTCACACAGAAAAAAAAACTTATCATAAGATATCACTTATGAAGATCCTGTAAACATGGCTACACTTGAACTCAGTTAGGAAAGAGAACAGTGTCTCACATTTAGAAAACACTCTTATGCCTGCTTAAGGGGGAAGGAGAGCTGGGGTGATGCATAAAACCACAGTTTGATATAAGCACAGGTACCGTTCCGAAAACCAACTATGGAATAGACAAGACCTACACCTTCCTCAGTGAAAGGGACTCAAAACCCCATATTTCCCGAAGAGGAATATATCTGACTAGTAAGAATCTTAAACCTATGTATTGATATGTCTCCGTAAGGGAATCAAGTGTGTCTAGACTTGCATAAACATGGCAGCGAGATTCAGCTCAAACCCACTATAAAAAGGAATTTCAAAAACAAAACAAAAAAACTGGGAAATTCTATACAATTCCTTCAGGGTCTCTGATGAAACCTGGAATGACCCTATCTACAACGACAGCTGGATATGGAAGAAGGAGGGACACTTGGGAATGAGACGATTGGTGAGATTGGGTGAGAAAATGCAGACCCTTTAAAGCAATAATGCATGGCACCCATTCCATGGGTCCCAACTCTCCAGGTTGAAGGGAATATTACTACGGTTATAACATATACGGGAAACCTAGAGAATGGACACACTGTGAATATGAAAGCTTTCTAAAACTCAACGAATACTCCCTCTCCTGGTGCTCCGGTTTGACTTTCCATCTGCTTTACTATCAATCTCCCAACTTGGAGAGACAGCCCCTTTAACCTCCTGGTTCGCACAGGTTTCCAATTTGGCAGAGGATGAAAGGGAAGAGGGAGAACCAATGAGAGAGTAGCTGTTAGGCATTTGGACGGGCACATATCACTCTAACTTCGTAGCACGAAGAAGAATTAACCAAAGTCTCAGCCCCCACCAGGAACCAGCATAGGTCCTGAACCAAAATTTTGGACTTGCGGTCAGCTCACAAAAAACGAGTTGAAAAATGGAGCTCAAGGGCACAGCAATTAAAAAACTGGCAGAGTAATAAAGGACAACTATCGTCCGAAAATCTGTTAAGGGAAGGCAACGAGGCGGAATTGAAAGCGAGGCAGAATAGCAGGAAACAGATTTCAAGAGTTACGTTGGAATCGCCTTTAAAGCACAGGAAGAGGGGCACAACTTCGACAATGATGCACTTGGCCAAAAAGTGCGTATGCGTTTTCTCCTGAATATATTCAGTAGAAAACGCATACGCCCTTTTTGGCCAAGCAAGCAAGCGGGCAACGCTAATCTGCACTACAAAGAAGTATCACTTCCCACGGGTCAAAAGGGACATCCACAAAATGTGTAAAAACCAGAAAGGTAAGACAGGCCCTGGAGAACAGGGAGCCTTGTTATGCTGATGGGCGGGATGTACATTGCCAACTGCCTCTCTGGAGGAGTGCATTGTGTTCCCTAAAACAAGTAAAAAACAGAGCTACAGAGCCAAGGGCACTTCCAGTCTAGGGAATATACCTTGGGAAAACTGAAAATCAATAAGACAGAGCCACCCCAAAATTTAGGGCTGCACTGCTTACAAGGACCTCAACTTGGGTACACCTTAAATATCCCAGGAAATATAAAAATGGTTCAAAAAATTGTGGTACATACGTACGATGGAATATCACTCAGCCATGAAATCAATGTCATAAGACCAGTAGCAGCAAAATGGGTGGATTCAGGTACGATGATTCTAAGTGAAATAAGTCACACAGAAAAAGAAACTTATCATAAGATATCACTTATGAAAATCCTGTAAACATAGCTACACTTGAACTGTGTTAGGAAAGAGAACAGTGTCTCACATTTAGAAAACACTCTTATGCCTGCTTAAGGGGGAAGGAGAGGTGGGGTGATGAATAAAACCAGAGTTTGATATAAGCACAGGTACCGTTCCGAAAACCAACTATGGAATAGACAAGACCTACACCTTCCTCAGTGAAAGGGACTCAAAACCCCATATTTCCCGCAGAGGAATATATCTGACTAGTAAGAATCTTAAACCTATGTATTGATATGTCTCCCTAAGGGAATCAAGTGTGTCTAGACTGGCATAAACATGGCAGCGAGATTCAGCTCAAACCCACTATAAAAAAGAATTTCAAAAACAAAACAAAAAAACTGGGAAATTCTATACAATTCTTTCAGGGTCTCTGATGAAACCTGGAATGACCCTATCTACAACGACAGCTGGATGTGGCATAAGGCTGGACACTTGGGACTGAGAGGATTGGTGAGATTGGGTGAGCAAATGCAGACCCTTTAAAGCAATAATGCATGGCACCCATTCCATGGGTCCCAACTCTCCAGGTTGAAGGGAATATTACTACGGTTATAACATATACGGGAAACCTAGAGAACAGACACACTGTGAATACGAAAGCTTTCTAAAACTCAACGAATAGTAACTCTCCTGGTGCTCCGGTTTGACTTTCCATCTGCTTTACTATCAATCTCCCAACTTGGAGAGACAGCCCCTTTAACCTCCTGGTTCGCACAGGTTTCCAATTTGGCAGAGGATGAAAGGGAAGAGGGAGAACCAATGAGAGAGTAGCTGTTAGGCATTTGGACGGGCACATATCACTGTAATTTCCCGGCAGGAAGAAGAATTAACCAAAGTCTCAGCCCCCCACCGGGAACCAGCATAGGTCCTGAACCAAAATTTTAGACTTGCGGTCAGCTCACAAAAAACGAGTTGAAAAATGGAGCTCAGGGGCCCAGCAATTCAGAAACTTGCCGAGTAATAAAGGACAACTATCGTCCAAAAATCTGTTGAGGGAAGGCATCGAGGCGGACTTGAAAGCGAGGCAGAATAGCAGGAAACGGATTTCAAGAGGTACGTTGGAATCACTTTAAAGCACAGGAAGAGGGGCACAACTTCCACAAAGAAGCACTTGGCCAAAAAGGGCGTATGCGTTTTCTCCAGAATATATTCAGGAGTAAACGCATACGACCTTTTTGGACAAGCAAGCAAGCGGGCAAGGCAAATCTGCACTACAAAGAAGTATCACTTCCCACCGGTCAAAAGGGACATCCACAAAATTTGTAAAAACCAGAAAGGCAAGACAGGCCCTGGAGAACAGGGAGCCTTGTTATGCTGATGGGCGGGATGTAAATTGCCAACTGCCTCTCTGGAGGAGTGCATTGTGTTCCCTAAAACAAGTAAACAACAGAGCTACAGAGCCAAGGGCACTTCCAGTCTAGGGAATATACCTTGGGAAAACTGAAAATCAATAAGACAGAGCCACCCCAAAATTTAGGGCTGCACTGCTTACAAGGACCTCAACTTGGGTACACCTTAAATATCCCAGGAAATATAAAAATGGTTCAAAAAATTGTGGTACTTACGTACGATGGAATATCCCTCAGTCATGAAATCAATGTCATAAGACCAGTAGCAGCAAAATGGGTGGATTCAGGTACGATGATTCTAAGTGAAATAAGTCACACAGAAAAAGAAACTTATCATAAGATATCACTTATGAATATCCTGTAAACATGGCTACACTTGAACTGAGTTAGGAAAGAGAACAGTGTATCACATTTAGAAAACACTCTTATGCCTGCTTAAGGGGGAAGGAGAGGTGGGGTGATGCATAAAACCAGAGTTTGATAAAAGCACAGGTACCGTTCCAAAAACCAACTATGGAATAGACAAGACCTACACCTTCCTCAGTGAAAGGGACTCAAAACACCATATTTCCCGCAGAGGAATATATCTGACTAGTAAGAATCTTAAAACCTATGTATTGATATGTCTCCGTAAGGGAATCAAGTGTGTCTAGACTGGCATAAACATGGTAGCGAGAATCAGCTCAAACCCACTGTAAAAAGGAATTTCAAAAACAAAACAAAAAAACTGGGAAATTCTTTACAATTCCTTCAGGGTCTCTGATGAACCCTGGAATGACCCTATCTACAACGACAGCTGGATGTGGCATAAGGCTGGACACTTGGGACTGAGACGATTGGTGAGATTTGGTGAGCAAATGCAGACCCTTTAAAGCAATAATGCATGGCACACATTCCATGGGTCCCAACTCTCCAGTTTGAATGGAATATTACTACAGCTATAACATGTACGGGAAACCTAGAGAACGGACACACTGTGAATACGCAAGGTTTCTAAAACTCAACGAATAGTCCCTCTCCTGGTGCTCCGGTTTGACTTTCCATCTGCTTTACTATCAACCTCCCAAATTGGAGAGACAACCCCTTTAACCTCCTGGTTCGCACAGGTTGCAATTTGGCAGAGGATAAAAGGGAAGAGGGAGAACCAATGAGAGAGTAGCTGTTAGGCATTTGGACGGGCACATATCACTGTAATTTCCCGGCAGGAAGAAGAATTAACCAAAGTCTCAGCCACCCACCGGGAACCAGTATAGGTCCTGAACCAAAATTTTGGACCTGCGGTCAGCTCACCAAAAACGAGTTGAAAAATGGAGCTCAGGGGCACAGCAATTCACAAACTGGCCGAGTAATAAAGGACAACTATCGTACAAAAATCTGTTGAGGGAAGGCAACTAGGCGGACTTGAAAGCGAGGCAGAATAGCAGGAAACAGATTTCAAGAGTTACGTTGGAATCACCTTTAAAGCACAGGAAGAGGGGCACAACTTCGACAATGATGCACTTGGACAAAAAGGGCGTATGCGTTTTCTCCTGAATATATTCAGGAGAAAACGCATACGCCCTTTTTGGCCAAGCAAGCAAGCGGGCAATGCAAATCTGCACTACAAAGAAGTATCACTTCCCACCGGTCAAAAGGGACATCCACAAAGTGTGTAAAAACCTGAAAGGGAAGACAGGCCCAGGAGAACAGGGAGCCTTGTTATGCTGTTGGTCGGGATGTAAATTGCCAACTGCCTCTCTTGAGGAGTGCATTGTGTTCCCTTAAAGAAGTAAACAACAGAGCTACAGAGCCAAGGGCACTTCCAGTCTAGGGAATATACCTTGGGAAACCTGAAAATCAATAAGACAGAGCCACCCCAAAATTTAGGGCTGCACTGCTTACAAGGACCTCAACTTGGGTACACCTTAAATATCCCAGAAAATATAAAAATGGTTCAAAAAATTGTGGTACTTACGTACGATGGAATATCCCTCAGCCATGAAATCAATGTCATAAGACCAGTAGCAGCAAAATGGGTGGATTCAGGTACGATGATTCTAAGTGAAATAAGTCACACAGAAAAAGAAACTTATCATAAGATATCACTTATGAAGATCCTGTAAACATGGCTACACTGGAACTGAGTTAGGAAAGAGAACAGTGTCTCACATTTAGAAAACACTCTTATGCCTGCTTAAGGGGGAAGGAGAGGTGGGGTGATGCATAAAACCAGAGTTTGATATAAGCACAGGTACCGTTCCATAAATCAACTATGGAATAGACAAGACCTACACCTTCCTCAGTGAAAGGGACTCAAAACCCCATATTTCCCGCAGAGGAATATATCTGACTATTAAGAATCTTAAAACCTATGTATTGATATGTCTCCGTAAGGGAATCAAGTGTGTCTAGACTGGCATAAACATCGCAGCGAGGAACAGCTCAAACCCACTATAAAAAGGAATTTCAAAAACAAAACAAAAAAGCTGGGAAATTCTTTACAATCCCTTCAGGGTCTCTGATGAAACCTGGAATGACCCTATCTACAACAACAGCTGGATGTGTCATAAGGCTGGACACTTGGGACTGAGAGGTTTGGTGACATTGGGTGAGCAAATGCAGACCCTTTAAAGCACAAATGCCTGGCACCCATTCCATGGGTCCCAAATCTCCAGGTTGACGGGAATATTACTACAGCTATAAAATGTACGGGAAACCTAGAGAACGGACACACTGTGAATACGAAAGGTTTCTAAAACTCAACGAATAGTAACTCTCCTGGTGCTCCGGTTTGACTTTCCATCTGCTTTACTATCAACCTCCCAACTTGGAGAGACAGCCCCTTTAACCTCCTGGTTCGCACAGGTTGCCAATTTGGCAAAGGATGAAAGGGAAGAGGGAGAACCAATGAGAGAGTAGCTGTTAGGCATTTGGACGGGCACATATCACTGTAATTTCCCGGCAGGAAGAAGAATTAACCAAAGTCTCAGCCACCCACCGGGAACCAGTATAGGTCCTGAACCAAAATTTTGGACTTGCGGTCAGCTCACCAAAAACGAGTTGAAAAATGGAGCTCAGGGACACAGCAATTCACAAACTGGCCAAATAATAAAGGACAACTATCGTCCAAAAATCTGTTGAGGGAAGGCAACGAGGCGGAGTTGAAAGCGAGGCAGAATAGCAGGAAACAGATTTCAAGAGGTACGTTGGAATCGCCTTTAAAGCACAGGAAGAGGGGCACAACTTCGACAATGATGCACTTGGCCAAAATGGGTGTATGAGGTTTCTCCTGAATATATTCAGGAGAAAACGCATACGCCGTTTTTGGCCAAGCAAGCAAGCGGGCAATGCAAATCTGCACTACAAAGAAGTATCACTTCCCACCGGTCAAAAGGGACATCCACAAAATGTGTAAAATCCAGAAAGGCAAGACAGGCGCTGGAGAACAGGGAGCCTTGTTATGCTGGTGGGCGGGATGTAAATTGCCAACTGCCTCTCTGGAGGAGTGCATTGTGTTCCGTAAAACTAGTAAACAACAGAGCTACAGAGCCAAGGGCACTTCCAGTCTAGGGAATATACCTTGGGAAAACTGAAAATCAATAAGACAGAGCCACCCCAAAATTTAGGGCTGCACTGCTTACAAGGACCTCAACTTGGGTACACCTTAAATATCCCAGGAAATATAAAAATGGTTCAAAAAATTGTGGTACTTACGTACGATGGAATATCCCTCAGCCATGAAATCAATGTCATAAGACCAGTAGCAGCAAAATGGGTGGATTCAGGTACGATGATTCTAAGTGAAATAAGTCACAGAGAAAAAGAAACTTATCATAAGATATCACTTATGAAGATCCTGTAAACATGGCTACACTTGAACTGAGTTAGGAAAGAGAACAGTGCCTCACATTTAGAAAACACTCTTATGCCTGCTTAAGGGGGAAGGAGAGTTGGGGTGATGCATAAAACCAGAGTTTGATATAAGCACAGGTACCGTTCCATAAATCAACTATGGAATAGACAAGACCTACACCTTCCTCAGTGAAAGGGACTCAAAACCCCATATTTCCCGCAGAGGAATATATCTGACTATTAAGAATCTTAAAACCTATGTATTGATATGTCTCCGTAAGGGAATCAAGTGTGTCTAGACTTGCATAAACATGGCAACGAGAATCAGCTCAAACCAACTATAAAAAGGAATTTCAAAAACAAAACAAAAAAACTGGGAAATTCTTTACAATTCCTTCAGAGTTTCTGATGAAACCTGGAATGACCCTATCTTCAACGACAGATGGATGTGGCATAAGGTTGGACACTTGGGACTGAGAGGATTGGTGAGATTGGGTGAGCAAATGCAGACCCTTTAAAGCAATAATGCATGGCACCCATTCGATGGTTCCCAACTCTCCAGGTTGAAGGGAATATTACTACAGTTATAACATGTACTGAATACCTAGAGAACGGACACACTGTGAATACGAAAGGTTTCTAAAACTCAACGAATAGTCCCTCTCCTGGTGCTCCGGTTTGACTTTCCATCTGCTTTACTATCAACCTCCCAACTTGGAGAGACAACCCCTTTAAACTCCTGGTTCGCACAGGTTGCCAATTTGGCAGAGGATGAAAGGGAAGAGGGAGAACCAATGAGAGAGTAGCTGTTAGGCATTTGGACGGGCACATATCACTGTAATTTCCCGGCAGGAAGAAGAATTAACCAAAGTCTCAGCCACCCACCGGGAACCAGTATAGGTCCTGAACCAAAATTTTGGACTTGCGGTCAGCTCACCAAAAACGAGTTGAAAAATGGAGCTCAGGGGCCCAGCAATTCAGAAACTTGCCGAGTAATAAAGGACAACTATCGTCCAAAAATCTGTTGAGGGAAGGCATAGAGGCGGACTTGAAATCGAGGCAGAATAGCAGGAAACAGATTTCAAGAGGTACGGTGGAATCACTTTAAAGCACAGGAAGAGGGGCACAACTTCGACAATGATGCACTTGGCAAAAAAGGGCGTATGCGTTTTCTCCAGAATATATTCAGGAGTAAACGCATACGACCTTTTTGGCCAAGCAAGCAAGCGGGCAATGCAAATCTGCACTACAAAGAAGTATCACTTCCCACCGTTCAAAAGGGACATCCACAAAATGTGTAAAAACCAGAAAGGCAAGACAGGCCCTGGAGAACAGGGAGCCTTGTTATGCTGATGGGCGGGATGTAAATTGCCAACTGCCTCTCTGGAGGAGTGCATTGTGTTCCCTAAAACAAGGAAACAACAGAGCTACAGAGCCAAGGGCACTTCCAGTCTAGGGAATATACCTTGGGTAAACTGAAAATCAATAAGACAGAGCCACCCCAAAATTTAAGGCTGCACTGCTTACAAGGACCTCAACTTGGGTACACCTTAAATATCCCAGGAAATATAAAAATGGTTCAAAAAATTGTGGTACTTACGTACGATGGAATATCCCTCAGCCATGAAATCAATGTCATAAGACCAGTAGCAGCAAAATGGGTGGATTCAGGTACGATGATTCTAAGTGAAATAAGTCACACTGAAAAAGAAACTTATCATAAGATATCACTTATGAAGATCCTATAAACATGGCTACACTTGAACTGCGTTAGGAAAGAGAACAGTGTCTCACATTTAGAAAACACTCTTATGCCTACTTAAGGGGGAAGGAGAGGTGGGGTGATGCATAAAACCAGAGTTTGATATAAGCACAAGTACCGTTCCAAAAACCTACTATGGAATACACAAGACCTACACCTTCCTCAGTGAAAGGGACTCAAAACCCCATATTTCCCGCAGAGGAATATATCTGACTAGTAAGAATCTTAAAACCTATGTATTGATATGTCTCCATAAGGGAATCAAGTGTGTCTAGACTGGCATAAACATGGCAGCGAGAATCAGCTCAAACCCACTATAAAAAGGAATTTCAAAAACAAAACAAAAAAACTGGGAAATTCTTTACAATTCCTTCAGAGTCTCTGATGAAACCTGGAATGACCCTATCTTCAACGACAGATGGATGTGGCATAAGGCTGGACACTTGGGACTGAGAGGATTGGTGAGATTGTGTGAGCAAATGCAGACCCTTTAAAGCAATAATGCATGGCACCCATTCGATGGTTCCCAACTCTCCAGGTTGAAGGGAATATTACTACAGTTATAACATGTACGGAAAACCTAGAGAACGGACACACTGTGAATACGAAAGGTTTCTAAAACTCAACGAATAGTCCCTCTCCTGGTGCTCCGGTTTGACTTTCCATCTGCTTTACTATCAACCTCCCAACTTGGAGAGACAACCCCTTTAAACTCCTGGTTCGCACAGGTTGCCAATTTGGCAGAGGATGAAATGGAAGAGGGAGAAATAATGAGAGAGTAGCTGTTAGGCATTTGGACGGGCACATATCACTGTAATTTCCCGGCAGGAAGAAGAATTAACCAAAGTCTCAGCCACCCACCGGGAACCAGTATAGGTCCTGAACCAAAATTTTGGACTTGCGGTCAGCTCACCAAAAACGAGTTGAAAAATGGAGCTCAGGGGCCCAGCAATTCAGAAACTTGCCGAGTAATAAAGGACAACTATCGTCCAAAAATCTGTTGAGGGAAGGCATCGAGGCGGACTTGAAAGCGAGGCAGAATAGCAGGAAACAGATTTCAAGAGGTACGGTGGAATCACTTTAAAGCACAGGAAGAGGGGCACAACTTCGACAATGATGCACTTGGCAAAAAAGGGCGTATGCGTTTTCTCCAGAATATATTCAGGAGTAAACGCATACGCCCTTTTTGGCCAAGCAAGCAAGCGGGCAATGCAAATCTGCACTACAAAGAAGTATCACTTCCCACCGGTCAAAAGGGACATCCACAAAATGTGTAAAAACCAGAAAAGCAAGACAGGCCCTGGAGAACAGGGAGCCTTGTTATGCTGATGGGCGGGATGTAAATTGCCAACTGCCTCTCTGGAGGAGTGCATTGTGTTCCCTAAAACAAGTAAACAACAGAGCTACAGAGCCAAGGGCACTTCCAGTCTAGGGAATATACCTTGGGAAAACTGAAAATCAATAAGACAGAGCCACCCCAAAATTTAGGGCTGCACTGCTTACAAGGACCTCAACTTGGGTACACCTTAAATATCCCAGGAAATATAAAAATGGTTCAAAAAATTGTGGTACTTACGTACGATGGAATATCCCTCAGCCATGAAATCAATGTCATAAGACCAGTAGCAGCAAAATGGGTGGATTCAGGTACGATGATTCTAAGTGAAATAAGTCACACAGAAAAAGAAACTTATCATAAGATATCACTTATGAAGATCCTGTAAACATGGTTACACTTGAACTGAGTTAGGAAAGAGAACAGTGTCTCACATTTAGAAAACACTCTTATGCCTGCTTAAGGGGGAAGGAGAGGTGGGGTGATGCATAAAACCAGAGTTTGATATAAGCACAGGTACCGTTCCAAAAACCAACTATGGAATAGACAAGACCTACACCTTCCTCAGTGAAAGGGACTCAAAACACCATATTTCCCGCAGAGGAATATATCTGACTAGTAAGAATCTTATAACCTATGTATTGATAAGTCTCCGTAAGGGAATCAAGTGTGTCTAGACTGGCATAAACATGGCAGCGAGAATCAGCTCAAACCCACTATAAAAAGGAATTTCAAAAACAAAACAAAAAAACTGGGAAATTCTTTACAATTCCTTCAGGATCTCTGATGAAACCTGGAATGACCCTATCTACAAGGACAGCTGGATGTGGCATAAGGCTGGACACTTGGGACTGAGAGGATTGGTGAGATTGGGTGAGCAAATGCAGACCCTTTAAAGCAATACTGCATGGCACACATTCCATGGGTCCCAACTCTCCAGTTTGAAGGGAATATTACTACAGCTATAACATGTACGGGAAACCTAGAGAACGGACACACTGTGAATACGAAAGGTTTCTAAAACTCAACGAATAGTCCCTCTCCTGGTGCTCCGGTTTGACTTTCCATCTGCTTTACTATCAACCTCCCAACTTGGAGAGACAGCCCCTTTAACCTCCTGGTTCGCACAGGTTGCAATTTGGCAGAGGATAAAAGGGAAGAGGGAGAACCAATGAGAGAGTAGCTGTTAGGCATTTGGACGGGCACATATCACTGTAATTTCCCGGCAGGAAGAAGAATTAACCAAAGTCTCAGCCACCCACCGGGAACCAGTATAGGTCCTGAACCAAAATTTTGGACCTGCGGTCAGCTCACCAAAAACGAGTTGAAAAATGGAGCTCAGGGGCACAGCAATTCACAAACTGGCCGAGTAATAAAGGACAACTATCGGCCAAAAATCTGTTGAGGGAAGGCAACTAGGCGGACTTGAAAGCGAGGCAGAATAGCAGGAAACAGATTTCAAGAGTTACGTTGGAATCTCCTTTAAAGCACAGGAAGAGGGGCACAACTTCGACAATGATGCACTTGGACAAAAAGGGCGTATGCGTTTTCTCCTGAATATATTCAGGAGAAAACACATACGCCCTTTTTGGCCAAGCAAGCAAGCGGGCAATGCAAATCTTCACTACAAAGAAGTATCACTTCCCACCGGTCAAAAGGGACATCCACAAAGTGGGTAAAAACCTGAAAGGGAAGACAGGCACCGGAGAACAGGCAGCCTTGTTATGCTGTTGGTCGGGATGGAAATTGCCAACTGCCTCTCTTGAGGAGTGCATTGTGTTCCCTAAAAGAAGTAAACAACAGAGCTACAGAGCCAAGGGCACTTCCAGTCTAGGGAATATACCTTGGGGAACCTGAAAATCAATAAGACAGAGCCACCCCAAAATTTCGGGCTGCACTGCTTACAAGGACCTCAACTTGGGTACACCTTAAATATCCCAGAAAATATAAAAATGGTTCAAAAAATTGTGGTAATTCCGTACGATGGAATATCCCTCAGCCATGAAATCAATGTCATAAGACCAGTAGCAGCAAAATGGGTGGATTCAGGTACGATGATTCTAAGTGAAATAAGTCACACAGAAAAAGAAACTTATCATAAGATATCACTTATGAAGATCCTGTAAACATGGCTACACTTGAACTGAGTTAGGAAAGAGAACAGTGTCTCACATTTAGAAAACACTCTTATGCCTGCTTAAGGGGGAAGGAGAGGTGGGGTGATGCATAAAACCAGAGTTTGATATAAGCACAGGTACCGTTCCATAAGTCAACTATGGAATAGACAAGACCTACACCTTCCTCAGTGAAAGGGGCTCAAAACCCCATATTTCCCGCAGAGGAATATATCTGACTATTAAGAATCTTAAAACCTATGTATTGATATGTCTCCGTAAGGGAATCAAGTGTGTCTAGACTGGCATTAACATCGCAGCGAGGAACAGCTCAAACCCACTATAAAAAGGAATTTCAAAAACAAAACAAAAAAACTGGGAAATTCTTTACAATTCCTTCAGGGTCTCTGATGAAACCTGGAAAGACCCTATCTACAATGACAGCTGGATGTGGCAATAAGGCTGGACACTTGGGACTGAGAGGATTGGTGAGATTGGGTGAGCAAATGCAGACCCTTTAAAGCACAAATGCCTGGCACCCATTCCACGGGTCCCAACTCTCCAGGTTGAAGGGAATATTACTACAGCTATAATATGTACGGGTAACCTAGAGAACGGACACACTGTGAATACGAAAGGTTTCTAAAACTCAACGAATAATCCCTCTCCTGGTGCTCCGGTTTGACTTTCCATCTGCTTTACTATCAACCTTCCAACTTGGAGAGACAGCCCCTTTAACCTCCTGGTTCGCACAGGTTGCCAATTTGGCAGAGGATGAAAGGGAAGTGGGAGAACCAATGAGAGAGTAGCTGTTAGGCATTTGGACGGGCACATATCACTGTAATTTCCCGGCAGGAAGAAGAATTAACCAAAGTCTCAGCCACCCACCGGGAACCAGTATAGGTGCTGAACCAAAATTTTGGACTTGCGGTCAGCTCACCAAAAACGAGTTGAAAAATGGAGCTCAGGGGCAGAGCAATTTACAAACTGGCCGAGTAATAAAGGACAACTATCGTCCAAAAATCTGTTGAGGGAAGGCAACGAGGCGGACTTGAAAGCGAGGCAGAATAGCAGGAAACAGATTTCAAGAGGTACGTTGGAATCACCTTTAAAGCACAGGAAGAGGGGCACAACTTCGACAATGATGCACTTGGCCAAAAAGGGCGTATGCGTTTTCTCCTGAATATATTCAGGAGAAAACGCATACGCCCTTTTTGGCCAAGCAAGCAAGCGGGCAATGCAAATCTGCACTACAAAGAAGTATCACTTCCCACCGGTCAAAAGGGACATCCACAAAATGTGTAAAAACCAGAAAGGCAAGACAGGCCCTGGAGAACAGGGAGCCTTGTTATGCTGATGGGCGGGATGTAAATTGCCAACTGCCTCTCTGGAGGAGTGCATTGTGTTCCCTAAAACAAGTAAACAACAGAGCTACAGAGCCAAGGGCACTTCCAGTCTAGGGAACATACCTTGGGAAAACTGAAAATCAATAAGACAGAGCCACCCCAAAATTTAGGGCTGCACTGCTTACAAGGACCTCAACTTGGGTACACCTTAAATATCCCAGGAAATATAAAAATGGTTCAAAAAATTGTGGTACTTACGTACGATGGAATATCCCTCAGCCATGAAATCAATGTCATAAGACCAGTAGCAGCAAAATGGGTGGATTCAGGTACGATGATTCTAAGTGAAATAAGTCACACAGAAAAAGAAACTTATCATAAGATATCACTTATGAAGATCCTGTAAACATGGCTACACTTGAACTGAGTTAGGAAAGAGAACAGTGTCTCACATTTAGAAAACACTCTTATGCCTGCTTAAGGGGGAAGGAGAGGTGGGGTGATGCATAAAACCAGAGTTTGATATAAGCACAGGTACCATTCCAAAAACCAACTATGGAATAGACAAGACCTACACCTTCCTCAGAGAAAGGGACTCAAAACCCCATATTTCCCGCAGAGGAATATATCTGACTAGTAAGAATCTTAAAACCTATGTATTGATATGTCTCCGTAAGGGAATCAAGTGTGTCTAGACTGGCATAAACATGGCAGCGAGAGTCAGCTCAAACCCACTATAAAAAGGAATTTCAAAAACAAAACAAAAAAGCTGGGAAATTCTTTACAATCCCTTCAGGGTCTCTGATGAAACCTGGAATGACCCTATCTACAACAACAGCTGGATGTGTGATAAGGCTGGACACTTGGGACTGAGAGGTTTGGTGAGATTGGGTGAGCAAATGCAGACCCTTTAAAGCACAAATGCCTGGCACCCATTCCATGGGTCCCAACTCTCCAGGTTGAAGGGAATATTACTACAGCTATAACATGTATGGGAAACCTAGAGAACGGATACACTGTGAATACCAAAGGTTTCTAAAACTCAACGAATAGTCCCTCTCCTGGCGCTCCTGTTTGACTTTCCATCTGCTTTACTATCAACCTCCCAACTTGGAGAGACAGCCCCTTTAACCCCCTGGTTCGCACAGGTTGCCAATTTGGCAAAGGATGAAAGGGAAGAGGGAGAACCAATGAGAGAGTAGCTGTTAGGCATTTGGACGGGCACATATCACTGTAATTTCCTGGCAGGAAGAAGAATTAACCAAAGTCTCAGCCACCCACCGGGAACCAGTATAGGTCCTGAACCAAAATTTTGGACTTGCGGTCAGCTCACCAAAAACGAGTTGAAAAATGGAGCTCAGGGACACAGCAATTCACAAACTGGCCAAATAATAAAGGACAACTATCGTCCAAAAATCTGTTGAAGGAAGGCAACGAGGCGGACTTGAAAGCGAGGCAGAATAGCAGGAAACAGATTTCAAGAGGTACGTTGGAATCGCCTTTAAAGCACAGGAAGAGGGGCACAACTTCGACAATGATGCACTTGGCCAAAAAGGGTGTATGAGTTTTCTCCTGAATATATTCAGGAGAAAACTCATACGCCGTTTTTGGCCAAGCAAGCAAGCGGGCAATGCAAATCTGCACTACAAAGAAGTATCACTTCCCACCGGTCAAAAGGGACATCCACAAAATGTGTAAAAACCAGAAAGGCAAGACAGGCCCTGGAGAATAGGGAGCCTTTTTATGCTGGTGGGCGGGATGTAAATTGCCAACTGCCTCTCTGAAGGAGTGCATTGTGTTCCCTAAAACAAGTAAACAACAGAGCTACAGAGCCAAGGGCACTTCCAGTCTAGGGAATATACCTTGGGAAAACTGAAAATCAATAAGACAGAGCCACCCCAAAATTTAGGGCTGCACTGCTTACAAGGACCTCAACTTGGGTACACCTTAAATATCCCAGGAAATATAAAAATGGTTCAAAAAATTGTGGTATTACGTACAATGGAATATCCCTCAGCCATGAAATCAATGTCATAAGACCAGTAGCAGCAAAATGGGTGGATTCAGGTACGATGATTCTAAGTGAAATAAGTCACACAGAAAAAGAAACTTATCATAAGATATCACTTATGAAGGTCCTGTAAACATGGCTACACTTGAACTGAGTTAGGAAAGAGAACAGTGTCTCACATTTAGAAAACACTCTTATGCCTGCTTAAGGGGGAAGGAGAGTTGGGGTGATGCATAAAACCAGAGTTTGATATAAGAACAGGTACCGTTCCATAAATCAACTATGGAATAGACAAGACCTACACCTTCCTCAGTGAAAGGGACTCAAAACCCCATATTTCCCGCAGAGGAATATATCTGACTAGTAAGAATCTTAAAACCTATGTATTGATATGTCTCCGTAAGGGAATCAAGTGTGTCTAGACTGGCATAAACATCGCAGCGAGGATCAGCTCAAACCCACTATAAAAAGGAATTTCAAAAACAAAGCAAAAAAACTGGGAAATTCTTTACAATTCCTTCAGGGTCTCTGATGAAACCTGGAATGACCCTATCTACAACGACAGCTGGATGTGGCAGAAGGAGGGACACTTGGGACTGAGACGATTGGTGACATTGGGTGAGCAAATGCAAACCCTTTAAAGCACAAATGCCTGCCACCATTTACATGGGTCCCAACTCTCCAGGTTGAAGGGAATATTACTACAGCTATAACATGTACGGGAAACCTAGAGAACGGACACACTGTGAATACGAAAGGTTTCTAAACTCAACGAAGAGTCCCTCTCCTGGTGCTCCGGTTTGACTTTCCATCTGCTTTACTATCAACCTCCCAACTTGGAGAGACAGCACTTTTAACCTCCTGGTTCGCACAGGTTTCCAATTTGGCAGAGGATGAAAGGGAAGAGGGAGAACCAATGAGAGAGTAGCTGTTAGGCATTTGGACGGGCACATATCACTGTAATTGCCAGGCAGGAAGAAGAATTAACCAAATTCTCAGCCACCCACCGGGAACCAATATAGGTCCTGAACCAAAATTTTGGACTTGCGGTCAGCTCACCAAAAACGAGTTGAAAAATGGAGCTCAGAGGCACAGCAATTCACAAACTGGCCGAGTAATAAAGGACAACTATCGTCCAAAAATCTGTTGAGGAAAGGCAACGAGGCGGACTTGAAAGCGAGGCAGAATAGCAGGAAACAGATTTAAAGAGGTACGTTGGAATCGCCTTTAAAGCACAGGAAGAGGGGCACAACTTCGACAATGATGCACTTGGCCAAAAAGGGCGTATGCGTTTTCTCCTGAATATATTCAGGAGAAAACGCATACGCCCTTTTTGGCCAAGCAAGCAAGCGGGCAATGCAAATCTGCACTACAAAGAAGTATCACTTCCCACCGGTCAAAAGGGACATCCACAAAATGTGTAAAAACCAGAAAGGCAAGACAGGCCCTGGAGAACAGGGAGCCTTGTTATGCTGATGGGCGGGATGTAAATTGCCAACTGCCTCTCTGGAGGAGTGCATTGTATTCCCTAAAACAAGTAAACAACAGAGCTACAGAGCCAAGGGCACTTCCAGTCTAAGGAATATACCTTGGGAAAACTGAAAATCAATAAGACAGAGCCACCCCAAAATTTAGGGCTGCACTGCATACAAGGACCTCAACTTTGATACACCTTAAGTATCCCAGGAAATATAAAAATGTTTCAAAAAATTGTGGTACTCACGTACGATGGAATATCCCTCAGCCATGAAATCAATGTCATAAGACCAGTAGCAGCAAAATGGGTGGATTCAGGTACGATGATTCTAAGTGAAATAAGTCACACAGAAAAAGAAACTTATCATAAGATATCACTTATGAAGATCCTATAAACATGGCTACACTTGAACTGAGTTAGGAAAGAGAACAGTGTCTCACATTTAGAAAACACTCTTATGCCTGCTTAAGGGGGAAGGAGAGGTGGGGTGATGCATAAAACCAGAGTTTGATATAAGCACAAGTACCGTTCCAAAAACCTACTATGGAATACACAAGACCTACACCTTCCTCAGTGAAAGGGACTCAAAACCCCATATTTCCCGCAGAGGAATATATCTGACTAGTAAGAATCTTAAAACCTATGTATTGATATGTCTCCGTAAGGGAATCAAGTGTGTCTAGACTGGCATAAACATGGCAGCGAGAATCAGCTCAAACCCACTATAAAAAGGAATTTCAAAAACAAAACAAAAAAACTGGGAAATTCTTTACAATTCCTTCAGGGTCCCTGATGAAACCTGGAATGACCCTATCTACAACGACAGCTGGATGTGGCATAAGGAAGGACACTTGGGACTGAGAGGTTTGGTGAGATTGGGTGAGCAAATGCAGACCCTTTAAATCACAAATGCCTGGCACCCATTCCATGGGCCCCAACTCTCCAGGTTGAAGGGAATATTACTACAGCTATAACATGTACGGGAAACCTAGAGAAGAGACACACTGTGAATATGAAAGGTTTCTAAAACTCAACGAATAGTCCCTCTCCTGGTGCTCTGGTTTGACTTTTCATCTGCTTTACTATCAACCTCCCAACTTGGAGAGACAGCCCCTTTAACCTCCTGGTTCACACAGGTTGCCAATTTGGCAGAGGATGAAAGGGAAGAGGGAGAACCAATGAGAGAGTAGCTGTTAGGCATTTGGACGGGCACATATCACTGTAATTTCCCGGCAGGAAGAAGAATTAACCAAAGTCTCAGCCACCCACCGGGAACCAGAATAGGTCCTGAACCAAAATTTTGGACTTGCGGTCAGCTTACCAAAAACGAGTTGAAAAATGGAGCTCAGGGGCACAGCAATTCACAAACTGGCCGAGTAATAAAGGACTACTATCGTCCAAAAATCTGTTGAGGGAAGGCAACGAGGCGGACTTGAAAGCGAGGCAGAATAGCAGGAAACAGATTTCAAGAGGTACGTTGGAATCGCCTTTAAAGCACAGGAAGAGGGGCCCAACTTCGACAATGATGCCCTTGGCCAAAAAGGGCATATGCGTTTTCTCCTGAATATATTCAGGATTAAACGCATACACCCTTTTTGGCCAAGCAAGCAAGCGGGCAATGCAAATCTGCACTACAAAGAAGTATCACTTCCCCCCAGTCAAAAGGGACATCCTCAAAATGTGTAAAAACCAGAAAGGCAAGGCAGACCCTGGAGAACAAGGAGCCTTGTTATGCTGATGGGCGGGATGTAAATTGCCAACTGCCTCTCTGGAGGAGTGCATTGTGTTCCCTAAAACAAGTAAACAACAGAGCTACAGAGCCAAGGGCACTTCCAGTCTAGGGAATATACCTTGGGAAAACTGAAAATCAATAATACAGAGCCACCCCAATATTTAGGGCTGCACTGCTTACAAGGACCTCAACTTGGGTACACCTTAAATATCCCAGGAAATATAAAAATGGTTCAAAAAATTGTGGTACTTACGTACGATGGAATATCCCTCAGCCATGAAATCAATGTCATAAGACCAGTAGCAGCAAAATGGGTGGATTCAGGTACGATGATTCTAAGTGAAATAAGTCACACAGAAAAAGAAACTTATCATAAGATATCACTTATGAAGATCCTGTAAACATGGCTACACCTGAACTGAGTTAGGAAAGAGAACAGTGTCTCACATTTAGAAAAAACTCTTATGCCTGCTTAAGGGGGAAGGAGAGGTGGGGTGATGCATAAAACCAGAGTTTGATATAAGCACACATACCGTTCCAAAAACAAGCTATGGAATAGACAAGGCCTACACCTTTCTCAGTGAAAGGGACTCAAAACCCCATATTTCCCGCAGAGGAATATATCTGACTAGTAAGAATCTTAAAACCTATGTATTGATATGTCTCCGTAAGGGAATCAAGTGTGTCTAGACTGGCATAAACATGGCAGCGAGAATCAGCTCAAACCCACTATAAAAAGGAATTTCAAAAACAAAACAAAAAAACTGGGAAATTCTTTACAATTCCTTCAGGGTCCCTGATGAAACCTGGAATGACCCTATCTACAACGACAGCTGGATGTGGCATAAGGAAGGACACTTGGGACTGAGAGGTTTGGTGAGATTGGGTGAGCAAATGCAGACCCTTTAAATCACAAATGCCTGGCACCCATTCCATGGGCCCCAACTCTCCAGGTTGAAGGGAATATTACTACAGCTATAACATGTACGGGAAACCTAGAGAAGAGACACACTGTGAATATGAAAGGTTTCTAAAACTCAACGAATAGTCCCTCTCCTGGTGCTCTGGTTTGACTTTTCATCTGCTTTACTATCAACCTCCCAACTTGGAGAGACAGCCCCTTTAACCTCCTGGTTCACACAGGTTGCCAATTTGGCAGAGGATGAAAGGGAAGAGGGAGAACCAATGAGAGAGTAGCTGTTAGGCATTTGGACGGGCACATATCACTGTAATTTCCCGGCAGGAAGAAGAATTAACCAAAGTCTCAGCCACCCACCGGGAACCAGAATAGGTCCTGAACCAAAATTTTGGACTTGCGGTCAGCTTACCAAAAACGAGTTGAAAAATGGAGCTCAGGGGCACAGCAATTCACAAACTGGCCGAGTAATAAAGGACTACTATCGTCCAAAAATCTGTTGAGGGAAGGCAACGAGGCGGACTTGAAAGCGAGGCAGAATAGCAGGAAACAGATTTCAAGAGGTACGTTGGAATCGCCTTTAAAGCACAGGAAGAGGGGCCCAACTTCGACAATGATGCCCTTGGCCAAAAAGGGCATATGCGTTTTCTCCTGAATATATTCAGGATTAAACGCATACACCCTTTTTGGCCAAGCAAGCAAGCGGGCAATGCAAATCTGCACTACAAAGAAGTATCACTTCCCCCCAGTCAAAAGGGACATCCTCAAAATGTGTAAAAACCAGAAAGGCAAGGCAGACCCTGGAGAACAAGGAGCCTTGTTATGCTGATGGGCGGGATGTAAATTGCCAACTGCCTCTCTGGAGGAGTGCATTGTGTTCCCTAAAACAAGTAAACAACAGAGCTACAGAGCCAAGGGCACTTCCAGTCTAGGGAATATACCTTGGGAAAACTGAAAATCAATAATACAGAGCCACCCCAATATTTAGGGCTGCACTGCTTACAAGGACCTCAACTTGGGTACACCTTAAATATCCCAGGAAATATAAAAATGGTTCAAAAAATTGTGGTACTTACGTACGATGGAATATCCCTCAGCCATGAAATCAATGTCATAAGACCAGTAGCAGCAAAATGGGTGGATTCAGGTACGATGATTCTAAGTGAAATAAGTCACACAGAAAAAGAAACTTATCATAAGATATCACTTATGAAGATCCTGTAAACATGGCTACACCTGAACTGAGTTAGGAAAGAGAACAGTGTCTCACATTTAGAAAAAACTCTTATGCCTGCTTAAGGGGGAAGGAGAGGTGGGGTGATGCATAAAACCAGAGTTTGATATAAGCACACATACCGTTCCAAAAACAAGCTATGGAATAGACAAGGCCTACACCTTTCTCAGTGAAAGGGACTCAAAACCCCATATTTCCCGCAGAGGAATATATCTGACTAGTAAGAATCTTAAAACCTATGTATTGATATGTCTCCGTAAGGGAATCAAGTGTGTCTAGACTGGCATAAACATGGCAGCGAGAATCAGCTCAAACCCACTATAAAAAGGAATTTCAAAAACAAAACAAAAAAACTGGGAAATTCTTTACAATTCCTTCAGGGTCTCTGATGAAACCTGGAATGACCGTAACTACAACGACAGCTGGATGTGGCATAAGGAAGGACACTTGGGACTGAGAGGTTTGGTGAGATTGGGTGAGCAAATGCAGACCCTTTAAAGCACAAATGCCTGGCACCCATTCCATGGGCCCCAACTCTCCAGGTTGAAGGGAATATTACTACAGCTATAACATGTACGGGAAACCTAGAGAAGAGACACACTGTGAATACGAAAGGTTTCTAAAACTCAACGAATAGTCCCTCTCCTGGTGCTCTGGTTTGACTTTTCATCTGCTTTACTATCAACCTCCCAACTTGGAGAGACAGCCCCTTTAACCTCCTGGTTCACACAGGTTGCCAATTTGGCAGAGGATGAAAGGGAAGAGGGAGAACCAATGAGAGAGTAGCTGTTAGGCATTTGGACGGGCACATATCACTGTAATTTCCCGGCAGGAAGAAGAATTAACCAAAGTCTCAGCCACCCACCGGGAACCAGAATAGGTCCTGAACCAAAATTTTGGACTTGCGGTCAGCTTACCAAAAACGAGTTGAAAAATGGAGCTCAGGGGCACAGCAATTCACAAACTGGCCGAGTAATAAAGGACTACTATCGTCCAAAAATCTGTTGAGGGAAGGCAACGAGGCGGACTTGAAAGCGAGGCAGAATAGCAGGAAACAGATTTCAAGAGGTACGTTGGAATCGCCTTTAAAGCATAGGAAGAGGGGCCCAACTTCTACAATGATGCCCTTGGCCAAAAAGGGCATATGCGTTTTCTCCTGAATATATTCAGGATTAAACGCATACACCCTTTTTGGCCAAGCAAGCAAGCGGGCAATGCAAATCTGCACTACAAAGAAGTATCACTTCCCCCCGGTCAAAAGGGACATCCTCAAAATGTGTAAAAACCAGAAAGGCAAGGCAGGCCCTGGAGAAAAAGGAGCCTTGTTATGCTGATGGGCGGGATGTAAATTGCCAACTGCCTCTCTGGAGGAGTGCATTGTGTTCCCTAAAACAAGTAAAGAACAGAGCTACAGAGCCAAGTGCACTTCCAGTCTAGGGAACATAACTTGGGAAAACTGAAAATCAATAAGACAGAGCCACCCCAAAATTTAGGGCTGCACTGCTTACAAGGACCTCAACTTGGGTACACCTTAAATATCCCAGGAAATATAAAAATGGTTCAAAAAATTGTGGTACTTACGTACGATGGAATATCCCTCAGCCATGAAATCAATGTCATAAGACCAGTAGCAGCAAAATGGGTGGATTCAGGTACGATGATTCTTAGTGAAATAAGTCACACAGAAAAAGAAACTTATCATAAGATATCACTTATGAAGATCCTGTAAACATGGCTACACTTGAACTGAGTTAGGAAAGAGAACAGTGTCTCACATTTAGAAAACACTCTTATGCCTGCTTAAGGGGGAAGGAGAGGTGGGGTGATGCATAAAACCAGAGTTTGATATAAGCACAGGTACCGTTCCAAAAACCAACTATGGAATAGACAAGACCTACACCTTCCTCAGAGAAAGGGACTCAAAACCCCATATTTCCCGCAGAGGAATATATCTGACTAGTAAGAATCTTAAAACCTATGTATTGATATGTCTCCGTAAGGGAATCAAGTGTGTCTAGACTGGCATAAACATGGCAGCGAGAATCAGCTCAAACCCACTATAAAAAGGAATTTCAAAAACAAAACAAAAAAGCTGGGAAATTCTTTACAATCCCTTCAGGGTCTCTGATGAAACCTGGAATGACCCTATCTACAACAACAGCTGGATGTGTCATAAGGCTGGACACTTGGGACTGAGAGGTTTGGTGAGATTGGGTGAGCAAATGCAGACCCTTTAAAGCACAAATGCCTGGCACCCATTCCATGGGTCCCAACTCTCCAGGTTGAAGGGAATATTACTACAGTTATAACATGTACGGGAAACCTAGAGAACGGACACACTGTGAATACGAAAGGTTTCTAAAACTCAACGAATAGTCCCTCTCCTGGTGCTCCGGTTTGACTTTCCATCTGCTTTACTATCAACCTCCCAACTTGGAGAGACAGCCCCTTTAACCTCCTGGTTCGCACTGGTTGCCAATTTGCAAAGGATGAAAGGGAAGAGGGAGAACCAATGAGAGAGTAGCTGTTAGGCATTTGGACGGGCACATATCACTGTAATTTCCTGGCTGGAAGAAGAATTAACCAAAGTCTCAGCCGCCCACCGGGAACCAGTATAGGTCCTGAACCAAAATTTTGGACTTGCGGTCAGCTCACCAAAAACGAGTTGAAAAATGGAGCTCAGGGACACAGCAATTCAAAAACTGGCCAAGTAATAAAGGACAACTATCGTCCAAAAATCTGTTGAGGGAAGGCAACGAGGCGGACTTGAAAGCGAGGCAGAATAGCAGGAAACAGATTTCAAGAGGTACGTTGGAATCACCTTTAAAGCACAGGAAGAGGAGCACAACTTCGACAATGATGCTCTTGGCCAAAAAGGGTGTATGAGTTTTCCCCTGAATATATTCAGGAGAAAACGCATACGCCCTTTTTGGCCAAGCAAGCAAGCGGGCAATGCAAATCTGCACTACAAAGAAGTATCACTTCCCACCGGTCAAAAGGGACATCCACAAAATGTGTAAAAACCAGAAAGGCAAGACAGGCCCTGGAGAACAGGGAGCCTTGTTATGCTGATGGGCGGGATGTAAATTGCCAACTGCCTCTCTGGAGGAGTGCATTGTGTTCCCTAAATCAAGTAAACAACAGAGCTACAGAGCCAAGGGCACTTCCAGTCTAGGGAATATACCTTGGGAAAACTGAAAATCAATAAGACAGAGCCACCCCAAAATTTAGGGCTGCACTGCTTACAAGGACCTCAACTTGGGTACACCTTAAATATCCCAGGAAATATAAAAATGGTTCAAAAAATTGTGGTACTTACGTACGATGGAATATCCCTCAGCCATGAAATCAATGTCATAAGACCAGTAGCAGCAAAATGGGTGGATTCAGGTACGATGATTCTAAGTGAAATAAGTCACACAGAAAAAGAAACTTATCATAAGATATCACTTATGAAGATCCTGTAAACATGGCTACACTTGAACTGAGTTAGGAAAGAGAACAGTGTCTCATATTTAGAAAACACTCTTATGCCTGCTTAAGGGGGAAGGAGAGGTGGGGTGATGCATAAAACCAGAGTTTGATATAAGCACAGGTACCGTTCCATAAATCAACTATGGAATAGACAAGACCTACACCTTCCTCAGTGAAAGGGACTCAAAACCCCATATTTCCCGCAGAGGAATATATCTGACTAGTAAGAATCTTAAAACCTATGTATTGATATGTCTCCGTAAGGGAATCAAGTGTGTCTAGACTGGCATAAACATCGCAGCGAGGATCAGCTCAAACCCACTATAAAAAGGAATTTCAAAAACAAAGCAAAAAAACTGGGAAATTCTTTACAATTCCTTCAGGGTCTCTGATGAAACCTGGAATGACCCTATCTACAACGACAGCTGGATGTGGCAGAAGGAGGGACACTTGGGACTGAGACGATTGGTGACATTGGGTGAGCAAATGCAGACCCTTTAAAGCACAAATGCCTGCCACCCTTTACATGGGTCCCAACTCTCCAGGTTGAAGGGAATATTACTACAGCTATAACATGTACGGGAAACCTAGAGAACGGACACACTGTGAATACGAAAGGTTTCTAAACTCAACGAAGAGTCCCTCTCCTGGTGCTCCGGTTTGACTTTCCATCTGCTTTACTATCAACCTCCCAACTTGGAGAGACAGTACTTTTAACCTCCTGGTTCGCACAGGTTTCCAATTTGGCAGAGGATGAAAGGGAAGAGGGAGAACCAATGAGAGAGTAGCTGTTAGGCATTTGGACGGGCACATATCACTGTAATTGCCAGGCAGGAAGAAGAATTAACCAAATTCTCAGCCACCCACCGGGAACCAATATAGGTCCTGAACCAAAATTTTGGACTTGCGGTCAGCTCACCAAAAACGAGTTGAAAAATGGAGCTCAGAGGCACAGCAATTCACAAACTGGCCGAGTAATAAAGGACAACTATCGTCCAAAAATCTGTTGAGGAAAGGCAACGAGGCGGACTTGAAAGCGAGGCAGAATAGCAGGAAAGAGATTTCAAGAGGTACGTTGGAATCGCCTTTAAAGCACAGGAAGAGGGGCACAACTTCGACAATGATGCACTTGGCCAAAAAGGGCGTATGCGTTTTCTCTGGCCAAAAAGGGCGTATGCGTTTTCTCCTGAATATATTCAGGAGAAAACGCATACGCCCTTTTTGGCCAAGCAAGCAAGCGGGCAATGCAAATCTGCACTACAAAGAAGTATCACTTCCCACCGGTCAAAAGGGACATCCACAAAATGTGTAAAAACCAGAAAGGCAAGACAGGCCCTGGAGAACAGGGAGCCTTGTTATGCTGATGGGCGGGATGTAAATTGCCAACTGCCTCTCTGGAGGAGTGCATTGTGTTCCCTAAAACAAGTAAACAACAGAGCTACAGAGCCAAGGGCACTTCCAGTCTAAGGAATATACCTTGGGAAAACTGAAAATCAATAAGACAGAGCCACCCCAAAATTTAGGGCTGCACTGCTTACAAGGACCTCAACTTTGATACACTTTAATTATCCCAGGAAATATAAAAATGTTTCAAAAAATTGTGGTACTTATGTACGATGGAATATCCCTCAGCCATGAAATCAATGTCATAAGACCAGTAGCAGCAAAATGGGTGGATTCAGGTACGATGATTCTAAGTGAAATAAGTCACACTGAAAAAGAAACTTTTCATAAGATATCACTTATGAAGATCCTATAAACATGGCTACACTTGAACTGCGTTAGGAAAGAGAACAGTGTCTCACATTTAGAAAACACTCTTATGCCTGCTTAAGGGGGAAGGAGAGGTGGGCTGATGCATAAAACCAGAGTTTGATATAAGCACAAGTACCGTTCCAAAAACCTACTATGGAATACACAAGACCTACACCTTCCTCAGTGAAAGGGACTCAAAACCCCATATTTCCCGCAGAGGAATATATCTGACTAGTAAGAATCTTAAAACCTATGTATTGATATGTCTCCGTAAGGGAATCAAGTGTGTCTAGACTGGCATAAACATGGCAGCGAGAATCAGCTCAAACCCACTATAAAAAGGAATTTCAAAAACAAAACAAAAAAACTGGGAAATTCTTTACAATTCCTTCAGGGTCCCTGATGAAACCTGGAATGACCCTATCTACAACGACAGCTGGATGTGGCATAAGGAAGGACACTTGGGACTGAGAGGTTTGGTGAGATTGGGTGAGCAAATGCAGACCCTTTAAACCACAAATGCCTGGCACCCATTCCATGGGCCCCAACTCTCCAGGTTGAAGGGAATATTACTACAGCTATAACATGTACGGGAAACCTAGAGAAGAGACACACTGTGAATACGAAAGGTTTCTAAAACTCAACGAATAGTCCCTCTCCTGGTGCTCTGGTTTGACTTTTCATCTGCTTTACTATCAACCTCCCAACTTGGAGAGACAGCCCCTTTAACGTCCTGGTTCACACAGGTTGCCAATTAGGCAGAGGATGAAAGGGAAGAGGGAGAACCAATGAGAGAGTAGCTGTTAGGCATTTGGACGGGCACATATCACTGTAATTTCCCGGCAGGAAGAAGAATTAACCAAAGTCTCAGCCACCCACCGGGAACCAGAATAGGTCCTGAACCAAAATTTTTGACTTGCGGTCAGCTTACCAAAAACGAGTTGAAAAATGGAGCTCAGGGGCACAGCAATTCACAAACTGGCCGAGTAATAAAGGACTACTATCGTCCAAAAATCTGTTGAGGGAAGGCAACGAGGCAGAGTTGAAAGCGAGGCAGAATAGCAGGAAACAGATTTCAAGAGGTACGTTGGAATCGCCTTTAAAGCACAGGAAGAGGGGCCCAACTTCGACAATGATGCCCTTGGCCAAAAAGGGCGTATGCGTTTTCTCCTGAATATATTCAGGATTAAACGCATACACCCTTTTTGGCCAAGGAAGCAAGCGGGCAATGCAAGTCTGCACTACAAAGAAGTATCACTTCCCCCCGGTCAAAAGGGACATCCTCAAAATGTGTAAAAACCAGAAAGGCAAGGCAGACCCTGGAGAACAAGGAGCCTTGTTATGCTGATGGGCGGGATGTAAATTGCCAACTGCCTCTCTGGAGGAGTGCATTGTGTTCCCTAAAACAAGTAAAGAACAGAGCTACAGAGCCAAGGGCACTTCCAGTCTAGGGAATATACCTTGGGAAAACTGAAAATCAATAATACACAGCCACCCCAATATTTAGGGCTGCACTGCTTACAAGGACCTCAACTTGGGTACACCTTAAATATCCCAGGAAATATAAAAATGGTTCAAAAAATTGTGGTACTTACGTACGATGGAATATCCCTCAGCCATGAAATCAATGTCATAAGACCAGTAGCAGCAAAATGGGTGGATTCAGGTACGATGATTCTAAGTGAAATAAGTCACACAGAAAAAGAAACTTATCATAAGATATCACTTATGAAGATCCTGTAAACATGGCTACACTTGAACTGAGTTAGGAAAGAGAACAGTGTCTCACATTTAGTAAACACTCTTATGCCTGCTTAAGGGGAAAGGAGAGGTGGGGTGATGCATAAAACCAGAGTTTGATATAAGCACAGGTACCGTTCCAAAAACCAACTATGGAATAGACAAGACCTACACCTTCCTCAGTGAAAGGGACTCAAAACACCATATTTCCCGCAGAGGAATATATCTGACTAGTAAGAATCTTAAAACCTATGTATTGATATGTCTCCGTAAGGGAATCAAGTGTGTCTAGACTGGCATAAACATGGCAGCGAGAATCAGCTCAAACCCACTATAAAAAGGAATTTCAAAAACAAAACAAAAAAGCTGGAAAATTCTTTACAATCCCTTCAGGGTCTCTGATGAAACCTGGAATGACCCTATCTACAACAACAGCTGGATGTGTCATAAGGCTGGACACTTGGGACTGAGAGGTTTGGTGAGATTGGGTGAGCAAATGCAGACCCTTTAAAGCACAAATGCCTGGCACACATTCCATGGTTCCCAACTCTCCAGGTTGAAGGGAATATTACTACAGCTATAACATGTACGGGAAACCTAGAGAACGGACACACTGTGAATACGAAAGGTTTCTAAAACTCAAGGAATAGTCCCTCTCCTGGTGCTCCGGTTTGACTTTCCATCTGCTTTACTATCAACCTCCCAACTTGGAGAGACAGCCCCTTTAACCTCCTGGTTCGCACAGGTTTCCAATTTGGCAGAGGATGAAAGGGAATAGGGAGAACCAATGAGAGAGTAGCTGTTAGGCATTTGGACGGGCTCATATCACTCTAATTTCCCGGCAGGAAGAAGAATTAACCAAAGTCTCAGCCACCCACCAGGAACCAGTATAGGTCCTGAACCAAAATTTTGGACTTGCGGTCAGCTCACCAAAAACGAGTTGAAAAATGGAGCTCAGGCACACAGCAATTCACAAACAGGCCAAGTAATAAAGGACAACTATCGTCCAAAAATCTGTTGAGGGAAGGCAACGAGGCGGACTTGAAAGTGAGGCAGAATAACAGGAAACAGATTTCAAGAGGTACGTTGGAATCACCTTTAAAGCACAGGAAGAGGAGCACAACTTCGACAATGATGCACTTGGCCAAAAAGGGTGTATGAGTTTTCCCCTGAATATATTCAGGAGAAAACGCATACGCCCTTTTTGGCCAAGCAAGCAAGCGGGCAATGCAAATCTGCACTACAAAGAAGTATCACTTCCCACTGGTCAAAAGGGACATCCACAAAATGTGTAAAAACCAGAAAGGCAAGACAGGCCCTGGAGAACAGGGAGCCTTGTTATGCTGATGGGCGGGATGTAAATTGCCAACTGCCTCTCTGGAGGAGTACATTGTGTTCCCTAAAACAAGTAAAGAACAGAGCTAGAGAGCCAAGGGCACTTCCAGTCTAGGGAATATACCTTGGGAAAACTGAAAATCAATAAGACAGAGCCACCCCAAAATTTAGGGCTGCACTGCTTACAAGGACCTCAACTTGGGTACACCTTAAATATCCCAGGAAATATAAAAATGGTTCAAAAAATTGTGGTACTTACGTACGATGGAATATCCCTCAGCCATGAAATCAATGTCATAAGACCAGTAGCAGCAAAATGGGTGGATTCAGGTACGATGATTCTAAGTGAAATAAGTCACACAGAAAAAGAAACTTATCATAAGATATCACTTATGAAGATCCTGTAAACATGGCTACACTTGAACTGAGTTAGGAAAGAGAACAGTGTCTCATATTTAGAAAACACTCTTATGCCTGCTTAAGGGGGAAGGAGAGGTGGGGTGATGCATAAAACCAGAGTTTGATATAAGCACAGGTACCGTTCCATAAATCAACTATGGAATAGACAAGACCTACACCTTCCTCAGTGAAAGGGACTCAAAACCCCATATTTCCCGCAGAGGAATATATCTGACTAGTAAGAATCTTAAAACCTATGTATTGATATGTCTCCGTAAGGGAATCAAGTGTGTCTAGACTGGCATAAACATCGGAGCGAGGATCAGCTCAAACCCACTATAAAAAGGAATTTCAAAAACAAAGCAAAAAAACTGGGAAATTCTTTACAATTCCTTCAGGGTCTCTGATGAAACCTGGAATGACCCTATCTACAACGACAGCTGGATGTGGCATAAGGAGGGACACTTGGGACTGAGACGATTGGTGACATTGGGTGAGCAAATGCAGACCCTTTAAAGCACAAATGCCTGCCACCCATTACATGGGTCCCAACTCACCAGGTTGAAGGGAATATTACTACAGCTATAACATGTACGGGAAACCTAGAGAACGGACACACTGTGAATACGAAAGGTTTCTAAACTCAACGAAGAGTCCCTCTCCTGGTGCTCCGGTTTGACTTTCCATCTGCTTTACTATCAACCTCCCAACTTGGAGAGACAGCACTTTTAACCTCCTGGTTCGCACAGGTTTCCAATTTGGCAGAGGATGAAAGGGAAGAGGGAGAACCAATGAGAGAGTAGCTGTTAGGCATTTGGACGGGCACATATCACTGTAATTGCCAGGCAGGAAGAAGAATTAACCAAATTCTCAGCCACCCACCGGGAACCAATATAGGTCCTGAACCAAAATTTTGGACTTGCGGTCAGCTCACCAAAAACGAGTTGAAAAATGGAGCTCAGAGGCACAGCAATTCACAAACTGGCCGAGTAATAAAGGACAACTATCGTCCAAAAATCTGTTGAGGAAAGGCAACGAGGCGGACTTGAAAGCGAGGCAGAATAGCAGGAAACAGATTTCAAGAGGTACGTTGGAATCGCCTTTAAAGCACAGGAAGAGGGGCACAACTTCGACAATGATGCACTTGGCCAAAAAGGGCGTATGCGTTTTCTCCTGAATATATTCAGGAGAAAACGCATACGCCCTTTTTGGCCAAGCAAGCAAGCGGGCAATGCAAATCTGCACTACAAAGAAGTATCACTTCCCACCGGTCAAAAGGGACATCCACAAAATGTGTAAAAACCAGAAAGGCAAGACAGGCCCTGGAGAACAGGGAGCCTTGTTATGCTGATGGGCGGGATGTAAATTGCCAACTGCCTCTCTGGAGGAGTGCATTGTGTTCCCTAAAACAAGTAAACAACAGAGCTACAGAGCCAAGGGCACTTCCAGTCTAAGGAATATACCTTGGGAAAACTGAAAATCAATAAGACAGAGCCACCCCAAAATTTAGGGCTGCACTGCTTACAAGGACCTCAACTTTGATACACCTTAAGTATCCCAGGAAATATAAAAATGTTTCAAAAAATTGTGGTACTTACGTACGATGGAATATCCCTCAGCCATGAAATCAATGTCATAAGACCAGTAGCAGCAAAATGGGTGGATTCAGGTACGATGATTCTAAGTGAAATAAGTCACACAGAAAAAGAAACTTATCATAAGATATCACTTATGAAGATCCTATAAACATGGCTACACTTGAACTGAGTTAGGAAAGAGAACAGTGTCTCACATTTAGAAAACACTCTTATGTCTGCTTAAGGAGGAAGGAGAGGTGGGGTGATGCATAAAACCAGAGTTTGATATAAGCACAAGTACCGTTCCAAAAACCTACTATGGAATACACAAGACCTACACCTTCCTCAGTGAAAGGGACTCAAAACCCCATATTTCCCGCAGAGGAATATATCTGACTAGTAAGAATCTTAAAACCTATGTATTGATATGTCTCCGTAAGGGAATCAAGTGTGTCTAGACTGGCATAAACCTGGCAGCGAGAATCAGCTCAAACCCACTATAAAAAGGAATTTCAAAAACAAAACAAAAAAACTGGGAAATTCTTTACAACTCCTTCAGGGTCCCTGATGAAACCTGGAATGACCCTATCTACAACGACAGCTGGATGTGGCATAAGGAAAGACACTTGGGACTGAGAGGTTTGGTGAGATTGGGTGAGCAAATGCAGACCCTTTAAATCACAAATGCCTGGCACCCATTCCATGGGCCCCAACTCTCCAGGTTGAAGGGAATATTACTACAGCTATAACATGTACGGGAAACCTAGAGAAGAGACACACTGTGAATACGAAAGGTTTCTAAAACAACGAATAGTCCCTCTCCTGGTGCTCTGGTTTGACTTTTCATCTGCTTTACTATCAACCTCCCAACTTGGAGAGACAGACCCTTTAACCTCCTGGTTCACACAGGTTGCCAATTTGGCAGAGGATGAAAGGGAAGAGGGAGAACCAATGAGAGAGTAGCTGTTAGGCATTTGGACGGGCACATATCGCTGTAATTTCCCGGCAGGAAGAAGAATTAACCAAAGTCTCAGCCACCCATCGGGAACCAGTTTAGGTCCTAAACAAAAATTTTGGACTTGCGGTCAGCTCACCAAAAACCAGTTGAAAAATGGAGCTCAGGGGCACAGCAATTCACAAACTGGCCGAGTAATAAAGGACTACTATCGTCCAAAAATCTGTTGAGGGAAGGCAACGAGGCGGACTTGAAAGCGAGGCAGAATAGCAAGAAACAGATTTCAAGAGGTACGTTGGAATCGCCTTTAAAGCACAGGAAGAGGGGCCCAACTTCGACAATGATGCCCTTGGCCAAAAAGGGCATATGCGTTTTCTCCTGAATATATTCAGGATTAAACGCATACGCCCTTTTTGGCCAAGCAAGCAAGCGGGCAATGCAAATCTGCACTACAAAGAAGTATCACTTCCCCCCGGTCAAAAGGGACATCCTCAAAATGTGTAAAAACCAGAAAGGCAAGGCAGGCCCTGGAGAACAAGGAGCCTTGTTATGCTTATGGGCGGGATGTAAATTGCCAACTGCCTCTCTGGAGGAGTGCATTGTGTTCCCTAAAACAAGTAAAGAACAGAGCTACAGAGCCAAGGGCACTTCCAGTCTAGGGAATATACCTTGGGAAAACTGAAAATCAATAATACAGAGCCACCCCAATATTTAGGGCTGCACTGCTTACAAGGACCTCCACTTGGGTACACCTTAAATATCCCAGGAAATATAAAAATGGTTCAAAAAATTGTGGTACTTACGTACGATGGAATATCCCTCAGCCATGAAATCAATGTCATAAGACCAGTAGCAGCAAAATGGGTGGATTCAGGTACGATGATTCTAAGTGAAATAAGTCACACAGAAAAAGAAACTTATCATAAGATATCACTTATGAAGATCCTGTAAACATGGCTACACTTGAACTGAGTTAGGAAAGAGAACAGTGTCTCACATTTAGAATAAACTCTTATGCCTGCTTAAGGGGGAAGGAGAGGTGGGGTGATGCATAAAACCAGAGTTTGATATAAGCACAGGTACCATTCCAAAAACCAACTATGGAATAGACAAGACCTACACCTTCCTCAGAGAAAGGGACTCAAAACCCCATATTTCCCGCAGAGGAATATATCTGACTAGTAAGAATCTTAAAACCTATGTATTGATATGTCTCCGTAAGGGAATCAAGTGTGTCTAGACTGGCATAAACATGGCAGCGAGAATCAGCTCAAACCCACTATAAAAAGGAATTTCAAAAACAAAACAAAAAAGCTGGGAAATTCTTTACAATCCCTTCAGGGTCTCTGATGAAACCTGGAATGACCCTATCTACAACAACAGCTGGATGTGTCATAAGGCTGGACACTTGGGACTGAGAGGTTCGGTGAGATTGGGTGAGCAAATGCAGACCCTTTAAAGCACAAATGCCTGGCACCCATTCCATGGGTCCCAACTCTCCAGGTTGAAGGGAATATTACTACAGTTATAACATGTACGGGAAACCTAGAGAACGGACACACTGTGAATACGAAAGGTTTCTAAAACTCAAGGAATAGTCCCTCTCCTGGTGCTCCGGTTTGACTTTCCATCTGCTTTACTATCAACCTCCCAACTTGGAGAGACAGCCCCTTTAACCTCCTGGTACGCACAGGTTGCCAATTTGGCAAAGGATGAAAGGGAAGAGGGAGAACCAATGAGAGAGTAGCTGTTAGGCATTTGGACGGGCACATATCACTGTAATTTCCTGGCTGGAAGAAGAATTAACCAAAGTCTCAGCCGCCCACCGGGAACCAGTATAGGTCCTGAACCAAAATTTTGGACTTGCGGTCAGCTCACCAAAAACGAGTTGAAAAATGGAGCTCAGGGACACAGCAATTCACAAACTGGCCAAATAATAAAGGACAACTATCGTCCAAAAATCTGTTGAGGGAAGGCAACGAGGCGGACTTGAAAGCGAGGCAGAATAGCAGGAAACAGATTTCAAGAGGTACGTTGGAATCGCCTTTAAAGCAAAGGAAGAGGGGCACAACTTCGACAATGATGCACTTGGCCAAAAAGGGTGTATGAGTTTTCTCCTGAATATATTCAGGAGAAAACGCATACGCCGTTTTTGGCCAAGCAAGCAAGCGGGCAAAGCAAATCTGCACTACAAAGAAGTATCACTTCCCACCGGTCAAAAGGGACATCCACAAAATGTGTAAAAACCAGAAAGGCAAGACAGGCCCTGGAGAACAGGGAGCCTTGTTATGCTGATGGGCGGGATGTAAATTGCCAACTGCCTCTCTGGAGGAGTGCATTGTGTTCCCTAAAACAAGTAAACAACAGAGCTACAGAGCCAAGGGCACTTCCAGTCTAGGGAATATACCTTGGGAAAACTGAAAATCAATAAGACAGTGCCACCCCAAAATTTAGGGCTGCACTGCTTACAAGGACCTCAACTTGGGTACACCTTAAATATCCGAGGAAATATAAAAATGGTTCAAAAAATTGTGGTACTTATGTACGATGGAATATCCCTCAGCCATGAAATCAATGTCATAAGACCAGTAGCAGCAAAATGGGTGGATTCAGGTATGATGATTCTAAGTGAAATAAGTCACACAGAAAAAGAAACTTATCATAAGATATCACTTATGAAGATCCTGTAAACATGTCTACACTTGAACTGAGTTAGGAAAGAGAACAGTGTCTCACATTTAGAAAACACTCTTATGCCTGCTTAAGGGGAAAGGAGAGGTGGGGTGATGCATAAAACCAGAGTTTGATATAAGCACAGGTACCGTTCCAAAAACCAACTATGGAATAGACAAGACCTACACCTTCCTCAGTGAAAGGGACTCAAAACACCATATTTCCCGCAGAGGAATATATCTGACTAGTAAGAATCTTAAAACCTATGTATTGATATGTCTCCGTAAGGGAATCAAGTGTGTCTAGACTGGCATAAACATGGCAGCGAGAATCAGCTCAAACCCACTATAAAAAGGAATTTCAAAAACAAAACAAAAAAGCTGGAAAATTCTTTACAATCCCTTCAGGGTCTCTGATGAAACCTGGAATGACCCTATCTACAACAACAGCTGGATGTGTCATAAGGCTGGACACTTGGGACTGAGAGGTTTGGTGAGATTGGGTGAGCAAATGCAGACCCTTTAAAGCACAAATGCCTGGCACACATTCCATGGGTCCCAACTCTCCAGGTTGAAGGGAATATTACTACAGCTATAACATGTACGGGAAACCTAGAGAACGGACACACTGTGAATACGAAAGGTTTCTAAAACTCAACGAATAGTCCCTCTCCTGGTGCTCCGGTTTGACTTTCCATCTGCTTTACTATCAACCTCCCAACTTGGAGAGACAGCCCCTTTAACCTCCTGGTTCGCACAGGTTTCCAATTTGGCAGAGGATGAAAGGGAATAGGGAGAACCAATGAGAGAGTAGCTGTTAGGCATTTGGACGGGCTCATATCACTCTAATTTCCCGGCAGGAAGAAGAATTAACCAAAGTCTCAGCCACCCACCAGGAACCAGTATAGGTCCTGAACCAAAATTTTGGACTTGCGGTCAGCTCACCAAAAACGAGTTGAAAAATGGAGCTCAGGGACACAGCAATTCACAAACAGGCCAAGTAATAAAGGACAACTATCGTCCAAAAATCTGTTGAGGGAAGGCAACGAGGCGGACTTGAAAGTGAGGCAGAATAACAGGAAACAGATTTCAAGAGGTACGTTGGAATCACCTTTAAAGCACAGGAAGAGGAGCACAACTTCGACAATGATGCACTTGGCCAAAAAGGGTGTATGAGTTTTCCCCTGAATATATTCAGGAGAAAACGCATACGCCCGTTTTGGCCAAGCAAGCAAGCGGGCAATGCAAATCTGCACTACAAAGAAGTATCACTTCCCACCGGTCAAAAGGGACATCCACAAAATGTGTAAAAACCAGAAAGGCAAGACAGGCCCTGGAGAACAGGGAGCCTTGTTATGCTGATGGGCGGGATGTAAATTGCCAACTGCCTCTCTGGAGGAGTGCATTGTGTTCCCTAAATCAAGTAAACAACAGAGCTACAGAGCCAAGGGCACTTCCAGTCTAGGGAATATACCTTGGGAAAACTGAAAATCAAAAAGACACAGCCACCCCAAAATTTAGGGCTGCACTGCTTACAAGGACCTCAACTTGGGTACACCTTAAATATCCCAGGAAATATAAAAATGGTTCAAAAAATTGTGGTACTTACGTACGATGGAATATCCCTCAGCCATGAAATCAATGTCATAAGACCAGTAGCAGCAAAATGGGTGGATTCAGGTACGATGATTCTAAGTGAAATAAGTCACACAGAAAAAGAAACTTATCATAAGATATCACTTATGAAGATCCTGTAAACATGGCTACACTTGAACTGAGTTAGGAAAGAGAACAGTGTCTCATATTTAGAAAACACTCTTATGCCTGCTTAAGGGGGAAGGAGAGGTGGGGTGATGCATAAAACCAGAGTTTGATATAAGCACAGGTACCGTTCCATAAATCAACTATGGAATAGACAAGACCTACACCTTCCTCAGTGAAAGGGACTCAAAACCCCATATTTCCCGCAGAGGAATATATCTGACTATTAAGAATCTTAAAACCTATGTATTGATATGTCTCCGTAAGGGAATCAAGTGTGTCTAGACTGGCATAAACATCGGAGCGAGGATCAGCTCAAACCCACTATAAAAAGGAATTTCAAAAACAAAGCAAAAAAACTGGGAAATTCTTTACAATTCCTTCAGGGTCTCTGATGAAACCTGGAATGACCCTATCTACAACGACAGCTGGATGTGGCATAAGGAGGGACACTTGGGACTGAGACGATTGGTGACATTGGGTGAGCAAATGCAGACCCTTTAAAGCACAAATGCCTGCCACCCATTACATGGGTCCCAACTCTCCAGGTTGAAGGGAATATTACTACAGCTATAACATGTACGGGAAACCTAGAGAACGGACACACTGTGAATACGAAAGGTTTCTAAACTCAACGAAGAGTCCCTCTCCTGGTGCTCCGGTTTGACTTTCCATCTGCTTTACTATCAACCTCCCAACTTGGAGAGACAGCACTTTTAACCTCCTGGTTCGCACAGGTTTCCAATTTGGCAGAGGATGAAAGGGAAGAGGGAGAACCAATGAGAGAGTAGCTGTTAGGCATTTGGACGGGCAAATATCACTGTAATTGCCAGGCAGGAAGAAGAATTAACCAAATTCTCAGCCACCCACCGGGAACCAATATAGGTCCTGAACCAAAATTTTGGACTTGCGGTCAGCTCACCAAAAACGAGTTGAAAAATGGAGCTCAGAGGCACAGCAATTCACAAACTGGCCGAGTAATAAAGGACAACTATCGTCCAAAAATCTGTTGAGGACAGGCAACGAGGCGGACTTGAAAGCGAGGCAAAATAGCAGGAAACAGATTTCAAGAGGTACGTTGGAATCGCCTTTAAAGCACAGGAAGAGGGGCACAACTTCGACAATGATGCACTTGGCCAAAAAGGGCGTATGCGTTTTCTCCTGAATATATTCAGGAGAAAACGCATACGCCCTTTTTGGCCAAGGAAGCAAGCGGGCAATGCAAGTCTGCACTACAAAGAAGTATCACTTCCCCCCGGTCAAAAGGGACATCCTCAAAATGTGTAAAAACCAGAAAGGCAAGGCAGACCCTGGAGAACAAGGAGCCTTGTTATGCTGATGGGCGGGATGTAAATTGCCAACTGCCTCTCTGGAGGAGTGCATTGTGTTCCCTAAAACAAGTAAAGAACAGAGCTACAGAGCCAAGGGCACTTCCAGTCTAGGGAATATACCTTGGGAAAACTGAAAATCAATAATACACAGCCACCCCAATATTTAGGGCTGCACTGCTTACAAGGACCTCAACTTGGGTACACCTTAAATATCCCAGGAAATATAAAAATGGTTCAAAAAATTGTGGTACTTACGTACGATGGAATATCCCTCAGCCATGAAATCAATGTCATAAGACCAGTAGCAGCAAAATGGGTGGATTCAGGTACGATGATTCTAAGTGAAATAAGTCACACAGAAAAAGAAACTTATCATAAGATATCACTTATGAAGATCCTGTAAACATGGCTACACTTGAACTGAGTTAGGAAAGAGAACAGTGTCTCACATTTAGTAAACACTCTTATGCCTGCTTAAGGGGAAAGGAGAGGTGGGGTGATGCATAAAACCAGAGTTTGATATAAGCACAGGTACCGTTCCAAAAACCAACTATGGAATAGACAAGACCTACACCTTCCTCAGTGAAAGGGACTCAAAACACCATATTTCCCGCAGAGGAATATATCTGACTAGTAAGAATCTTAAAACCTATGTATTGATATGTCTCCGTAAGGGAATCAAGTGTGTCTAGACTGGCATAAACATGGCAGCGAGAATCAGCTCAAACCCACTATAAAAAGGAATTTCAAAAACAAAACAAAAAAGCTGGAAAATTCTTTACAATCCCTTCAGGGTCTCTGATGAAACCTGGAATGACCCTATCTACAACAACAGCTGGATGTGTCATAAGGCTGGACACTTGGGACTGAGAGGTTTGGTGAGATTGGGTGAGCAAATGCAGACCCTTTAAAGCACAAATGCCTGGCACACATTCCATGGTTCCCAACTCTCCAGGTTGAAGGGAATATTACTACAGCTATAACATGTACGGGAAACCTAGAGAACGGACACACTGTGAATACGAAAGGTTTCTAAAACTCAAGGAATAGTCCCTCTCCTGGTGCTCCGGTTTGACTTTCCATCTGCTTTACTATCAACCTCCCAACTTGGAGAGACAGCCCCTTTAACCTCCTGGTTCGCACAGGTTTCCAATTTGGCAGAGGATGAAAGGGAATAGGGAGAACCAATGAGAGAGTAGCTGTTAGGCATTTGGACGGGCTCATATCACTCTAATTTCCCGGCAGGAAGAAGAATTAACCAAAGTCTCAGCCACCCACCAGGAACCAGTATAGGTCCTGAACCAAAATTTTGGACTTGCGGTCAGCTCACCAAAAACGAGTTGAAAAATGGAGCTCAGGCACACAGCAATTCACAAACAGGCCAAGTAATAAAGGACAACTATCGTCCAAAAATCTGTTGAGGGAAGGCAACGAGGCGGACTTGAAAGTGAGGCAGAATAACAGGAAACAGATTTCAAGAGGTACGTTGGAATCACCTTTAAAGCACAGGAAGAGGAGCACAACTTCGACAATGATGCACTTGGCCAAAAAGGGTGTATGAGTTTTCCCCTGAATATATTCAGGAGAAAACGCATACGCCCTTTTTGGCCAAGCAAGCAAGCGGGCAATGCAAATCTGCACTACAAAGAAGTATCACTTCCCACTGGTCAAAAGGGACATCCACAAAATGTGTAAAAACCAGAAAGGCAAGACAGGCCCTGGAGAACAGGGAGCCTTGTTATGCTGATGGGCGGGATGTAAATTGCCAACTGCCTCTCTGGAGGAGTACATTGTGTTCCCTAAAACAAGTAAAGAACAGAGCTAGAGAGCCAAGGGCACTTCCAGTCTAGGGAATATACCTTGGGAAAACTGAAAATCAATAAGACAGAGCCACCCCAAAATTTAGGGCTGCACTGCTTACAAGGACCTCAACTTGGGTACACCTTAAATATCCCAGGAAATATAAAAATGGTTCAAAAAATTGTGGTACTTACGTACGATGGAATATCCCTCAGCCATGAAATCAATGTCATAAGACCAGTAGCAGCAAAATGGGTGGATTCAGGTACGATGATTCTAAGTGAAATAAGTCACACAGAAAAAGAAACTTATCATAAGATATCACTTATGAAGATCCTGTAAACATGGCTACACTTGAACTGAGTTAGGAAAGAGAACAGTGTCTCATATTTAGAAAACACTCTTATGCCTGCTTAAGGGGGAAGGAGAGGTGGGGTGATGCATAAAACCAGAGTTTGATATAAGCACAGGTACCGTTCCATAAATCAACTATGGAATAGACAAGACCTACACCTTCCTCAGTGAAAGGGACTCAAAACCCCATATTTCCCGCAGAGGAATATATCTGACTAGTAAGAATCTTAAAACCTATGTATTGATATGTCTCCGTAAGGGAATCAAGTGTGTCTAGACTGGCATAAACATCGGAGCGAGGATCAGCTCAAACCCACTATAAAAAGGAATTTCAAAAACAAAGCAAAAAAACTGGGAAATTCTTTACAATTCCTTCAGGGTCTCTGATGAAACCTGGAATGACCCTATCTACAACGACAGCTGGATGTGGCATAAGGAGGGACACTTGGGACTGAGACGATTGGTGACATTGGGTGAGCAAATGCAGACCCTTTAAAGCACAAATGCCTGCCACCCATTACATGGGTCCCAACTCACCAGGTTGAAGGGAATATTACTACAGCTATAACATGTACGGGAAACCTAGAGAACGGACACACTGTGAATACGAAAGGTTTCTAAACTCAACGAAGAGTCCCTCTCCTGGTGCTCCGGTTTGACTTTCCATCTGCTTTACTATCAACCTCCCAACTTGGAGAGACAGCACTTTTAACCTCCTGGTTCGCACAGGTTTCCAATTTGGCAGAGGATGAAAGGGAAGAGGGAGAACCAATGAGAGAGTAGCTGTTAGGCATTTGGACGGGCACATATCACTGTAATTGCCAGGCAGGAAGAAGAATTAACCAAATTCTCAGCCACCCACCGGGAACCAATATAGGTCCTGAACCAAAATTTTGGACTTGCGGTCAGCTCACCAAAAACGAGTTGAAAAATGGAGCTCAGAGGCACAGCAATTCACAAACTGGCCGAGTAATAAAGGACAACTATCGTCCAAAAATCTGTTGAGGAAAGGCAACGAGGCGGACTTGAAAGCGAGGCAGAATAGCAGGAAACAGATTTCAAGAGGTACGTTGGAATCGCCTTTAAAGCACAGGAAGAGGGGCACAACTTCGACAATGATGCACTTGGCCAAAAAGGGCGTATGCGTTTTCTCCTGAATATATTCAGGAGAAAACGCATACGCCCTTTTTGGCCAAGCAAGCAAGCGGGCAATGCAAATCTGCACTACAAAGAAGTATCACTTCCCACCGGTCAAAAGGGACATCCACAAAATGTGTAAAAACCAGAAAGGCAAGACAGGCCCTGGAGAACAGGGAGCCTTGTTATGCTGATGGGCGGGATGTAAATTGCCAACTGCCTCTCTGGAGGAGTGCATTGTGTTCCCTAAAACAAGTAAACAACAGAGCTACAGAGCCAAGGGCACTTCCAGTCTAAGGAATATACCTTGGGAAAACTGAAAATCAATAAGACAGAGCCACCCCAAAATTTAGGGCTGCACTGCTTACAAGGACCTCAACTTTGATACACCTTAAGTATCCCAGGAAATATAAAAATGTTTCAAAAAATTGTGGTACTTACGTACGATGGAATATCCCTCAGCCATGAAATCAATGTCATAAGACCAGTAGCAGCAAAATGGGTGGATTCAGGTACGATGATTCTAAGTGAAATAAGTCACACAGAAAAAGAAACTTATCATAAGATATCACTTATGAAGATCCTATAAACATGGCTACACTTGAACTGAGTTAGGAAAGAGAACAGTGTCTCACATTTAGAAAACACTCTTATGTCTGCTTAAGGAGGAAGGAGAGGTGGGGTGATGCATAAAACCAGAGTTTGATATAAGCACAAGTACCGTTCCAAAAACCTACTATGGAATACACAAGACCTACACCTTCCTCAGTGAAAGGGACTCAAAACCCCATATTTCCCGCAGAGGAATATATCTGACTAGTAAGAATCTTAAAACCTATGTATTGATATGTCTCCGTAAGGGAATCAAGTGTGTCTAGACTGGCATAAACCTGGCAGCGAGAATCAGCTCAAACCCACTATAAAAAGGAATTTCAAAAACAAAACAAAAAAACTGGGAAATTCTTTACAACTCCTTCAGGGTCCCTGATGAAACCTGGAATGACCCTATCTACAACGACAGCTGGATGTGGCATAAGGAAAGACACTTGGGACTGAGAGGTTTGGTGAGATTGGGTGAGCAAATGCAGACCCTTTAAATCACAAATGCCTGGCACCCATTCCATGGGCCCCAACTCTCCAGGTTGAAGGGAATATTACTACAGCTATAACATGTACGGGAAACCTAGAGAAGAGACACACTGTGAATACGAAAGGTTTCTAAAACAACGAATAGTCCCTCTCCTGGTGCTCTGGTTTGACTTTTCATCTGCTTTACTATCAACCTCCCAACTTGGAGAGACAGACCCTTTAACCTCCTGGTTCACACAGGTTGCCAATTTGGCAGAGGATGAAAGGGAAGAGGGAGAACCAATGAGAGAGTAGCTGTTAGGCATTTGGACGGGCACATATCGCTGTAATTTCCCGGCAGGAAGAAGAATTAACCAAAGTCTCAGCCACCCATCGGGAACCAGTTTAGGTCCTAAACAAAAATTTTGGACTTGCGGTCAGCTCACCAAAAACCAGTTGAAAAATGGAGCTCAGGGGCACAGCAATTCACAAACTGGCCGAGTAATAAAGGACTACTATCGTCCAAAAATCTGTTGAGGGAAGGCAACGAGGCGGACTTGAAAGCGAGGCAGAATAGCAAGAAACAGATTTCAAGAGGTACGTTGGAATCGCCTTTAAAGCACAGGAAGAGGGGCCCAACTTCGACAATGATGCCCTTGGCCAAAAAGGGCATATGCGTTTTCTCCTGAATATATTCAGGATTAAACGCATACGCCCTTTTTGGCCAAGCAAGCAAGCGGGCAATGCAAATCTGCACTACAAAGAAGTATCACTTCCCCCCGGTCAAAAGGGACATCCTCAAAATGTGTAAAAACCAGAAAGGCAAGGCAGGCCCTGGAGAACAAGGAGCCTTGTTATGCTTATGGGCGGGATGTAAATTGCCAACTGCCTCTCTGGAGGAGTGCATTGTGTTCCCTAAAACAAGTAAAGAACAGAGCTACAGAGCCAAGGGCACTTCCAGTCTAGGGAATATACCTTGGGAAAACTGAAAATCAATAATACAGAGCCACCCCAATATTTAGGGCTGCACTGCTTACAAGGACCTCCACTTGGGTACACCTTAAATATCCCAGGAAATATAAAAATGGTTCAAAAAATTGTGGTACTTACGTACGATGGAATATCCCTCAGCCATGAAATCAATGTCATAAGACCAGTAGCAGCAAAATGGGTGGATTCAGGTACGATGATTCTAAGTGAAATAAGTCACACAGAAAAAGAAACTTATCATAAGATATCACTTATGAAGATCCTGTAAACATGGCTACACTTGAACTGAGTTAGGAAAGAGAACAGTGTCTCACATTTAGAATAAACTCTTATGCCTGCTTAAGGGGGAAGGAGAGGTGGGGTGATGCATAAAACCAGAGTTTGATATAAGCACAGGTACCATTCCAAAAACCAACTATGGAATAGACAAGACCTACACCTTCCTCAGAGAAAGGGACTCAAAACCCCATATTTCCCGCAGAGGAATATATCTGACTAGTAAGAATCTTAAAACCTATGTATTGATATGTCTCCGTAAGGGAATCAAGTGTGTCTAGACTGGCATAAACATGGCAGCGAGAATCAGCTCAAACCCACTATAAAAAGGAATTTCAAAAACAAAACAAAAAAGCTGGGAAATTCTTTACAATCCCTTCAGGGTCTCTGATGAAACCTGGAATGACCCTATCTACAACAACAGCTGGATGTGTCATAAGGCTGGACACTTGGGACTGAGAGGTTCGGTGAGATTGGGTGAGCAAATGCAGACCCTTTAAAGCACAAATGCCTGGCACCCATTCCATGAGTCCCAACTCTCCAGGTTGAAGGGAATATTACTACAGTTATAACATGTACGGGAAACCTAGAGAACGGACACACTGTGAATACGAAAGGTTTCTAAAACTCAAGGAATAGTCCCTCTCCTGGTGCTCCGGTTTGACTTTCCATCTGCTTTACTATCAACCTCCCAACTTGGAGAGACAGCCCCTTTAACCTCCTGGTACGCACAGGTTGCCAATTTGGCAAAGGATGAAAGGGAAGAGGGAGAACCAATGAGAGAGTAGCTGTTAGGCATTTGGACGGGCACATATCACTGTAATTTCCTGGCTGGAAGAAGAATTAACCAAAGTCTCAGCCGCCCACCGGGAACCAGTATAGGTCCTGAACCAAAATTTTGGACTTGCGGTCAGCTCACCAAAAACGAGTTGAAAAATGGAGCTCAGGGACACAGCAATTCACAAACTGGCCAAATAATAAAGGACAACTATCGTCCAAAAATCTGTTGAGGGAAGGCAACGAGGCGGACTTGAAAGCGAGGCAGAATAGCAGGAAACAGATTTCAAGAGGTACGTTGGAATCGCCTTTAAAGCAAAGGAAGAGGGGCACAACTTCGACAATGATGCACTTGGCCAAAAAGGGTGTATGAGTTTTCTCCTGAATATATTCAGGAGAAAACGCATACGCCGTTTTTGGCCAAGCAAGCAAGCGGGCAAAGCAAATCTGCACTACAAAGAAGTATCACTTCCCACCGGTCAAAAGGGACATCCACAAAATGTGTAAAAACCAGAAAGGCAAGACAGGCCCTGGAGAACAGGGAGCCTTGTTATGCTGATGGGCGGGATGTAAATTGCCAACTGCCTCTCTGGAGGAGTGCATTGTGTTCCCTAAAACAAGTAAACAACAGAGCTACAGAGCCAAGGGCACTTCCAGTCTAGGGAATATACCTTGGGAAAACTGAAAATCAATAAGACAGTGCCACCCCAAAATTTAGGGCTGCACTGCTTACAAGGACCTCAACTTGGGTACACCTTAAATATCCGAGGAAATATAAAAATGGTTCAAAAAATTGTGGTACTTATGTACGATGGAATATCCCTCAGCCATGAAATCAATGTCATAAGACCAGTAGCAGCAAAATGGGTGGATTCAGGTATGATGATTCTAAGTGAAATAAGTCACACAGAAAAAGAAACTTATCATAAGATATCACTTATGAAGATCCTGTAAACATGTCTACACTTGAACTGAGTTAGGAAAGAGAACAGTGTCTCACATTTAGAAAACACTCTTATGCCTGCTTAAGGGGAAAGGAGAGGTGGGGTGATGCATAAAACCAGAGTTTGATATAAGCACAGGTACCGTTCCAAAAACCAACTATGGAATAGACAAGACCTACACCTTCCTCAGTGAAAGGGACTCAAAACACCATATTTCCCGCAGAGGAATATATCTGACTAGTAAGAATCTTAAAACCTATGTATTGATATGTCTCCGTAAGGGAATCAAGTGTGTCTAGACTGGCATAAACATGGCAGCGAGAATCAGCTCAAACCCACTATAAAAAGGAATTTCAAAAACAAAACAAAAAAGCTGGAAAATTCTTTACAATCCCTTCAGGGTCTCTGATGAAACCTGGAATGACCCTATCTACAACAACAGCTGGATGTGTCATAAGGCTGGACACTTGGGACTGAGAGGTTTGGTGAGATTGGGTGAGCAAATGCAGACCCTTTAAAGCACAAATGCCTGGCACACATTCCATGGGTCCCAACTCTCCAGGTTGAAGGGAATATTACTACAGCTATAACATGTACGGGAAACCTAGAGAACGGACACACTGTGAATACGAAAGGTTTCTAAAACTCAACGAATAGTCCCTCTCCTGGTGCTCCGGTTTGACTTTCCATCTGCTTTACTATCAACCTCCCAACTTGGAGAGACAGCCCCTTTAACCTCCTGGTTCGCACAGGTTTCCAATTTGGCAGAGGATGAAAGGGAATAGGGAGAACCAATGAGAGAGTAGCTGTTAGGCATTTGGACGGGCTCATATCACTCTAATTTCCCGGCAGGAAGAAGAATTAACCAAAGTCTCAGCCACCCACCAGGAACCAGTATAGGTCCTGAACCAAAATTTTGGACTTGCGGTCAGCTCACCAAAAACGAGTTGAAAAATGGAGCTCAGGGACACAGCAATTCACAAACAGGCCAAGTAATAAAGGACAACTATCGTCCAAAAATCTGTTGAGGGAAGGCAACGAGGCGGACTTGAAAGTGAGGCAGAATAACAGGAAACAGATTTCAAGAGGTACGTTGGAATCACCTTTAAAGCACAGGAAGAGGAGCACAACTTCGACAATGATGCACTTGGCCAAAAAGGGTGTATGAGTTTTCCCCTGAATATATTCAGGAGAAAACGCATACGCCCGTTTTGGCCAAGCAAGCAAGCGGGCAATGCAAATCTGCACTACAAAGAAGTATCACTTCCCACCGGTCAAAAGGGACATCCACAAAATGTGTAAAAACCAGAAAGGCAAGACAGGCCCTGGAGAACAGGGAGCCTTGTTATGCTGATGGGCGGGATGTAAATTGCCAACTGCCTCTCTGGAGGAGTGCATTGTGTTCCCTAAATCAAGTAAACAACAGAGCTACAGAGCCAAGGGCACTTCCAGTCTAGGGAATATACCTTGGGAAAACTGAAAATCAAAAAGACACAGCCACCCCAAAATTTAGGGCTGCACTGCTTACAAGGACCTCAACTTGGGTACACCTTAAATATCCCAGGAAATATAAAAATGGTTCAAAAAATTGTGGTACTTACGTACGATGGAATATCCCTCAGCCATGAAATCAATGTCATAAGACCAGTAGCAGCAAAATGGGTGGATTCAGGTACGATGATTCTAAGTGAAATAAGTCACACAGAAAAAGAAACTTATCATAAGATATCACTTATGAAGATCCTGTAAACATGGCTACACTTGAACTGAGTTAGGAAAGAGAACAGTGTCTCATATTTAGAAAACACTCTTATGCCTGCTTAAGGGGGAAGGAGAGGTGGGGTGATGCATAAAACCAGAGTTTGATATAAGCACAGGTACCGTTCCATAAATCAACTATGGAATAGACAAGACCTACACCTTCCTCAGTGAAAGGGACTCAAAACCCCATATTTCCCGCAGAGGAATATATCTGACTATTAAGAATCTTAAAACCTATGTATTGATATGTCTCCGTAAGGGAATCAAGTGTGTCTAGACTGGCATAAACATCGGAGCGAGGATCAGCTCAAACCCACTATAAAAAGGAATTTCAAAAACAAAGCAAAAAAACTGGGAAATTCTTTACAATTCCTTCAGGGTCTCTGATGAAACCTGGAATGACCCTATCTACAACGACAGCTGGATGTGGCATAAGGAGGGACACTTGGGACTGAGACGATTGGTGACATTGGGTGAGCAAATGCAGACCCTTTAAAGCACAAATGCCTGCCACCCATTACATGGGTCCCAACTCTCCAGGTTGAAGGGAATATTACTACAGCTATAACATGTACGGGAAACCTAGAGAACGGACACACTGTGAATACGAAAGGTTTCTAAACTCAACGAAGAGTCCCTCTCCTGGTGCTCCGGTTTGACTTTCCATCTGCTTTACTATCAACCTCCCAACTTGGAGAGACAGCACTTTTAACCTCCTGGTTCGCACAGGTTTCCAATTTGGCAGAGGATGAAAGGGAAGAGGGAGAACCAATGAGAGAGTAGCTGTTAGGCATTTGGACGGGCAAATATCACTGTAATTGCCAGGCAGGAAGAAGAATTAACCAAATTCTCAGCCACCCACCGGGAACCAATATAGGTCCTGAACCAAAATTTTGGACTTGCGGTCAGCTCACCAAAAACGAGTTGAAAAATGGAGCTCAGAGGCACAGCAATTCACAAACTGGCCGAGTAATAAAGGACAACTATCGTCCAAAAATCTGTTGAGGACAGGCAACGAGGCGGACTTGAAAGCGAGGCAAAATAGCAGGAAACAGATTTCAAGAGGTACGTTGGAATCGCCTTTAAAGCACAGGAAGAGGGGCACAACTTCGACAATGATGCACTTGGCCAAAAAGGGCGTATGCGTTTTCTCCTGAATATATTCAGGAGAAAACGCATACGCCCTTTTTGGCCAAGCAAGCAAGCGGGCAATGCAAATCTGCACTACAAAGAAGTATCACTTCCCACCGGTCAAAAGGGACATCCACAAAATGTGTAAAAACCAGAAAGGCAAGACAGGCCCTGGAGAACAGGGAGCCTTGTTATGCTGATGGGCGGGATGTAAATTGCCAACTGCCTCTCTGGAGGAGTGCATTGTGTTCCCTAAAACAAGTAAACAACAGAGCTACAGAGCCAAGGGCACTTCCAGTCTAAGGAATATACCTTGGGAAAACTGAAAATCAATAAGACAGAGCCACCCCAAAATTTAGGGCTGCACTGCTTACAAGGACCTCAACTTTGATACACCTTAAGTATCCCAGGAAATATAAAAATGTTTCAAAAAATTGTGGTACTTACGTACGATGGAATATCCCTCAGCCATGAAATCAATGTCATAAGACCAGTAGCAGCAAAATGGGTGGATTCAGGTACGATGATTCTAAGTGAAATAAGTCACACAGAAAAAGAAACTTATCATAAGATATCACTTATGAAGATCCTATAAACATGGCTACACTTGAACTGAGTTAGGAAAGAGAACAGTGTCTCACATTTAGAAAACACTCTTATGTCTGCTTAAGGAGGAAGGAGAGGTGGGGTGATGCATAAAACCAGAGTTTGATATAAGCACAAGTACCGTTCCAAAAACCTACTATGGAATACACAAGACCTACACCTTCCTCAGTGAAAGGGACTCAAAACCCCATATTTCCCGCAGAGGAATATATCTGACTAGTAAGAATCTTAAAACCTATGTATTGATATGTCTCCGTAAGGGAATCAAGTGTGTCTAGACTGGCATAAACATGGCAGCGAGAATCAGCTCAAACCCACTATAAAAAGGAATTTCAAAAACAAAACAAAAAAACTGGGAAATTCTTTACAACTCCTTCAGGGTCCCTGATGAAACCTGGAATGACCCTATCTACAACGACAGCTGGATGTGGCATAAGGAAAGACACTTGGGACTGAGAGGTTTGGTGAGATTGGGTGAGCAAATGCAGACCCTTTAAATCACAAATGCCTGGCACCCATTCCATGGGCCCCAACTCTCCAGGTTGAAGGGAATATTACTACAGCTATAACATGTACGGGAAACCTAGAGAAGAGACACACTGTGAATACGAAAGGTTTCTAAAACTCAACGAATAGTCCCTCTCCTGGTGCTCTGGTTTGACTTTTCATCTGCTTTACTATCAACCTCCCAACTTGGAGAGACAGACCCTTTAACCTCCTGGTTCACACAGGTTGCCAATTTGGCAGAGGATGAAAGGGAAGAGGGAGAACCAATGAGAGAGTAGCTGTTAGGCATTTGGACGGGCACATATCGCTGTAATTTCCCGGCAGGAAGAAGAATTAACCAAAGTCTCAGCCACCCACCGGGAACCAGAATAGGTCCTGAACCAAAATTTTGGACTTGCGGTCAGCTTACCAAAAACGAGTTGAAAAATGGAGCTCAGGGGCACAGCAATTCACAAACTGGCCGAGTAATAAAGGACTACTATCGTCCAAAAATCTGTTGAGGGAAGGCAACGAGGCGGACTTGAAAGCGAGGCAGAATAGCAAGAAACAGATTTCAAGAGGTACGTTGGAATCGCCTTTAAAGCACAGGAAGAGGGGCCCAACTTCGACAATGATGCCCTTGGCCAAAAAGGGCATATGCGTTTTCTCCTGAATATATTCAGGATTAAACGCATACGCCCTTTTTGGCCAAGCAAGCAAGCGGGCAATGCAAATCTGCACTACAAAGAAGTATCACTTCCCCCCGGTCAAAAGGGACATCCTCAAAATGTGTAAAAACCAGAAAGGCAAGGCAGGCCCTGGAGAACAAGGAGCCTTGTTATGCTGATGGGCGGGATGTAAATTGCCAACTGCCTCTCTGGAGGAGTGCATTGTGTTCCCTAAATCAAGTAAACAACAGAGCTACAGAGCCAAGGGCACTTCCAGTCTAGGGAATATACCTTGGGAAAACTGAAAATCAAAAAGACACAGCCACCCCAAAATTTAGGGCTGCACTGCTTACAAGGACCTCAACTTGGGTACACCTTAAATATCCCAGGAAATATAAAAATGGTTCAAAAAATTGTGGTACTTACGTACGATGGAATATCCCTCAGCCATGAAATCAATGTCATAAGACCAGTAGCAGCAAAATGGGTGGATTCAGGTACGATGATTCTAAGTGAAATAAGTCACACAGAAAAAGAAACTTATCATAAGATATCACTTATGAAGATCCTGTAAACATGGCTACACTTGAACTGAGTTAGGAAAGAGAACAGTGTCTCATATTTAGAAAACACTCTTATGCCTGCTTAAGGGGGAAGGAGAGGTGGGGTGATGCATAAAACCAGAGTTTGATATAAGCACAGGTACCGTTCCATAAATCAACTATGGAATAGACAAGACCTACACCTTCCTCAGTGAAAGGGACTCAAAACCCCATATTTCCCGCAGAGGAATATATCTGACTATTAAGAATCTTAAAACCTATGTATTGATATGTCTCCGTAAGGGAATCAAGTGTGTCTAGACTGGCATAAACATCGGAGCGAGGATCAGCTCAAACCCACTATAAAAAGGAATTTCAAAAACAAAGCAAAAAAACTGGGAAATTCTTTACAATTCCTTCAGGGTCTCTGATGAAACCTGGAATGACCCTATCTACAACGACAGCTGGATGTGGCATAAGGAGGGACACTTGGGACTGAGACGATTGGTGACATTGGGTGAGCAAATGCAGACCCTTTAAAGCACAAATGCCTGCCACCCATTACATGGGTCCCAACTCTCCAGGTTGAAGGGAATATTACTACAGCTATAACATGTACGGGAAACCTAGAGAACGGACACACTGTGAATACGAAAGGTTTCTAAACTCAACGAAGAGTCCCTCTCCTGGTGCTCCGGTTTGACTTTCCATCTGCTTTACTATCAACCTCCCAACTTGGAGAGACAGCACTTTTAACCTCCTGGTTCGCACAGGTTTCCAATTTGGCAGAGGATGAAAGGGAAGAGGGAGAACCAATGAGAGAGTAGCTGTTAGGCATTTGGACGGGCACATATCACTGTAATTGCCAGGCAGGAAGAAGAATTAACCAAATTCTCAGCCACCCACCGGGAACCAATATAGGTCCTGAACCAAAATTTTGGACTTGCGGTCAGCTCACCAAAAACGAGTTGAAAAATGGAGCTCAGAGGCACAGCAATTCACAAACTGGCCGAGTAATAAAGGACAACTATCGTCCAAAAATCTGTTGAGGAAAGGCAACGAGGCGGACTTGAAAGCAAGGCAGAATAGCAGGAAACAGATTTCAAGAGGTACGTTGGAATCGCCTTTAAAGCACAGGAAGAGGGGCACAACTTCGACAATGATGCACTTGGCCAAAAAGGGCGTATGCGTTTTCTCCTGAATATATTCAGGAGAAAACGCATACGCCCTTTTTGGCCAAGCAAGCAAGCGGGCAATGCAAATCTGCACTACAAAGAAGTATCACTTCCCACCGGTCAAAAGGGACATCCACAAAATGTGTAAAAACCAGAAAGGCAAGACAGGCCCTGGAGAACAGGGAGCCTTGTTATGCTGATGGGCGGGATGTAAATTGCCAACTGCCTCTCTGGAGGAGTGCATTGTGTTCCCTAAAACAAGTAAACAACAGAGCTACAGAGCCAAGGGCACTTCCAGTCTAAGGAATATACCTTGGGAAAACTGAAAATCAATAAGACAGAGCCACCCCAAAATTTAGGGCTGCACTGCTTACAAGGACCTCAACTTTGATACACCTTAAGTATCCCAGGAAATATAAAAATGTTTCAAAAAATTGTGGTACTTACGTACGATGGAATATCCCTCAGCCATGAAATCAATGTCATAAGACCAGTAGCAGCAAAATGGGTGGATTCAGGTACGATGATTCTAAGTGAAATAAGTCACACAGAAAAAGAAACTTATCATAAGATATCACTTATGAAGATCCTATAAACATGGCTACACTTGAACTGAGTTAGGAAAGAGAACAGTGTCTCACATTTAGAAAACACTCTTATGTCTGCTTAAGGAGGAAGGAGAGGTGGGGTGATGCATAAAACCAGAGTTTGATATAAGCACAAGTACCGTTCCAAAAACCTACTATGGAATACACAAGACCTACACCTTCCTCAGTGAAAGGGACTCAAAACCCCATATTTCCCGCAGAGGAATATATCTGACTAGTAAGAATCTTAAAACCTATGTATTGATATGTCTCCGTAAGGGAATCAAGTGTGTCTAGACTGGCATAAACCTGGCAGCGAGAATCAGCTCAAACCCACTATAAAAAGGAATTTCAAAAACAAAACAAAAAAACTGGGAAATTCTTTACAACTCCTTCAGGGTCCCTGATGAAACCTGGAATGACCCTATCTACAACGACAGCTGGATGTGGCATAAGGAAAGACACTTGGGACTGAGAGGTTTGGTGAGATTGGGTGAGCAAATGCAGACCCTTTAAATCACAAATGCCTGGCACCCATTCCATGGGCCCCAACTCTCCAGGTTGAAGGGAATATTACTACAGCTATAACATGTACGGGAAACCTAGAGAAGAGACACACTGTGAATACGAAAGGTTTCTAAAACAACGAATAGTCCCTCTCCTGGTGCTCTGGTTTGACTTTTCATCTGCTTTACTATCAACCTCCCAACTTGGAGAGACAGACCCTTTAACCTCCTGGTTCACACAGGTTGCCAATTTGGCAGAGGATGAAAGGGAAGAGGGAGAACCAATGAGAGAGTAGCTGTTAGGCATTTGGACGGGCACATATCGCTGTAATTTCCCGGCAGGAAGAAGAATTAACCAAAGTCTCAGCCACCCACCGGGAACCAGAATAGGTCCTGAACCAAAATTTTGGACTTGCGGTCAGCTTACCAAAAACGAGTTGAAAAATGGAGCTCAGGGGCACAGCAATTCACAAACTGGCCGAGTAATAAAGGACTACTATCGTCCAAAAATCTGTTGAGGGAAGGCAACGCGGCGGACTTGAAAGCGAGGCAGAATAGCAAGAAACAGATTTCAAGAGGTACGTTGGAATCGCCTTTAAAGCACAGGAAGAGGGGCCCAACTTCGACAATGATGCCCTTGGCCAAAAAGGGCATATGCGTTTTCTCCTGAATATATTCAGGATTAAACGCATACACCCTTTTTGGCCAAGCAAGCAAGCGGGCAATGCAAATCTGCACTACAAAGAAGTATCACTTCCCCCCGGTCAAAAGGGACATCCTCAAAATGTGTAAAAACCAGAAAGGCAAGGCAGGCCCTGGAGAACAAGGAGCCTTGTTATGCTTATGGGCGGGATGTAAATTGCCAACTGCCTCTCTGGAGGAGTGCATTGTGTTCCCTAAAACAAGTAAAGAACAGAGCTACAGAGCCAAGGGCACTTCCAGTCTAGGGAATATACCTTGGGAAAACTGAAAATCAATAATACAGAGCCACCCCAATATTTAGGGCTGCACTGCTTACAAGGACCTCCACTTGGGTACACCTTAAATATCCCAGGAAATATAAAAATGGTTCAAAAAATTGTGGTACTTACGTACGATGGAATATCCCTCAGCCATGAAATCAATGTCATAAGACCAGTAGCAGCAAAATGGGTGGATTCAGGTACGATGATTCTAAGTGAAATAAGTCACACAGAAAAATAAACTTATCATAAGATATCACTTATGAAGATCCTGTAAACATGGCTACACTTGAACTGAGTTAGGAAAGAGAACAGTGTCTCACATTTAGAAAAAACTCTTATGCCTGCTTAAGGGGGAAGGAGAGGTGGGGTGATGCATAAAACCAGAGTTTGATATAAGCACACATACCGTTCCAAAAACAAGCTATGGAATAGACAAGACCTACACCTTTCTCAGTGAAAGGGACTCAAAACCCCATATTTCCCGCAGAGGAATATATCTGACTAGTAAGAATCTTAAAACCTATGTATTGATATGTCTCCGTAAGGGAATCAAGTGTGTCTAGACTGGCATAAACATGGCAGCGAGAATCAGCTCAAACCCACTATAAAAAGGAATTTCAAAAACAAAACAAAAAAACTGGGAAATTCTTTACAATTCCTTCAGGGTCTCTGATGAAACCTGGAATGACCGTAACTACAACGACAGCTGGATGTGGCATAAGGAAGGACACTTGGGACTGAGAGGTTTGGTGAGATTGGGTGAGCAAATGCAGACCCTTTAAATCACAAATGCCTGGCACCCATTCCATGGGCCCCAACTCTCCAGGTTGAAGGGAATATTACTACAGCTATAACATGTACGGGAAACCTAGAGAAGAGACACACTGTGAATACGAAAGGTTTCTAAAACTCAACGAATAGTCCCTCTCCTGGTGCTCTGGTTTGACTTTTCATCTGCTTTACTATCAACCTCCCAACTTGGAGAGACAGCCCCTTTAACCTCCTGGTTCACACAGGTTGCCAATTTGGCAGAGGATGAAAGGGTAGAGGGAGAACCAATGAGAGAGTAGCTGTTAGGCATTTGGACGGGCACATATCACTGTAATTTCCCGGCAGGAAGAAGAATTAACCAAAGTCTCAGCCACCCACCGGGAACCAGAATAGGTCCTGAACCAAAATTTTGGACTTGCGGTCAGATTACCAAAAACGAGTTGAAAAATGGAGCTCAGGGTCACAGCAATTCACAAACTGGCCAAGTAATAAAGGACAACTATCGTCCAAAAATCTGTTGAGGAAAGGCAACGAGGCGGACTTGAAAGCGAGGCAGAATAGCAGGAAACAGATTTCAAGAGGTACGTTGGAATCGCCTTTAAAGCACAGGAAGAGGGGCCCAACTTCGACAATGATGCCCTTGGCCAAAAAGGGCATATGCGTTTTCTCCTGAATATATTCAGGATTAAACGCATACACCCTTTTTGGCCAAGCAAGCAAGCGGGCAATGCAAATCTGCACTACAAAGAAGTATCACTTCCCCCCGGTCAAAAGGGACATCCTCAAAATGTGTAAAAACCAGAAAGGCAAGGCAGGCCCTGGAGAACAAGGAGCCTTGTTATGCTGATGGGCGGGATGTAAATTGCCAACTGCCTCTCTGGAGGAGTGCATTGTGTTCCCTAAATCAAGTAAACAACAGAGCTACAGAGCCAAGGGCACTTCCAGTCTAGGGAATATACCTTGGGAAAACTGAAAATCAAAAAGACACAGCCACCCCAAAATTTAGGGCTGCACTGCTTACAAGGACCTCAACTTGGGTACACCTTAAATATCCCAGGAAATATAAAAATGGTTCAAAAAATTGTGGTACTTACGTACGATGGAATATCCCTCAGCCATGAAATCAATGTCATAAGACCAGTAGCAGCAAAATGGGTGGATTCAGGTACGATGATTCTAAGTGAAATAAGTCACACAGAAAAAGAAACTTATCATAAGATATCACTTATGAAGATCCTGTAAACATGGCTACACTTGAACTGAGTTAGGAAAGAGAACAGTGTCTCATATTTAGAAAACACTCTTATGCCTGCTTAAGGGGGAAGGAGAGGTGGGGTGATGCATAAAACCAGAGTTTGATATAAGCACAGGTACCGTTCCATAAATCAACTATGGAATAGACAAGACCTACACCTTCCTCAGTGAAAGGGACTCAAAACCCCATATTTCCCGCAGAGGAATATATCTGACTATTAAGAATCTTAAAACCTATGTATTGATATGTCTCCGTAAGGGAATCAAGTGTGTCTAGACTGGCATAAACATCGGAGCGAGGATCAGCTCAAACCCACTATAAAAAGGAATTTCAAAAACAAAGCAAAAAAACTGGGAAATTCTTTACAATTCCTTCAGGGTCTCTGATGAAACCTGGAATGACCCTATCTACAACGACAGCTGGATGTGGCATAAGGAGGGACACTTGGGACTGAGACGATTGGTGACATTGGGTGAGCAAATGCAGACCCTTTAAAGCACAAATGCCTGCCACCCATTACATGGGTCCCAACTCACCAGGTTGAAGGGAATATTACTACAGCTATAACATGTACGGGAAACCTAGAGAACGGACACACTGTGAATACGAAAGGTTTCTAAACTCAACGAAGAGTCCCTCTCCTGGTGCTCCGGTTTGACTTTCCATCTGCTTTACTATCAACCTCCCAACTTGGAGAGACAGCACTTTTAACCTCCTGGTTCGCACAGGTTTCCAATTTGGCAGAGGATGAAAGGGAAGAGGGAGAACCAATGAGAGAGTAGCTGTTAGGCATTTGGACGGGCACATATCACTGTAATTGCCAGGCAGGAAGAAGAATTAACCAAATTCTCAGCCACCCACCGGGAACCAATATAGGTCCTGAACCAAAATTTTGGACTTGCGGTCAGCTCACCAAAAACGAGTTGAAAAATGGAGCTCAGAGGCACAGCAATTCACAAACTGGCCGAGTAATAAAGGACAACTATCGTCCAAAAATCTGTTGAGGAAAGGCAACGAGGCGGACTTGAAAGCGAGGCAGAATAGCAGGAAACAGATTTCAAGAGGTACGTTGGAATCGCCTTTAAAGCACAGGAAGAGGGGCACAACTTCGACAATGATGCACTTGGCCAAAAAGGGCGTATGCGTTTTCTCCTGAATATATTCAGGAGAAAACGCATACGCCCTTTTTGGCCAAGCAAGCAAGCGGGCAATGCAAATCTGCACTACAAAGAAGTATCACTTCCCACCGGTCAAAAGGGACATCCACAAAATGTGTAAAAACCAGAAAGGCAAGACAGGCCCTGGAGAACAGGGAGCCTTGTTATGCTGATGGGCGGGATGTAAATTGCCAACTGCCTCTCTGGAGGAGTGCATTGTGTTCCCTAAAACAAGTAAACAACAGAGCTACAGAGCCAAGGGCACTTCCAGTCTAAGGAATATACCTTGGGAAAACTGAAAATCAATAAGACAGAGCCACCCCAAAATTTAGGGCTGCACTGCTTACAAGGACCTCAACTTTGATACACCTTAAGTATCCCAGGAAATATAAAAATGTTTCAAAAAATTGTGGTACTTACGTACGATGGAATATCCCTCAGCCATGAAATCAATGTCATAAGACCAGTAGCAGCAAAATGGGTGGATTCAGGTACGATGATTCTAAGTGAAATAAGTCACACAGAAAAAGAAACTTATCATAAGATATCACTTATGAAGATCCTATAAACATGGCTACACTTGAACTGAGTTAGGAAAGAGAACAGTGTCTCACATTTAGAAAACACTCTTATGTCTGCTTAAGGAGGAAGGAGAGGTGGGGTGATGCATAAAACCAGAGTTTGATATAAGCACAAGTACCGTTCCAAAAACCTACTATGGAATACACAAGACCTACACCTTCCTCAGTGAAAGGGACTCAAAACCCCATATTTCCCGCAGAGGAATATATCTGACTAGTAAGAATCTTAAAACCTATGTATTGATATGTCTCCGTAAGGGAATCAAGTGTGTCTAGACTGGCATAAACCTGGCAGCGAGAATCAGCTCAAACCCACTATAAAAAGGAATTTCAAAAACAAAACAAAAAAACTGGGAAATTCTTTACAACTCCTTCAGGGTCCCTGATGAAACCTGGAATGACCCTATCTACAACGACAGCTGGATGTGGCATAAGGAAAGACACTTGGGACTGAGAGGTTTGGTGAGATTGGGTGAGCAAATGCAGACCCTTTAAATCACAAATGCCTGGCACCCATTCCATGGGCCCCAACTCTCCAGGTTGAAGGGAATATTACTACAGCTATAACATGTACGGGAAACCTAGAGAAGAGACACACTGTGAATACGAAAGGTTTCTAAAACAACGAATAGTCCCTCTCCTGGTGCTCTGGTTTGACTTTTCATCTGCTTTACTATCAACCTCCCAACTTGGAGAGACAGACCCTTTAACCTCCTGGTTCACACAGGTTGCCAATTTGGCAGAGGATGAAAGGGAAGAGGGAGAACCAATGAGAGAGTAGCTGTTAGGCATTTGGACGGGCACATATCGCTGTAATTTCCCGGCAGGAAGAAGAATTAACCAAAGTCTCAGCCACCCACCGGGAACCAGAATAGGTCCTGAACCAAAATTTTGGACTTGCGGTCAGCTTACCAAAAACGAGTTGAAAAATGGAGCTCAGGGGCACAGCAATTCACAAACTGGCCGAGTAATAAAGGACTACTATCGTCCAAAAATCTGTTGAGGGAAGGCAACGAGGCGGACTTGAAAGCGAGGCAGAATAGCAAGAAACAGATTTCAAGAGGTACGTTGGAATCGCCTTTAAAGCACAGGAAGAGGGGCCCAACTTCGACAATGATGCCCTTGGCCAAAAAGGGCATATGCGTTTTCTCCTGAATATATTCAGGATTAAACGCATACGCCCTTTTTGGCCAAGCAAGCAAGCGGGCAATGCAAATCTGCACTACAAAGAAGTATCACTTCCCCCCGGTCAAAAGGGACATCCTCAAAATGTGTAAAAACCAGAAAGGCAAGGCAGGCCCTGGAGAACAAGGAGCCTTGTTATGCTTATGGGCGGGATGTAAATTGCCAACTGCCTCTCTGGAGGAGTGCATTGTGTTCCCTAAAACAAGTAAAGAACAGAGCTACAGAGCCAAGGGCACTTCCAGTCTAGGGAATATACCTTGGGAAAACTGAAAATCAATAATACAGAGCCACCCCAATATTTAGGGCTGCACTGCTTACAAGGACCTCCACTTGGGTACACCTTAAATATCCCAGGAAATATAAAAATGGTTCAAAAAATTGTGGTACTTACGTACGATGGAATATCCCTCAGCCATGAAATCAATGTCATAAGACCAGTAGCAGCAAAATGGGTGGATTCAGGTACGATGATTCTAAGTGAAATAAGTCACACAGAAAAATAAACTTATCATAAGATATCACTTATGAAGATCCTGTAAACATGGCTACACTTGAACTGAGTTAGGAAAGAGAACAGTGTCTCACATTTAGAAAAAACTCTTATGCCTGCTTAAGGGGGAAGGAGAGGTGGGGTGATGCATAAAACCAGAGTTTGATATAAGCACACATACCGTTCCAAAAACAAGCTATGGAATAGACAAGACCTACACCTTTCTCAGTGAAAGGGACTCAAAACCCCATATTTCCCGCAGAGGAATATATCTGACTAGTAAGAATCTTAAAACCTATGTATTGATATGTCTCCGTAAGGGAATCAAGTGTGTCTAGACTGGCATAAACATGGCAGCGAGAATCAGCTCAAACCCACTATAAAAAGGAATTTCAAAAACAAAACAAAAAAACTGGGAAATTCTTTACAATTCCTTCAGGGTCTCTGATGAAACCTGGAATGACCGTAACTACAACGACAGCTGGATGTGGCATAAGGAAGGACACTTGGGACTGAGAGGTTTGGTGAGATTGGGTGAGCAAATGCAGACCCTTTAAATCACAAATGCCTGGCACCCATTCCATGGGCCCCAACTCTCCAGGTTGAAGGGAATATTACTACAGCTATAACATGTACGGGAAACCTAGAGAAGAGACACACTGTGAATACGAAAGGTTTCTAAAACTCAACGAATAGTCCCTCTCCTGGTGCTCTGGTTTGACTTTTCATCTGCTTTACTATCAACCTCCCAACTTGGAGAGACAGCCCCTTTAACCTCCTGGTTCACACAGTTTGCCAATTTGGCAGAGGATGAAAGGGTAGAGGGAGAACCAATGAGAGAGTAGCTGTTAGGCATTTGGACGGGCACATATCACTGTAATTTCCCGGCAGGAAGAAGAATTAACCAAAGTCTCAGCCACCCACCGGGAACCAGAATAGGTCCTGAACCAAAATTTTGGACTTGCGGTCAGATTACCAAAAACGAGTTGAAAAATGGAGCTCAGGGTCACAGCAATTCACAAACTGGCCAAGTAATAAAGGACAACTATCGTCCAAAAATCTGTTGAGGAAAGGCAACGAGGCGGACTTGAAAGCGAGGCAGAATAGCAGGAAACAGATTTCAAGAGGTACGTTGGAATCGCCTTTAAAGCACAGGAAGAGGGGCACAACTTCGACAATGATGCACTTGGCCAAAAAGGGCGTATGCGTTTTCTCCTGAATATATTCAGGAGAAAACGCATACGCCCTTTTTGGCCAAGCAAGCAAGCGGGCAATGCAAATCTGCACTACAAAGAAGTATCACTTCCCACCGGTCAAAAGGGACATCCACAAAATGTGTAAAAACCAGAAAGGCAAGACAGGCCCTGGAGAACAGGGAGCCTTGTTATGCTGATGGGCGGGATGTAAATTGCCAACTGCCTCTCTGGAGGAGTGCATTGTGTTCCCTAAATCAAGTAAACAACAGAGCTACAGAGCCAAGGGCACTTCCAGTCTAGGGAATATACCTTGGGAAAACTGAAAATCAATAAGACAGAGCCACCCCAAAATTTAGGGCTGCACTGCTTACAAGGACCTCAACTTGGGTACACCTTAAATATCCCAGGAAATATAAAAATGTTTCAAAAAATTGTGGTACTTACGTACGATGGAATATCCCTCAGCCATGAAATCAATGTCATAAGACCAGTAGCAGCAAAATGGGTGGATTCAGGTACGATGATTCTAAGTGAAATAAGTCACACAGAAAAAGAAACTTATCATAAGATATCACTTATGAAGATCCTGTAAACATGGGTACACTTGAACTGAGTTAGGAAAGAGAACAGTGTCTCATATTTAGAAAACACTCTTATGCCTGCTTAAGGGGGAAGGAGAGGTGGGGTGATGCATAAAACCAGAGTTTGATATAAGCACAGGTACCGTTCCATAAATCAACTATGGAATAGACAAGACCTACACCTTCCTCAGTGAAAGGGACTCAAAACCCCATATTTCCCGCAGAGGAATATATCTGACTAGTAAGAATCTTAAAACCTATGTATTGATATGTCTCCGTAAGGGAATCAAGTGTGTCTAGACTGGCATAAACATCGCAGCGAGGATCAGCTCAAACCCACTATAAAAAGGAATTTCAAAAACAAAACAAAAAAACTGGGAAATTCTTTACAATTCCTTCAGGGTCTCTGATGAAACCTGGAATGACCATATCTACAACGACAGCTGGAAGTGGCATAAGGCTGGACCCTTGGGACTGAGACGATTGGTGACATTGGGTGAGCAAATCCAGACCCTTTAAAGCACAAATGCCTGGCACCCATTCCATGGGTCCCAACTCTCCAGTTTAAAGGGAATATTACTACAGCTATAACATGTACGGGAAACCTAGAAAACGGACACACTGTGAATATGAAAGGTTTCTAAAACTCAACGAATAGTCCCTGTCCTGGTGCTCCGTTTTGACTTTCCATCTCCTTTACTATCAATCTCCCAACTTGGAGAGACAGCCCCTTTAACCTCCTGGTTCGCACAGGTTGCCAATTTGGCAGAGGATGAAATGGAAGAAGGAGAACCAATGAGAGAGTAGCTGTTATGCATTTGTACGGGACATATCACTCTAATTTCCCGGCAGGAAGAAGAATTAACCAAAGTCTCAGCCACCCACCGGGAACCAGTATAGGTCCTGAACCAAAATTTTGGACTTGCGGTCAGCTCACCAAAAACGAGTTGAAAAATGGAGCTCAGGGGCACAGCAATTCACAAACTGGCCGAGTAATAAAGGACAACTATCGTCCAAAAATCTGTTTAGGGAAGGCAACGAGGCGGACTTGAAAGCGAGGCAGAATAGCAGGAAACAGATTTCAAGAGGTATATTGGATTCGCCTTTAAAGCACAGGAAGAGGGGCACAACTTCGCCAATGATGCACTTTGCCAAAAAGGGCATAAGCGTTTTCTCCAGAATATATTCAGGAGAAAACGCATACGCCCTCTTTGGCCAAGGAAGCAAGCTGGCAATGCAAATCTGCACTACAAAGAAGTATCACTTCCCACCGGTCAAAAGGGACATCCACAAAATGTGTAAAAACCAGAAAGGCAAGACAGGCCCTGGAGAACAGGGAGCCTTGTTATGCTGATGGGCGGGATGTAAATTGCCAACTGCCTCTCTGGAAGAGTGCATTGTGTTCCCTAAAACAAGTAAGCAACAGAGCTACAGAGCCAAGGGCACTTCCAGTCTAGGGAATATACCTTGGGAAAACTGAAGAGCAATAAGACAGAGCCACCCCAAAATTTAGGGCTGCACTGCTTACAAGGACCTCAACTTGGGTACACCTTAAATATCCCAGGAAATATAAAAATGGTTCAAAAATTTGTGGTAATTACGTACGATGGAATATCCCTCAGCCATGAAATCAATGTCATAAGACCAGTAGCAGCAAAATGGGTGGATTCAGGTACGATGATTCTAAGTGAAATAAGTCATAGAGAAAAAGAAACTTATCATAAGATATCACTTATGAAGATCCTGTAAACATGGCTACACTTGAACTGAGTTAGGAAAGAGAACAGTGTCTCACATTTAGAAAACACTCTTATGCCTGCTTAAGGGGGAAGGAGAGGTGGGGAGATGCATAAAACCAGAGTTTGATATAAGCACAGGTACCGTTCCAAAAACCAACTATGGAATAGAGAAGCCCTAAACCTTCCTCAGTGAAAGGGACTCAAAACCCCATATTTCCCGCAGAGGAATATATCTGACTAGTAAGAATCTTAAAACCTATGTGTTGCTATGTCTCCATAAGGGAATCAAGTGTGTCTAGACTGGCATAAACATGGCAGCGAGAATCAGCTCAAACCCACTCTAAAAAGAATTTCAAAAACAAAACGAAAAAACTGGGAAATTCTTTACAATTCCTTCAGGGTCTCTGATGAAACGTGGAATGACCCTATCTACAATGACAGCTGGATGTGGCATAAGGCTGGACACTTGGGACTGAGAGGATTGGTGAGATTGGGTGAGCAAATGCAGACCCTTTAAAGCACAAATGCCTGGCACCCATTCCATGGGTCCCAACTCTCCAAGTTGAAGGGAATATTACTACAGCTATAACATGTACGGGAAACCTAGAGAACGGACACACTGTGAATACGAAAGGTTTCTAAAACTCAACGAATAGTCCCTCTCCTGGTGCTCCGGTTTGACTTTACATCTGCTCTACTATCAACCTCCCAAATTGGAGAGACAGCCCCTTTAACCTCCTGGTTCGCACAGGTTTCCAATTTGGCAGAGGATGAAAGGGAAGAGGGAGGACCAATGAGAGAGTAGCTGTTAGGCATTTCGACGGGCACATATCACTGTAACTTCCCGAAAGGAAGAAGAATTAACCAAAGTCTCAGCCACCCACCGGGAACCAGTATAGGTCCTGAACCAAATTTTTGGACTTGCGGTCAGCTCACCAAAAAGGAGTTGAAAAATGGAGCTCAGGGTCACAGCAATTCACAAACTGGCCAAGTAATAAAGGACAACTATCGTCCAAAAATCTGTTGAGGAAAGGCAACGAGGCGGACTTGAAAGCGAGGCAGAATAGCAGGAAACAGATTTCAAGAGGTACGTTGGAATCGCCTTTAAAGCACAGGAAGAGGGGCACAACTTCGACAATGATGCACTTGGCCAAAAAGGGCGTATGCGTTTTCACCTGAATATATTCAGGAGAAAACGCATACGCCCTTTTTGGCCAAGCAAGCAAGCGGGCAATGCAAATCTGCACTACAAAGAAGTATCACTTCCCACCGGTCAAAAGGGACATCCACAAAATGTGTAAAAACCAGAAAGGCAAGACAGGCCCTGGAGAACAGGGAGCCTTGTTATGCTGATGGGCGGGATGTAAATTGCCAACTGCCTCTCTGGAGGAGTGCATTGTGTTCCCTAAATCAAGTAAACAACAGAGCTACAGAGCCAAGGGCACTTCCAGTCTAGGGAATATACCTTGGGAAAACTGAAAATCAATAAGACAGAGCCACCCCAAAATTTAGGGCTGCACTGCTTACAAGGACCTCAACTTGGGTACACCTTAAATATCCCAGGAAATATAAAAATGGTTCAAAAAATTGTGGTACTTACGTACGATTTAATATCCCTCAGCCATGAAATCAATGTCATAAGACCAGTAGCAGCAAAATGGGTGGATTCAGGTACGATGATTCTAAGTGAAATAAGTCACACAGAAAAAGAAACTTATCATAAGATATCACTTATGAAGATCCTGTAAACATGGCTACACTTGAACTGAGTTAGGAAAGAGAACAGTGTCTCATATTTAGAAAACACTCTTATGCCTGCTTAAGGGGGAAGGAGAGGTGGGGTGATGCATAAAACCAGAGTTTGATATAAGCACAGGTACCGTTCCATAAATCAACTATGGAATAGACAAGACCTACACCTTCCTCAGTGAAAGGGACTCAAAACCCCATATTTCCCGCAGAGGAATATATCTGACTAGTAAGAATCTTAAAACCTATGTATTGATATGTCTCCATAAGGGAATCAAGTGTGTGTAGACTGGCATAAACATCGCAGCGAGGATCAGCTCAAACCCACTATAAAAAGGAATTTCAAAAACAAAACAAAAAAACTGGGAAATTCTTTACAATTCCTTCATGGTCTCTGATGAACCCTGGAATGACCATATCTACAACGACAGCTGGAAGTGGCATAAGGCTGGACCCTTGGGACTGAGACGATTGGTGACATTGGGTGAGCAAATGCAGACCCTTTAAAGCACAAATGCCTGGCACCCATTCCATGGGTCCCAACTCTCCAGTTTAAAGGGAATATTACTACAGCTATAACATGTACGGGAAACCGTGAGAACGGACACACTGTGAATATGAAAGGTTTCTAAAACTCAACGAATAGTCCCTCTCCTGGTGCTCCGTTTTGACTTTCCATCTCCTTTACTATCAATCTCCCAACTTGGAGAGACAGCCCCTTTAACCTCCTGGTTCGCACAGGTTGCCAATTTGGCAGAGGATGAAAGGGAAGAAGGAGAACCAATGAGAGAGTAGCTGTTATGCATTTGTACGGGACATATCACTCTAATTTCCCGGCAGGAAGAAGAATTAACCAAAGTCTCAGCCACCCACCGGGAACCAGTATAGGTCCTGAACCAAAATTTTGGACTTGCGGTCAGCTCACCAAAAACGAGTTGAAAAATGGAGCTCAGGGGCACAGCAATTCACAAACTGGCCGAGTAATAAAGGACAACTATCGTCCAAAAATCTGTTTAGGGAAGGCAACGAGGCGGACTTGAAAGCGAGGCAGAATAGCGGGAAACAGATTTCAAGAGGTATATTGGATTCGCCTTTAAAGCGCAGGAAGAGGGGCACAACTTCGCCAATGATGCACTTTGCCAAAAAGGGCATATGCGTTTTCTCCAGAATACATTCAGGAGAAAACGCATACGCCCTCTTTGGCCAAGGAAGCAAGCGGGCAATGCAAATCTGCACTACAAAGAAGTATCACTTCCCACCGGTCAAAAGGGACATCCACAAAATGTGTAAAACCAGAAAGGCAAGACAGGCCCTGGAGAACAGGGAGGCTTGTTATGCTGATGGGCGGGATGTAAATTGCCAACTGCCTCTCTGAAGAGTGCATTGTGTTCCCTAAAACAAGTAAGCAACAGAGCTACAGAGCCAAGGGCACTTCCAGTCTAGGGAATATACCTTGGGAGAACTGAAGAGCAATAAGACAGAGCCACCCCAAAATTTAGGGCTGCACTGCTTACAAGGACCTCAACTTGGGTACACCTTAAATATCCCAGGAAATATAAAAATGGTTCAAAAATTTGTGGTAATTACGTACGATGGAATATCCCTCAGCCATGAAATCAATGTCATAAGACCAGTAGCAGCAAAATGGGTGGATTCAGGTACGATGATTCTAAGTGAAATAAGTCACAGAGAAAAAGAAACTTATCATAAGATATTACTTATGAAGATCCTGTAAACATGGCTACACTTGAACTGAGTTAGGAAAGAGAACAGTGTCTCACATTTAGAAAACACTCTTATGCCTGCTTAAGGGGGAAGGAGAGGTGGGGAGATGCATAAAACCAGAGTTTGATATAAGCACAGGTACCGTTCCAAAAACCAACTATGGAATAGACAAGACCTAAACCTTCCTCAGTGAAAGGGACTCAAAACCCCATATTTCCCGCAGAGGAATATATCTGACTAGTAAGAATCTTAAAACCTATGTATTGATATGTCTCCATAATGGAATCAAGTGTGTCTAGCCTTGCATAAACATGGCAACGAGAATCAGCTCAAACCCACTATAAAAAGGAATTTCAAAAACAAAACAAAAAAACTGGGAAATTCTTTACAATTCCTTCAGGGTCTCTGATGAAACCTGGAATGACCGTATGTACAACGACAGCTGGAGGAGGCAAAAGGCTAGACACTTGGGACTGAGAGGATTCTTGAGATTGGGTGAGCAAATGCAGACCCTTTAAAGCAATAATGCATGGCACCCATTCCATGGGTCCCAACTCTCCAGGTTGAAGGGAATATTACTACAGTTATAACATGTACGGGAAACCTAGAGAACGGACACACTGTGAATACGAAAGGTTTCTAAATCTCAATGAATAGTCCCTCTCCTGGTGCTCCGGTTTGACTTTCCATCTGCTTTACTATCAACCTCCCAACTTGGAGAGACAGCCCCTTTAACCTCATGGTTCGCACAAGTTGCCAATTTGGCAGAGGATGAAAGGGAAGAGGGAGAACCAATGAGAGAGTAGCTGTTAGGCATTTGGACGGGCACATATCACGGTAATTTCCCGGCAGGAAGAAGAATTAACCAAAGTCTCAGCCACCCACCGGGAACCAGTATAGGTCCTGAACCAAAGTTTTAGACTTGCGGTCAGCTCACCAAAAAGGAGTTGAAAAATGGAGCTCAGGGGCACAGCAATTCACAAACTGGCCGAGTAATAAAGGACAACTATCGTCCAAAAATCTGTTGAGGGAAGGCAACGAGGCGGACTTGAATGCGAGGCAGAATAGCAGGAAACAGATTTCAAGAGGTACGTTGGAATCGCCTTTAAAGCACAGGAAGAGGGGCAAAACTTCGACAATGATGCACTTGGCCAAAAAGGGCGTATGCGTTTTCTCCTGAATATATTCAGGAGAAAACGCATAGGCCCTTTTTGGCCAAGCAAGCAAGCGGGCAATGCAAATCTGCACTACAAAGAAGTAACACTTCCCACCGGTCAAAAGGGACATCCACAAAATGTGTAAAAACCAGAAAGGCAAGACAGGCCCTGGAGAACAGGGAGCCTTGTTATGCTGATGGGCGGGATGTAAATTGCCAACTGCCTCTCTGGAGGAGTGCATTGTGTTCCCTAAAACAAGTAAACAACGGAGCTACAGAGCCAAGGGCACTTCCAGTCTAGGGAATATACCTTGGGAAAACTGAAAATCAATAAGACAGAGCCACCCCAAAATTTAGGGCTGCACTGCTTACAAGGACCTCAACTTGGGTACACCTTAAATATCCCAGGAAATATAAAAATGGTTCAGAAAATTGTGGTACTTACGTACGATGGAATATCCCTCAGCCATGAAATCAATGTCATAAGACCAGTAGCAGCAAAATGGGTGGATTCAGGTACGATGATCCTAATTGAAATAAGTCACACAGAAAAAGAAACTTATCATAAGATATCACTTATGAAGATCCTGTAAACATGGCTACACTTGAACTGAGTTAGGAAAGAGAACAGTGTCTCACATTTAGAAAATACTCTTATGCCTGCTTAAGGGGGAAGGAGAGGTGGGGTGATGCATAAAACCAGAGTTTGATATAAGCACATGTACAGTTCCAAAAACCAACTATGGAATAGACAAGACCTACACCTTCCTCAGTGAAAGGGACGCAAAACCCCATATTTCCCGCAGAGGAATATATCTGACTAGTAAGAATCTAAAAACCTATGTGTTGCTATGTCTCCATAAGGGAATCAAGTGTGTCTAGACTGGCATAAACATGGCAGTGAGAATCAGCTCAAACCCACTCTAAAAAGAATTTCAAAAACAAAACGAAAAAACTGGGAAATTCTTTACAATTCCTTCAGGGTCTCTGATGAAACCTGGAATGACCCTATCTACAACGACAGCTGGATGTGGCATAAGGCTGGACACTTGGGACTGAGAGGATTGGTGAGATTGGGTGAGCAAATGCAGACCCTTTAAAGCACAAATGCCTGGCACCCATTCCATGGGTCCCAAATCTCCAGGTTGAAGGGAATATTACTACAGCTATAACATGTAAGGGGAACCTAGAGAACGGACACACTGTGAATACGAAAGGTTTCTAAAACTCAACGAACAGTCCCTCTCCTGGTGCTCCGGTTTGACTTTCCATCTGCTTTACTATCAACCTCCCAACTTGGAGAGACAGCCCCTTTAACCTCCTGGTTCGCACAGGTTGCCAATTTGGCAGAGGATGAAAGGGAAGAGGGAGAACCAATGAGAGATTAGCTGTTAGGCATTTGGACGGGCACATATCACTGTAATTTCCCGGCAGGAAGAAGAATTAACCAGAGTCTCAGCTACCCACCGGGAACCAGTATAGGTCCTGAACCAAAGTTTTGGACTTGCGGTCAGCTCACCAAAAAAGAGTTGAAAAATGGAGCTCAGGGGCACAGCAATTCACAAACTGGCCGAGTAATAAAAGACAACTATCGTCCAAAATACTGTTGAGGGAAGGCAACGGGGCGGACTTGAATGCGAGGCAGAATAGCAGGAAACAGATTTCAAGAGGTACATTGGAATCGCCTTTAAAGCACAGGAAGAGGGGCACAACTTCGACAATGATGCACTTGGCCAAAAAGGGCGTATGCGTTTTCTCCTGAATATATTCAGGAGAAAACGCATACGCCCTTTTTGGCCAAGCAAGCAAGCGGGCAATGCAAATCTGGACTACAAAGAAGTATCACTTCCCACCAGTCAAAAGGGACATCCACAAAATGTGTAAAAACCAGAAAGGCAAGACAGGCCCTGGAGAACAGGGAGCCTTGTTATGCTGATGGGCGGGATGTAAATTGCCAAATGCCTCTCTGGAGGAGTGCATTGTGTTACCTAAAACAAGTAAACAACAGAGCTACAGAGCCAAGGGCACTTCCAGTCTAGGGAATATACCTTGGGAAAACTGAAAATCAATAAGACAGAGCCACCCCAAAATTTAGGGCTGCACTGCTTACAAGGACCTCAACTTGGGTACACCTTAAATATCCCAGGAAATATAAAAATGGTTCAGAAAATTGTGGTACTTACCTACGATGGAATATCCCTCAGCCATGAAATCAATGTCATAAGACCAGTAGCAGCAAAATGGGTGGATTCCGGTACGATGATCCTAAGTGAAATAAGTCACACAGAAAAAGAAACTTATCATAAGATATCACTTATGAAGATCCTGTAAACATGGCTACACTTGAACTGAGTTAGGAAAGAGAACAGTGTCTCACATTTAGAAAACACACTTATGCCTGCTTAAGGGGGAAGGAGAGGTGGGGTGATGCATGAAACCAGAGTTTAATATAAGCACAGGTACTGTTCCAAAAACCAACTATGGAATAGACAAGACCTACACCTTCCTCAGTGAAAGGGACTCAAAACCCCATATTTCCCGCAGAGGAATATATCTGACTAGTAAGAATCTTAAAACCTATGTATTGATAAGTCTCCGTAAGGGAATCAAGTGTGTCTAGACTGGAATAAACATGGCAGCGAGAATCAGCTCAAACCCACTATAAAAAGAGTTTCAAAAACCAAACAAAAAACTGGGAAATTCTTACAATTCCTTCAGGGTCTCTGATGAAACCTGGAATGACCCTATCTACAATGACAGCTGCATGTGGCATAATGAGGGACACTTGGGACTGAGACGATTGGTGAGATTGGGTGAGCAAATGCAGACGCTTTAAAGCACAAATGCCTGGCACACATTCCATGTGTCCCAACTCTCCAGGTTGAAGGGAATATTACTACAGCTATAACATGTACGGGAAACCTAGAGAACGGACACACTGTGAATACGAAAGTTTTCTAAAACTCAATGAATAGTCCCTGTCCTGGTGCTCTGGTTTGACTTTCCATCTGCTTTACTATCAACCTGTCATCTTGGAGAGACAGCCCCTTTATCCTCCTGGTTCGCACAGGTTGCCAATTTGGCAGAGGATGAAAGGGAAGAGGGAGAACCAATGAGAGAGTAGCTGTTAGGCATTTGGACGGGCACATATCACTGTAATTTCCCGGCAGGAAAAAGAATTAAGCAAAGTCTCAGCCACCCACCGGGAACCAGTATAGGTCCCGAACCAAAATTTTGGACTTGCGGTCCGCTCACCAAAAACGAGTTGAAAAATGGAGCTCAGGGGCACAGCAATTCACAAACTGGCCGAGTAATAAAGGAAAACTATCGTACAAAAATCTGTTGAGGGAAGGCAACGAGGCGGACTTGAAATCGAGGCAGAATAGCAGGAAACAGATTTCAAGAGGTACGTTGGAATCGCCTTTAAAGCACAGGAAGAGGGGCACAACTTCGACAATGATGCACTTGGCCAAAAAGGGCGTATGCGTTTTCTCCTGAATATATTCAGGAGAAAACGCATACGCCCTTTTTGGAGAAGCAAGCAAGCGGGCAATGCAAATCTGCAATACAAAGAAGTATCACTTCCCACTGGTCCAAAGGGACATCCACAAATTGTGTAAAAACCAGAAAGGCAAGACAGGCCCTGGAGAACAAGGAGCCTTGTTATGCTGATGGGCGGGATGTAAATTGCCAACTGCCTCTCTGGAGGAGTGCATTGTGTTCCCTAAAACAAGTAAACAACAGAGCTACAGAGCCAAGGGCACTTCCAGTCTAGGGAATATACCTTGGGAAAACTGAAAATCAATAAGACAGAGCCACCCCAAAATTTAGGGCTGCACTGCTTACAAGGACCTCAACTTGGGTACACCTTAAATATCCCAGGAAATATAAAAATGGTTCAAAAAATTTTGGTACTCACGTACGATGGAATATCCCTCAGCCATGAAGTCAATGTCATAAGACCAGTAGCAGCAAAATGGGTGGATTCAGGTACGATGATTCTAAGTGAAATAAGTCACACAGAAAAAGAAACTTATCATAAGATATCACTTATGAAGATCCTGTAAACATGGCTACACTTGAACTGAGTTAGGAAAGAGAACAGTGTCTCACATTTAGAAAACACTCTTATGCCTGCTTAAGGGGGAAGGAGAGGTGGGGTGATGCATAAAACCAGAGTTTGATATAAGCACAGGTACCGTTCCAAAAACCAACTATTGAATAGACAAGACCTACACCTTCCTCAGTGAAAGGGACTCAAAACCCCATATTTCCCGCAGAGGAATATATCTGACTAGTAAGAATCTTTAAACCTATGTATTGATATGGCTCCGTAAGGGAATCAAGTGTGTCTAGACTGGCATAAACATGGCAGCGAGAATCAGCTCAAACCCACTATAAAAAGGAATTTCAAAAACAAAACAAAAAAACTGGGAAATTCTTTACAATTCCTTCAGGGTCTCTGATGAAACCTGGAATGACCCTATCTACAACGACAGCTGGATGTGGCATAAGGCTGGACACTTGTGACTGAGAGAATTGGTGAGATTGGGTGAGCAAATGCAGACCCTTTAAAGCAATAATGCATGGCACCCATTCCATGGGTCCCAACTCTCCAGGTTGAAGGGAATATTACTACAGTTATAACATGTACGGGAAACCTAGAGAACGGACACACTGTGAATACGAAAGGTTTCTAAATCTCAATGAATAGTCCCTCTCCTGGTGCTCCGGTTTGACTTTCCATCTGCTTTACTATCAACCTCCCAACTTGGAGAGACAGCCCCTTTAACCTCCTGGTTCGCACAAGTTGCCAATTTGGCAGTGGATGAAAGGGAAGAGGGAGATCCAATGAGAGAGTAGCTGTTAGGCATTTGGACGGGCACATATCACGGTAATTTCCCGGCAGGAAGAAGAATTAACCAAAGTCTCAGCCACCCACCGGGAACCAGTATAGGTCCTGAACCAAAGTTTTAGACTTGCGGTCAGCTCACCAAAAAGGAGTTGAAAAATGGAGCTCAGGGGCACAGCAATTCACAAACTGGCCGAGTAATAAAGGACAACTATCGTCCAAAAATCTGTTGAGGGAAGGCAACGAGGCGGACTTGAATGCGAGGCAGAATAGCAGGAAACAGATTTCAAGAGGTACGTTGGAATCGCCTTTAAAGCACAGGAAGAGGGGCACAACTTCGACAATGATGCACTTGGCCAAAAAGGGCGTATGCGTTTTCTCCTGAATATATTCAGGAGAAAACGCATAGGCCCTTTTTGGCCAAGCAAGCAAGCGGGCAATGCAAATCTGCACTACAAAGAAGTAACACTTCCCACCGGTCAAAAGGGACATCCACAAAATGTGTAAAAACCAGAAAGGCAAGACAGGCCCTGGAGAACAGGGAGCCTTGTTATGCTGATGGGCGGGATGTAAATTGCCAACTGCCTCTCTGGAAGAGTGCATTGTGTTCCCTAAAACAAGTAAACAACGGAGCTACAGAGCCAAGGGCACTTCCAGTCTAGGGAATATACCTTGGGAAAACTGAAAATCAATAAGACAGAGCCACCCCAAAATTTAGGGCTGCACTGCTTACAAGGACCTCAACTTGGGTACACCTTAAATATCCCAGGAAATATAAAAATGGTTCAGAAAATTGTGGTACTTACCTACGATGGAATATCCCTCAGCCATGAAATCAATGTCATAAGACCAGTAGCAGCAAAATGGGTGGATTCCGGTACGATGATCCTAAGTGAAATAAGTCACACAGAAAAAGAAACTTATCATAAGATATCACTTATGAAGATCCTGTAAACATGGCTACACTTGAACTGAGTTAGGAAAGAGAACAGTGTCTCACATTTAGAAAACACACTTATGCCTGCTTAAGGGGGAAGGAGAGGTGGGGTGATGCATGAAACCAGAGTTTAATATAAGCACAGGTACTGTTCCAAAAACCAACTATGGAATAGACAAGACCTACACCTTCCTCAGTGAAAGGGACTCAAAACCCCATATTTCCCGCAGAGGAATATATCTGACTAGTAAGAATCTTAAAACCTATGTATTGATAAGTCTCCGTAAGGGAATCAAGTGTGTCTAGACTGGAATAAACATGGCAGCGAGAATCAGCTCAAACCCACTATAAAAAGGAGTTTTAAAAACCAAACAAAAAACTGGGAAATTCTTACAATTCCTTCAGGGTCTCTGATGAAACCTGGAATGACCCTATCTACAATGACAGCTGCATGTTGCATAACGAGGGACACTTGGGACTGAGACGATTGGTGAGATTGGGTGAGCAAATACAGACGCTTTAAAGCACAAATGCCTGGCACACATTCCATGTGTCCCAACTCTCCAGGTTGAAGGGAATATTACTACAGCTATAACATGTACGGGAAACCTAGAGAACGGACACACTGTGAATACGAAAGTTTTCTAAAACTCAACGAATAGTCCCTGTCCTGGTGCTCTGGTTTGACTTTCCATCTGCTTTACTATCAACCTGTCATCTTGGAGAGACAGCCCCTTTATCCTCCTGGTTCGCACAGGTTGCCAATTTGGCAGAGGATGAAAGGGAAGAGGGAGAACCAATGAGAGAGTAGCTGTTAGGCATTTGGACGGGCACATATCACTGTAATTTCCCGGCAGGAAAAAGAATTAAGCAAAGTCTCAGCCACCCACCGGGAACCAGTATAGGTCCCGAACCAAAATTTTGGACTTGCGGTCCGCTCACCAAAAACGAGTTGAAAAATGGAGCTCAGGGGCACAGCAATTCACAAACTGGCCGAGTAATAAAGGAAAACTATCGTACAAAAATCTGTTGAGGGAAGGCAACGAGGCGGACTTGAAATCGAGGCAGAATAGCAGGAAACAGATTTCAAGAGGTACGTTGGAATCGCCTTTAAAGCACAGGAAGAGGGGCACAACTTCGACAATGATGCACTTGGCCAAAAAGGGCGTATGCGTTTTCTCCTGAATATATTCAGGAGAAAACGCATACGCCCTTTTTGGAGAAGCAAGCAAGCGGGCAATGCAAATCTGCAATACAAAGAAGTATCACTTCCCACTGGTCCAAAGGGACATCCACAAATTGTGTAAAAACCAGAAAGGCAAGACAGGCCCTGGAGAACAAGGAGCCTTGTTATGCTGATGGGCGGGATGTAAATTGCCAACTGCCTCTCTGGAGGAGTGCATTGTGTTCCCTAAAACAAGTAAACAACAGAGCTACAGAGCCAAGGGCACTTCCAGTCTAGGGAATATACCTTGGGAAAACTGAAAATCAATAAGACAGAGCCACCCCAAAATTTAGGGCTGCACTGCTTACAAGGACCTCAACTTGGGTACACCTTAAATATCCCAGGAAATATAAAAATGGTTCAAAAAATTTTGGTACTCACGTACGATGGAATATCCCTCAGCCATGAAGTCAATGTCATAAGACCAGTAGCAGCAAAATGGGTGGATTCAGGTACGATGATTCTAAGTGAAATAAGTCACACAGAAAAAGAAACTTATCATAAGATATCACTTATGAAGATCCTGTAAACATGGCTACACTTGAACTGAGTTAGGAAAGAGAACAGTGTCTCACATTTAGAAAACACTCTTATGCCTGCTTAAGGGGGAAGGAGAGGTGGGGTGATGCATAAAACCAGAGTTTGATATAAGCACAGGTACCGTTCCAAAAACCAACTATTGAATAGACAAGACCTACACCTTCCTCAGTGAAAGGGACTCAAAACCCCATATTTCCCGCAGAGGAATATATCTGACTAGTAAGAATCTTAAAACCTATGTATTGATATGTCTCCGTAAGGGAATCAAGTGTGTCTAGACTGGCATAAACATGGCAGCGAGAATCAGCTCAAACCCACTATAAAAAGGAATTTCAAAAACAAAACAAAAAAACTGGGAAATTCTTTACAATTCCTTCAGGGTCTCTGATGAAACCTGGAATGACCCTATCTACAACGACAGCTGGATGTGGCATAAGGCTGGACACTTGTGACTGAGAGAATTGGTGAGATTGGGTGAGCAAATGCAGACCCTTTAAAGCAATAATGCATGGCACCCATTCCATGGGTCCCAACTCTCCAGGTTGAAGGGAATATTACTACAGTTATAACATGTACGGGAAACCTAGAGAACGGACACACTGTGAATACGAAAGGTTTCTAAAACTCAATGAATAGTCCCTCTCCTGGTGCTCCGGTTTGACTTTCCATCTGCTTTACTATCAACCTCCCAACTTGGAGAGACAGCCCCTTTAACCTCCTGGTTCGCACAGGTTGCCAATCTGGCAGAGGATGAAAGGGAAGAGGGAGAACCAATGAGAGAGTAGCTGTTAGGCATTTGGACGGGAACATATCACGGTAATTTCCCGGCAGTAAGAAGAATTAAGCAAAGTCTCAGCCACCCACTGGGAACCAGTATAGGTCCTGAACCAAAGTTTTAGACTTGCGGTCAGCTCACCAAAAAGGAGTTGAAAAATGGAGCTCAGGGGCACAGCAATTCACAAACTGGCCGAGTAATAAAGGACAACTATCGTCCAAAAATCTGTTAAGGGAAGGCAACGAGGCGGACTTGAATGCGAGGCAGAATAGCAGGAAACAGATTTCAAGAGGTACGTTGGAATCGCCTTTAAAGCACAGGAAGAGGGGCACAACTTCGACAATGATGCACTTGGCCAAAAAGGGCGTATGCGTTTTCTCCTGAATTTATTCAGGAGAAAACGCATACGCCCTTTTTGGCCAAGCAAGCAAGCGGGCAATGCAAATCTGCACTACAAAGAAGTATCACTTCCCACCGGTCAAAAGGGACATCCACAAAATGTGTAATAACCAGAAAGGCAAGACAGGCCCTGGAGAACAGGGAGCCTTGTTATGCTGATGGGCGGGATGTAAATTGTCAACTGCCTCTCTAGAGGAGTGCATTGTGTTCTATAAAACAAGTAAAGAACAGAGCTACAGAGCCGATGGCACTTCCAGTCTAGGGAATATACCTTGGGAAAACTGAAAATCAATAAGACAGAGCCACCCCAAAATTTAGGGCTGCACTGCTTACAAGGACCTCAACTTGGATACACCTTAAATATCCCAGGAAATATAAAAATGGTTCAAAAAATTGTGGTACTTACGTACGATGGAATATCCCTCAGCCATGAAATCAATGTCATAAGACCAGTAGCAGCAAAATGGGTGGATTCAGGTACGATGATTCTAAGTGAAATAAGTCACACAGAAAAAGAAACTTATCATAAGATATCACTTATGAAGATCCTGTAAACATGGCTACACTTGAACTGAGTTAGGAAAGAGAACAGTGTCTCACATTTAGAAAACACTCTTAGGCCTGCTTAAGGGGGAAGGAGAGGTGGGGTGATGCATAAAACCAGAGTTTGATATAAGCACAGGTACCGTTCCAAAAAACAACTATGGAATAGACAAGACCTACACCTTCCTCAGTGAAAGGGACTCAAAACACCATATTTCCCACAGAGGAATATATCTGACTAGTAAATATTGATATGTCCCGTAAGGGAATCAAGTGTGTCTACACTGGCATAAACATGGCAGCGGGAATCAGCTCAAACCCACTATAAAAAGGAATTTCAAAAACAAAGAAAAAAACTGGGAAATTCTTTACAATTCCTTCAGGGTCTCTGATGAAACCTGGAATGACCCTATCTACAACGACAGCTGGATGTGGCAGAAGGAGGGACACTTGGGACTGAGACGATTGGTGAGATTGGGTGAGCAAATGCAGACCCTTTAAAGCACAAATGCCTGGCACCCATTCCATGGGTCCCAACTCTCCAGGTTGAAGGGAATATTACTACAGCTATAACATGTACGGGAAACCTAGAGAACGGACACACTGTGAATACGAAAGGTTTCTAAAACTCAACGAATAGTCCCTCTCCTGGTGCTCCGGTTTGACTTTACATCTGCTCTACTATCAACCTCCCAAATTGGAGAGACAGCCCCTTTAACCTCCTGGTTCGCACAGGTTTCCAATTTGGCAGAGGATGAAAGGGAAGAGGGAGAACCAATGAGAGAGTAGCTGTTAGGCATTTCGACGGGCACATATCACTGTAACTTCCCGAAAGGAAGAAGAATTAACCAAAGTCTCAGCCACCCACCGGGAACCATTATAGGTCCTGAACCAAATTTTTGGACTTGCGGTCAGCTCACCAAAAACGAGTTGAAAAATGGAGCTCAGGGTCACAGCAATTCACAAACTGGCCAAGTAATAAAGGACAACTATCGTCCAAAAATCTGTTGAGGAAAGGCAACGAGGCGGACTTGAAAGCGAGGCAGAATAGCAGGAAACAGATTTCAAGAGGTACGTTGGAATCGCCTTTAAAGCACAGGAAGAGGGGCACAACTTCGACAATGATGCACTTGGCCAAAAAGGGCGTATGCGTTTTCTCCTGAATATATTCAGGAGAAAATGCATACGCCCTTTTTGGCCAAGCAAGCAAGCGGGCAATGCAAATCTGCACTACAAAGAAGTATCACTTCCCACCGGTCAAAAGGGACATCCACAAAATGTGTAAAAACCAGAAAGGCAAGACAGGCCCTGGAGAACAGGGAGCCTTGTTATGCTGATGGGCGGGATGTAAATTGCCAACTGCCTCTCTGGAGGAGTGCATTGTGTTCCCTAAATCAAGTAAACAACAGAGCTACAGAGCCAAGGGCACTTCCAGTCTAGGGAATATACCTTGGGAAAACTGAAAATCAATAAGACAGAGCCACCCCAAAATTTAGGGCTGCACTGCTTACAAGGACCTCAACTTGGGTACACCTTAAATATCCCAGGAAATATAAAAATGGTTCAAAAAATTGTGGTACTTACGTACGATGGAATATCCCTCAGCCATGAAATCAATGTCATAAGACCAGTAGCAGCAAAATGGGTGGATTCAGGTACGATGATTCTAAGTGAAATAAGTCACACAGAAAAAGAAACTTATCATAAGATATCACTTATGAAGATCCTGTAAACATGGCTACACTTGAACTGAGTTAGGAAAGAGAACAGTGTCTCATATTTAGAAAACACTCTTATGCCTCCTTAAGGTGGAAGGAGAGGTGGGGTGATGCATAAAACCAGAGTTTGATATAAGCACAGGTACCGTTCCAAAAACCAACTAAGGAATAGACAAGTCCTACACATTCCTCAGTGAAAGGGACTCAAAACCCCATATTTCCCACAAAGGAATATATCTGACTAGTAAGAATCTTAAAACCTATGTATTGATATCTCTCCGTAGCGAATCAAGTCTGTCTAGACTGGCATAAACATGGCAGCGTAATCAGCTCAAACCCACTATAAAAAGGATTTACAAAAACTAAACAAAACTAAAATGGAAATTCTTCACAATTCCTTCATGGTCTCTGATGAAACCTGGAATTACCCTATCTACAATGACAGCTGGATGTGGCATAAGTCTGGACACTTGGGACTGAGAGGATTGGTGAGATTGGGTGAGCAAATGCAGACCCTTTAAAGCAATAATTCGTGGCACCCATTCCATGGGTCCCAACTCTCCAGGTTGAAGGGAAAATTACTACAGCTATAACATGTACGGGAAACCTAGAGCATGGACACACTGTGAATACGAAAGGTTTCTAAAACTCAACGAATAGTCCCTCTCCTTGTGCTCCCATTTGACATTCCAACTGCTTTACTATCAATCTCCCAACTTGGAGAGACAGCCCCTTTAACCTACTGGTTCGAACAGGATGCCAGTTTGGCTGAGGATGAAAGTGAAGAGGGAGAACCAATGAGAGAGTAGCTGTTAGGCATTTGGACGGGCAAATGTGAATCTAATTTCCCAGCAGGAAGAAGAATTAACCAAAGTCTCAGCGCCCCATCGGAAACCAGTATAGGTCTTGAACCAAAATTTTGGACTTGCGGTCAGCTCACAAGAAACGAGTAAAATAATGGAGCTCAGGGGCACAGCAATTCACAAATTGGCAGAGTAATAAAGGACATCTATCGTCCAAAAATCTGGTGAGGGAAGGCAACGAGGCGGACATAAAAGCGAGGCAGAATAGCAGGAAACAGATTTCAAGAGGTACGTTGGAATCGCGTTTGAAGCACAGAAAGAGGGGCAAAATTTCAAAAATGATGCACTTGGCCAAATAGAGCGTATGTGTTTTCTCATGAATATATTCAGGAGAAAACGCATACGCCCTTTTTGGCCAAGCAAGCAAGCGGGCAATGAAAATCTGCACTACAAAGAAGTATCACTTTCCACAGGTCTAAAAGGGACATCCACAAAATGTGTAAAAACCAGAAAGGCAAAACAGGCCCTGGAGAACAGGGAGCCTTGTTATGCTGATGGGCGCGATATAAATTTCCAACTGCCTCTCTTTAGGAGTGCATTGTGTTCCCTAAAACAAGTAAACAACAGAGCTACAGAGCCAAGGACACTTCCAGTCTGTGGAATATACCTTGGGAAAACTGAAAATCAATAAGACAGAGCCACCCCAAAATTTAGGGCTGCACTGCTTACAAGGACCTCAACTTGGGTACACCTTAAATATCCCAGGAAATATAAAAAAGTTTCAAAAATTTGTGGTACTTACGTACAATAGAATATCCCTCAGCCATGAAATCAATGTCATAAGACCAGTAGCAGCAAAATGGGTGGATTCAGGTGCGATGATTCTAAGTGAAATAAGTCACACAGAAAAAGAAACTTATCATAAGATATCACTTATGAAGATCCTGTAAACATGGCTACACTTGAACTGAGTTAGGAAAGAGAACAGTGTCTCACATTTAGAAAACACTCTTATGCCTGCTTAAGGGGGAAGGAGAGGTGGGGTGATGCATAAAACCAGAGTTTGATATAAGCACAGGTACCGTTCCAAAAAACAACTATGGAATAGACAAGACCTACACCTTCCTCAGTGAAAGGGACTCAAAACCCCATATTTCCCGCAGAGGAATATATCTGACTAGTAAGAATCTTAAAACCTATGTATTGATATGTCTCCATAACGGAATCAAGTGTATCTAGACTGGCATAAACATGGCAGCGAGAATCAGCTAAAACCCACTATAAAAAGGAATTTCAAAAACAAAACAAAAAAACTGGGAAATTCTTTACAATTCCTTCAGGGTCTCTGATGAAACCTGGAATGACCCTATCTACAATGACAGCTGGATGTGGCATAATGCTGGACACATGGGACTGAGAGGATTGGTGAGATTGGGTGAGCAAATGCAGACCCTTTAAATCAATAATGCATGGCACACATTCCATGGGTCCCAACTCTCCAGGTTGAAGGGAATATTACTACAGCTATAACATGTACGGGAAACCTAGAGAACGGACACACTGTGAATATGAAAGGTTTCTAAAACTCAACGAATAGTCCCTCTCCTGGTACTCCTGTTTCACTTTCCATCTGCTTTACTATCAACCTCCCAACTTGGAGAGACAGCCCCTTTAACCTCCTGGTTTGCACAGGTTTCCAAATTGGCAGAGGGTGAAAGGGAAGAGGGCGAACCAATGAGAGAATAGCTGTTAGGCATTTGGACGGGCACATATCACTGTAATTTCCCGGAAGGAAGAAGAATTAACCAAAGTCTCAGCCACCCACCGGGAACCAGTATAGGTCCTGAACCAAAATTCTGGACTTGCGGTCAGCTCACCAAAAACGAGTTGAATAATGGAGCTCAGGGGCACAGCAATTCACAAACTGGCCGAGTAATAAAGGACAACTATCGTCCAAAAATCTGTTGAGGGAAGGCAACGAGGCGGACTTGAAAGTGAGGCAGAATAGCAGGAAACAGATTTCAAGAGGTACGTTGGAATCGCCTTATAGCACAGGAAGAGGGGCACAACTTCGACAATGATGCACTTGGCCAAAAAGGGCGTATGCGTTTTCTCCTGAATATATTCAGGAGAAAACGCATACGCCCTTTTTGGCCAAGCAAGCAAGCGGGCAATGCAAATCTGCACTACAAAGAAGTATCACTTCCCACCGGTCAAAAGGGACATTCACAAAATGTGTAAAAACCAGAAAGGCAAGACAGGCCCTGGAGAACAGGGAGCCTTGTTATGCTGATGGGCGGGATGTAAATTGCCAACTGCCTCTCTGGAGGAGTGCATTGTGTTCCCTAAAACAAGTAAACAACAGAGCTACCGAGCCCAGAGCACTTCCAGTCTAGGGAATATACCTTAGGAAAACTGAAAATCAATAAGACAGAGCCACCCCAAAATTTAGGGCTGCACTGCTTACAATTACCTCAACTTGGGTACACCTTAAATATCCCAGGAAATATAAAAATGGTTCAAAAAATTGTGGTATTTACATACGATGGAATATCCCTCAGCCATGAAATCAATGTCATAAGACCAGTAGCAGCAAAATGGGTGGATTCAGGTACGATGATTCTAAGTGAAATAAGTCACACAGAAAAAGAATCTTATCATAAGATATCACTTATGAAGATCCTGTAAACATGGCTACACTTGAACTGAGTTAGGAAAGAAGACATTGTCTCATATTAAGAAAACACTCTTATGCCTGCTTAAGGGGGAAGGAGAGGTGCGGTGATGCATAAAACCAGAGTTTGATATAAGCACAGGTACCGTTCGAAAAACCAACTATGGAATAGACAAGACCTACACCTTCCTCAGTGAAAGGGACACAAAACCCCATAGATCCCGTAGAGGAATATATATGACTAGCAAGAATCTTAAAACGTATGTATTGATATGTCTCCGTAAGGGAATCAAGTGTGTCTAGACTGGCATAAACATGGCAGCGAGGATCAGCTCAAACCCACTATAAAAAGGAATTTCAAAAACAAAACAAACAAACTGGGAAATTTTTTACAATTCCTTCAGGGTCTCTGATGAAACCTGGAATGACCCTATCTACAACGACAGCTGGATGTGGGATAAGGCTGGACACTTGGGACTGAGAGGATTGGTGAGATTGGGTGAGCAAATGCAGACCCTTTAAAGCACAAATGCCTGGCACCCATTCCATGGGTCCCAACTCTCCAGGTTAAAGGGAATATTACTACAGCTATAACATGTACGGTAAACCTAGAGAATGGACACACTGTGAACACGAAAAGTTTCCAAAACTCAACGAATAGTCCCTCTCCTGGTGCTCGGGTTTGACTTTCCATCTGGTTTACTATCAACCTCCCAACTTGGAGAGACAGCGCCTTTAACCTCCTGGTTCGCACAGGTTGCCAATTCGGCAGAGGATGAAAGGGAAGAGGGAGAACCAATGAGAGAGTAGCTGTTAGGCATTTGGACGGGCACATATCACTGTAATTTCCCGGCAGGAAGAAGAATTAACCAAAGTCTCAGCCATCCACCCGGAACCAGTATAGTTCCTGAACCAAAATTTTGGACTTGCGGTCTGCTCACCAAAAACGAGTTGAAAAATTCAGCTCAGGGGCACAGCAATTCACAAACTGGCCGAGTAATAAAGGACAACTATCGTCCAAAAATCTGTTAAGGGAAGGCAACGAGGCGGACTTGAAAGCGAGGCAGAATAGCAGGAAACAGATTTCAAGAGGTACGTTGGAATCGCCTTTGAAGCACAGGAAGAGGGGCACAACTTCGACAATGATGCACTTGGCCAAAAAGGGCGTAAGCGTTTTGTCCTGAATATATTCAGGAGAAAACGCATACGCCCTTTTTGGCCAAGCAAGCAAGCGGGCAATGCAAATCTTCACTACAAAGAAGTATCACTTCCCACCGGTCAAAAGGGACATCCACAAAATGTGTAAAAAGCAGAAAGGCAAGACAGGCCCTGGAGAACAGGCAGCCTTGTTATGCTGATGGTCGGGATGTAAATTGCCAACTGCCTCTCTGGAGGAGTGCATTGTGTTCCCTAAAACAAGTAAACAACAGAGCTACAGAGCCCAGGGCACTTCCAGTCTAGGGAATATACCTTGGGAATTCTGAAAATCAATAAGACAGAGCCACCCCAAAATTTAGGGCTGCACTGCTTACAATTCCCTCAACTTGGGTACACCTTAAATATCCCAGGAAATATAAAAATGGTTCAAAAATTGTGGTACTTACGTACGATGGAATATCCCTCAGCCATGAAATCAATGTCATAAGACCAGTAGCAGCAAAATGGGTGGATTCAGGTACGATGATTCTAAGTGAAATAAGTTACAGAGAAAAAGAAACTTATCATAAGATATCACTTATGAAGATCCTGTAAACATGGCTACACTTGAACTGAGTTAGGAAAGAGAACAGTGTCTGACATTTAGAAAACACTCTTATGCCTGCTTAAGTGGGAAGGAGAGGTGGGGTGATGCATAAAACCAGAGTTTGATATAAGCACAGGTACCGTTCCAAAAACCAACTATGGAATAGAGAAGACCTACACCTTCCTCAGTGAAAGGGACTCAAAACCCCATATTTCCCGCAGAGGAATATATCTGACTAGTAAGAATCTTTAAACCTATGTATTGATATGTCTCCGTAAGGGAATCAAGTGTGTCTAGACTGGCATAAGCATGGCAGCGAGAATCAGCTCAAACCCACTATAAAAAGTAATTTCAAAAACAAAAAAAAAAAACTGGGAAATTCTTTACAATTCTTTCAGGGACTCTGATGAAACCTGGAATGACCCTATATACAATGACAGCTGGATGTGGCATAAGGCTGGACACTTGGGACTGAGAGGATTGGTGAGATTGGGTGAGCAAATGCAGACCCTTTAAAGCACAAATGTCTGGCCCCCATTCCATGGGTCCCAACTCTCCAGGTTGAAGGGAATATTACTAAAGCTATAACATGTACGGGAAACCTAGAGAACGTACACAATGTGAATACGAAAGGTTTCTAAAACTCAACGAATAGTCCCACTCCTGGTGCTCCGGTTTGACTTTCCATCTGCTTTACTATCAACCTCCCAACTTGGAGAGACAGCCCCTTTAACCTCCTGGTTCGCACATGTTGCCAAGTTGCCTGAGGATGAAATGGAAGTGGGAGAACCAATGAGAGAGTAGCTGTTAGGCATTTGAACGGGCACATATCACTGTAATTTACCAGCAGGAAGAAGAATTAACCAAAGTCTCAGCCCCCCACCGGGAACCAGTATAGGTCCTGAACCAAAATTTTGGACTTGCGGTCAGCTCACCAAAAACGAGTTGAAAAATGGAGCTCAGGGGCACAGCAATTGACAAACTGGCCGAGTAATAAAGGACAACTATCGTCCAAAAATCTGTTGAGGGAAGGCAACGAGGCGGACTTGAAAGCGAGGCAGAATAGCAGGAAACAGATTTCAAGAGGTACGTTGGAATCGCCTTTAAAGCACAGGAAGAGGGGCACAACTTCGACAATGATGCACTTGGCCAAAAAGGGCGTATGCGTTTTCTCCTGAATATATTCAGGAGAAAACGCATACGCCCTTTTTGACCAAGCAAGCAAGCGGGCAATGCAAATCTGCACTACAAAGAAGTATCACTTCCCACCGGTCAAAAGGGACATCCACAAAAATGTGTAAAACCAGAAAGGCAAGACAGGCCCTGGAGAACAGGGAGCCTTGTTATGCTGATGGGCGGAATGTAAATTGCCAACTGCCTCTCTGGAGGAGTACATTGTGTTCCCTAAAACAAGTAAAGAACAGAGCTACAGAGCAAGGACACTTCCAGTCTAGGGAATATACCTTTGGAAAAATGAAAATCAATAAGACAGAGCCACCCCAAAATTTAGGGCTGCATTGCTTACAAGGACCTCAACTTGGGTACACCTTATATATCCCAGGAAATATAAAAATGGTTCAAAAAATTGTGGTACTTACGTACGATGGAATATCCCTAAGACATGAAATCAATGTCATAAGACCAGTAGCAGCAAAATGGGTGGATTCAGGTACGATGATTCTACGTGAAATAAGTCGCACAGAAAAAGAAACTTATCATAAGATATCACTTATGAAGATCCTGTAACATGGCTACACTTGAATTGAGTTGGGAAAGAGAGCAGTGTCTCACATTTAGAACACACTCTTATGCCTGCTTAACGGGGAAGGAGAGGTGGGGTGATGCATAAAACCAGAGTTTGATATAAGCACAGGTACCGTTCCAAAAACCAACTATGGAATAGACAAGACCTACACCTTCCTCAGTGAAAGGGACTCAAAACCCCATATTTCCCGCAGAGGAATATATCTGACTAGTAAGAATCTTAAAACCTATGTATTGATATGTCTCCGTAAGGGAATCAAGTGTGTCTAGACTGGCATAAACATGGCAGCGAGAATCAGCTCAAACCCACTATAAAAAGGAATTTCAAAAACAAAACAAAAAAACTGGGAAATTCTTTACAATTCCTTCAGGGTCTCTGATGAAACCTGGAATGACCCTTTCTACAATGACAGCTGGATGTGGCATAAGGAGGGACACTTGGGACTGAGAAGATTGGTGAGATTGGGTGAGCAAATGCAGACCCTTTAAAGCACAAATGCCTGGCACCCATTCCTTGGGTCCCAATTCTCCAGGTTGAAGGGAATATTACTACAGCTATAACATTTACGGGAAACCTAGAGAAGGGACACACTTTGAATACGAATGGTTTCTAAAACTCAACGAATAGTCCCTCTCCTGGTGCTCCATTTTGACTTTCCGTCTGCTTTACCATCAACCTCCCAACTTGGAGAGACAGCCCCTTTAACCTCCTGGTTCGCACAGGTTGCCAATTTGGCAGAGGATGAAAGGGAATAGGGACAACCAATGAGAGAGTAGCTGTTAGGCATTTGAACGGGCACATATCACTTTAATTTCCGGCAGGAAGAAGAATTAACCAAAGTCTCAGCCCCCCACCGGGAACAATCATAGGTCCTGAACGAAAATTTTGGACTGGCGGTCAGCTCACCAAAAACGAGTTGAATAATGGAGCTCAGGGGCACAGCAATTCACAAACTGGCCGAGTAATAAAGGACAACTATCGTCCAAAAATCTGTTGAGGGAAGGCAACGAGGCGGACTTGAAAGCGAGGCAGAATAGCAGGAAACAGATTTCAAGAGGTACGTTGGAATCACCTTTAAAGCACAGGAAGAGGGGCACAACTTCGACAATGATGCACTTGGCCAAAAAGGGCGTATGCGTTTTCTCCTGAATATATTCAGGAGAAAACGCATACGCCCTTTTTGGCCAAGCAAGCAAGCGGGCAATGCAAATCTGCACTACAAAGAAGTATCACTTCCCACCGGTCAAAAGGGACATCCACAAAATGTGTAAAAACCAGAAAGGCAAGACAGGCCCTGGAGAACAGGGAGCCTTGTTATGGTGATGGGCGGGATGTAAATTGCCAACTGCCTCTCTGGAGGAATACATTGTGTTCCCTAAAACAAGTAAAGAACAGAGCTACAGAGCCAAGGGCACTTCCAGTCTAGGGAATATACCTTGGGAAAACTGAAAATCAATAAGACAGAACCAACCCAAAATTTCGGGCTGCACTGCTTACAATTATCTCAACTTGGGTACACCTTAAATATCCCAGGAAATATAAAAATGGTTCAAAAAATTGTGGTACTTATGTACGATGGAATATCCCTCAGCCATGAAATCAATGTCATAAGACCAGTAGCAGCAAAATGGGTGGATTCAGGTACGATGATTCTAAGTGAAATAAGTCACACAGAAAAAGAAACTTATCATAAGATATCACTTATGAAGATAGTGTAAACATGGCTACACTTGAACTGAGTTAGGAAAGAGAACAGTGTCTTACATTCAGAAAACACTCTTATGCCTGCTTAAGGGGGAAGGAGAGGTGGGGTGATGCATAAAACCAGAGTTTGATATAAGCACAGGTACCGTTCCAAAAGCCAACTATGGAATAGACAAGACCTACACCTTCCTCAGTGAAAGGGACTCAAAACCCCATATTTCCCGCAGAGGAATATATCTGAGTAGTAAGAATCTTAAAACCTATGTATTGATATGTCTCCATAAGGGAATCAAGTGTGTCTAGACTGGCATAAACATGGCAGCGAGAATCAGCTCAAACCCACTATAAAAAGGAATTTCAAAAACAAAACAAAAACCTGGTAAATTCTTTAAAATTCCTTCAGGGTCTCTGATGAAACCTGGAATGACCCTATCTACAATGACAGCTGGATGTGGCATAAGGAGGGACACTTGGGACTGAGACGATTGGTGAGATTGGTTGAGCAAATGCAGACCCTTTAAAGCACAAATGCCTGGCACCCATTCCATGGGTCCCAACACTCCAGGTTGAAGGGAATATTACTACAGCTATAACATGTACGGGAAACCTAGAGAATGGACACTCTGTGAATACGAAAGGTTTCTAAAACTCAACGAATAGTCCCTCTCCTGGTGCTCCGGTTTGACTTTCCATCTGCTTTACTATCAACCTCCCAACTTGGAGAGAGAGCCCCTTTAACCTCCTGGTTCGCACAGGTTGCCAATTTGGCAGAGGATGAAAGGGAAGAGGGAGAACCAATGAGAGAGTAGCTGTTAGTCATTTGGACGGGCATATATCACTGTAATTTCCAGGCAGGAAGAAGAATTAACCAAAGTCTCAGACCCCACCAGGAACCAGCATAGGTCCGGAACCAAAATTTTGGACTTGTGGTCAGCTCACAAAAAACGAGTGGAAAAATGGAGCTCAAGGGCACAGCAATTCACAACCTGGCCGAGTAATAAAGGACAACTATCGTCCAAAAATCAGTTAAGGGAAGGCAACGAGGCGGAGTTGAAAGCGAGGCAGAATAGCAGGAAACAGATTTCAAGAGGTACGTTGGAATCGCCATTAAAGCACAGGAAGAGGGGCACAACTTCGACAATGATGCACTTGGCCAAAAAGGGCGTATGCGTTTTCTCCTGAATATATTCAGGAGAAAACGAATACGCCCTTTTTGGCCAAGCAAACAAGCGGGCAATGCAAATCTGCACTACAAAGAAGTATCACTTCCCACCGGTCAAAAGGGACATCCACAAAATGTGTAAAAACCAGAAAGGCAAGACAGGCCCTGGAGAACAGGGAGCCTTGTTATGCTGATGGGTGGGATGTAAATTGCCAACTGCCTCTCTGGAGCAGTGCATTGTTTTCCCTAAAACAAGTAAAGAACAGAGCTACAGAGCCAAGGGCACTTCCAGTGTAGGGAATATACCTTGGGAAAACTGAAAATCAATAAGACAGAGCCACCCCAAAATTTAGGGCTGCACTGCATACAAGGACCTCAACTTGGGTACACCTTAAATATCCCAGGTAATATAAAAATGGTTCAAAAAATTGTGGTACTTACGTACGATGGAATATCCCTCAGCCATGAAATCAATGTCATAAGACCAGTAGCAGCAAAATGGGTGGATTCAGGTACGATGATTCTAAGTGAAATAAGTCACACAGAAAAAGAAACTTATCATAAGATATCACTTATGAAGATCCTGTAAACATGGCTACACTTGAACTGAGTTAGGAAAGAGAACAGTGTCTCACATTTAGAAAACACTCTTATGCCTGCTTAAGGGGGAAGGAGAGGTGGGGTCATGCATAAAACCAGAGTTTGATATAAGCACAGGTACCGTTCCAAAAACCAACTATGGAATAGACAAGACCTACACCTTCCTCAGTGAAAGGGACTCAAAACCCCATATTTCCCACAGAGGAATATATCTGACTAGTAAAAATCTTAAAACCTATGTATTGATATGTCTCCGTAAGGGAATCAAGTGTGTCTAGACTGGCATAAACATGGCAGCGAGAATCAGCTCAAACCCACTATAAAAAGGAATTTCAAAAACAAAACAAAAAAACTGGGAAATTCTTTACAATTCCTTCAGGGTCTCTGATGAAACCTGGAATGACCCTATCTACAATGACAGCTGGATGTGGCATAAGGAGGGACACTTGGGACTGAGACGATTGGTGAGATTGGGTGAGCAAATGCAGACCCTTCAAAGCACAAATGCCTGGCACCCATTCCATGGGTCCCAACTCTCCAGGTTGAAGGGAATATTACTACAGCTATAATATTTACAGGAAACCTAGAGAACGGACCCACTGTGAATACGAAAGGTTTCTAAAACTCAACGAATAGTCCCTCTCCTGGTGCTCCGGTTTGACTTTCCATCTGCTTTACTATCAACCTCCCAACTTGGAGAGACAGCCCCTTTAACCTCCTGGTTCGCACAGTTTTCCAATATGGCAGAGGATGAAAGGGAAGAGAGAGAACCAATGAGAGAGTAGCTGTTAGGCATTTGGACGGGCACATATCACTGTAATTTCCCAGCAGGAAGAATAATTAACCAAAGTCTCAGCCCCCCACCGGGAACCAGCATAAGTCTTGAACCAAAATGTTGGACTTGCGGTCAGCTCACAAAAAACGAGTTGAAAAATGGAGCTCAGGGGCACAGCAATTCACAAACTGGCCGAGTAATAAAGGACAACTATCGTCCAAAAATGTGTTGAGGGAAGGCAACGAGGCGGACTTGAAAGCGAGGCAGAATAGCAGGAAACAGATTTCAAGAGGTAGGTTGGAATCGCCTTTAAAGCACAGGAAGAGGGGCACAACTTCGAAAATGATGCACTTGGCCAAAAAGGGAGTATGCGTTTTCTCCTGAATATATTCAGGAGAATACGCATACGCCCTTTTTGGCCAGGCAAGCAAGGGGGCAATGCAAATCTGCACTACAAAGAAGTATCACTTCCCACCGGTCAAAAGGGACATCCACAAAATGTGTAAAAACCAGAAAGGCAAGACAGGCCCTGGAGAACAGGGAGCCTTGTTATGCTGATGGGCGGGATGTAAATTGCCAAGTGCCTCTCTGGAGGAGTGCATTGTGTTCCCTAAAACAAGTAAACAACAGAGCTACAGAGCCAAGGGCACTTCCAGTCTTGGGAATATACCTTGGGAAAACTGAAAATCAATAAGACAGAGCCACCCCAAAATTTAGGGCTGCACTGCTTACAAGGACCTCAACTTGGGTACACCTTAAATATCCCAGGAAATATAAAAATGGTTCAAAAAATTGTGGTACTTACGTACGATGGAATATCCCTCAGCCATGAAATCAATGTCATAAGACCAGTAGCAGCAAAATGGGTGGATTCAGGTACGATGATTCTAAGTGAAATAAGTCACACAGAAAAAGAAACTTAGCATAAGATATCACTTATGAAGATCCTGTAAACATGGCTACACTTGAACTGAGTTAGGAAAGAGAACAGTGTCTCACATTTAGAAAACACTCTTATGCCTGCTTAAGGGGGAAGGAGAGGTGGGGTGATGCATAAAACCAGAGTTTGATATAAGCACAGGTACCGTTCCAAAAACCAACTATGGAATAGACAAGACCTACACCTTCCTCAGTGAAAGGGACTCAAAACCCCATATTTCCCGCAGAGGAATATATCTGACTAGTAAGAATCTTAAAACCTATGTATTGATATGTCTCCGTAAGGGAATCAAGTGTGTCTACAATGGCATAAATATGGCAGCGAGAATCAGCTCAAACCCACTATAAAAAGGAATTTCAAAAACAAAACACAAAAACTGGGAAATTCTTTACAATTCCTTCAGGGTCTCTGATGAAACCTGGAATGACCCAATCCACAATTACAGCTGGATGTGGCATAAGGAGGGACACTTGGGACTGAGACGATTGGTGAGATTGGGTGAGCAAATGCAGACACTTTAAAGCAATAATGCATGGCACCCATTCCATGGGTCCCAACTGTCCAGGTTGAAGGGAATATTACTACAGTTATAACATGTACGGGAATCCTAGAGAACGGACACACTGTGAATACGAAAGTTTTGTAAAACTCAAAGAATAGTCCCTCTCCTGGTGCTCCGGTTTGACTTTCCATCTACTTTACTATCAATCTCCGAACTTGGAGAGACAGCCCCTTTAACCTCCTGGTTAGCACAGGTTTCCAATTTGGCCGAGGATGAAAGGGAAGAGGGAGAACCAATGAGACATTAGCTCTTAGGCATTTGGACGGGCATATATCACTCTAACTTCCCGGCAGCAAGAAGAATTAACCAAAGTCTCAGCCCCCCACCGGGAACCAGCATAGGTCCTGAACCAAAATGTTGGACTTGCGGTCAGCTCACCAAAAACGAGTTGAAAAATGGAGCTCAGGGGCACAGCAATTCACAAACTGGCCGAGTAATAAAGGACAACTATCTTCCAAAAATATGTTGAGGGAAGGCAACGAGGCGGACTTGAAAGTGAGGCAGAATAGCAGGAAACAGATTTCAAGAGGTACATTGGAATCGCCTTTAAAGCACAGGAAGAGGTGCACAACTTCGACAATGATGCACTTGGCCAAAAAGGGCGTATGCATTTTCTCCTGAATATATTCAGGAGAAAACGCATACGCCCTTTTTGGCCAAGCAAGCAAGCGGGCTATTCAAATCTGCACTACAAAGAAGTATCACTTCCCACCGGTCAAAAGGGACATCCACAAAATGTGTAAAAACCAGAAAGGCAAGACAGGCCCTGGAGAACAGGGAGCCTTGTTATGATGATGGGCGGGATGTAAATTGCCAACTGCCTCTCTGGAGTAGTACATTGTGTTCCCTAAAACAAGTAAAAAACAGAGCTACAGAGCCAAGGGCACTTCCAGTCTAGGGAATATACCTTGGGAAAACAGAAAATCAATAAGACAGTGCCACCCCAAAATTTAGGGCTGCACTGCTTACAAGGACCTCAACTTGGGTACACCTTAAATATCCCAGGAAATATAAAAATGGTTCAAAAAATTGTGGTACTTACGTACGATGGAATATCCCTCAGCCATGAAATCAATGTCATAAGACCAGTAGCAGCAAAATGGGTGGATTCAGGTACGATGTTTCTAAGTGAAATAAGTCACACAGAAAAAGAAACTTATTATAAGATATCACTGATGAAGATCCTGTAAACATGGCTACACTTGAACTGAGTTAGGAAAGAGAACAGTGTCTCACATTTAGAAAACACTCTTATGCCTGCTTAAGGGGGAACGAGAGGTGGGGTGATGCATAAAACCAGAGTTAGATATAAGCACAGGTACCGTTCCAAAAACCAACTATGGAATAGACAAGACCTACACCTTCCTCAGTGAAAGGGACTCAAAACCCCATATTTCCCGCAGAGGTATATATCTGACTAGTAAGAATCTTAAAACCTATGTATTGATATGTCTCTGTAAGGCAATCAAGTGTGTCTAGACTGGCATAAACATGGCAGCGAGAATCAGCTCAAACACACTATAAAAAGGAATTTCAAAAACAAAACAAAAAAACTGGGAAATTCTTTACAATTCCTTCAGGGTCTCTGATGAAACCTGGAATGACCCTATCTACAATGACAGCTGGATGTGGCATAAGGAGGGACACTTGGGACTGAGACGATTGGTGAGATTGGGTGAGCAAATGCAGACCCTTTAAAGCACAAATGCCTGCCCCACATTCCATGGGTCCCAACTCTCCAGGTTGAAGTGAATATTACTACAGCTATAACATGTACGGGAAACCTAGAGAACGGACACACTGTGAATACGAAAGGTATCTAAAGCTCAACGAATAGTCCCTCTCCTGGTGCTCCGGTTTGACTTTCCATCTGCTTTACTATCAACCACCCAACTTGGAGAGACAGCCCCTTTAACCTCCTGGTTCGCACAGGTTGCCAATTTGGCAGAGGATGAAAGGGAAGAGGGAGAACCAATGAGAGAGTAGCTGTTAGGCATTTGGACGGGCACATATCACTGTAATGTCCCGGCAGGAAGAAGAATTAACCAAAGTCTCAGCCCCCCACCGGGAACCAGCATAGGTCCTGAACCAAAATTTTGGACTTGCGGTCAGCTCACCAAAAACGAGTTGAAAAATGGAGCTCAGGGGCACAGCAATTCACAAACTGGCCGAGTAATAAAGGACAAGTATCGCCCAAAAATCTGTTGAGGGAAGGCAACGAGGCGGACTTGAAAGCGAGGCAGAATAGCAGGAAACAGATTTCAAGAGGTACGTTGGAATCGCCTTTAAAGCACAGGAAGAGGAGCCCCACTTCGACAATGATGCACTTGGCCAAAAAGGGCGTATGCGTTTTCTCCTGAATAAATTCAGGAGAAAACGCACACGCCCTTTTTGGCCAAGCAAGCAAGCGGGCAATGCAAATCTGCACTACAAAGAAGTATCACTTCCCACCGGTCAAAAGGGACATCCACAAAATATGTAAAAACCAGAAAGGCAAGACAGGCCCTGGAGAACTGGGAACCATGTTATGCTGAAGGGCGGGATTTAAATTGCCAACTGCCTCTCTGGAGGAGTGCATTCTGTTCCCTAAAACAAGTAAACAACAGAGCTACAGAGCCAAGGGCACTTCCAGTCTAGGGAATATTCCTTGGGAAAACTGAAAATCAATAAGACAGAGCCACCCCAAAATTTAGGGCTGCACTGCTTACAACGACTTCAACTTGGGTACACCTTAAATATCCCAGGAAATATAAAAATGGTTCAAAAAATTGTGGTACTTACATACGATGGAATATCCCTCAGCCATTAAATCAATGTCATAAGACCAGTAGCAGCAAAATGGGTGGATTCAGGTACGATGATTCTAAGTGAAATAAGTCACACAGAAAAAGAAACTTATCATAAGATATAACTTATGAAGATCCTGTAAACATGGCTACACTTGAACTGAGTTAGGAAAGAGAACAGTGTCTCACATTTAGAAAACACTCTTATGCCTGCTTAAGGGGGAAGGAGAGGTGGGGTGATGCATAAAACCAGAGTTTTATATAAGCACAGGTACGGTTCCAAAAGCCAACTATGGAATAGACAAGACCTACACCTTCCTCAGTGAAATGGACTCAAAACCCCATATATCCGGCAGAGGAATATTTCTGAGTAGTAAGAATCTTAAAACCTACATATTGATATGTCTCCATAAGGGAATCAAGTGTGTCTAGACTGGGATAAACATGGCAGTGAGAATCAGCTCAAACCCACTATAAAAATGAATTTCAAAAACAAAACAATAAAACTGGGAAATTCTTTACAATTCCTTCAGGGTCTCTGATGAAACCTGGAATGACCCTATCTACAATGACAGCTGGATGTGGCATAAGGAGGGACACTTGGGACTGAGACGATTGGTGAGATTGGGTGAGAAAATGCAGACCCTTTAAAGCACAAATGCCTGGCACCCATTCCATGGGTCCCAACTCTCCAGGTTGAAGCGAATATTACTACAGTTATAACATGTACGGGAAACCTAGAGAACGGACACACTGTGAATACGAAAGGTTTCTAAAACTCAACGAATAGTCCCTCTCCTGGTGCTCCGGTTTGACTTTCCATCTGCTTTACTATCAACCACCCAACTTGGAGAGACAGCCCCTTTACCCTCCTGGTTCGCACACGTTGCCAATTTGGAAGAGGATGAAAGAGAAGAGGGAGAACCAATGAGAGAGTAGCTGTTAGGCATTTGGACGGGCACATATCACTGTAATTTCCCGGCAGGAAGAAGAATTAACCAAAGTGTCAGCCACCCACCGGGAACCAGTATAGGTCCTGAACCAAAATTTTGGACTTGCGGTCAGCTCACCACAAACGAGTTGAAAAATGGAGCTCAGGGGCACAGCAATTCACAAACTGGCCGAGTAATAAAGGACAACTATCGTCCAAAAATCTGTTGAGGGAAGGCAACGAGGCGGACTTGAAAGCGAGGCAGAATAGCAGGAAACAGATTTCAAGAGGTACGTTGGAATCGCCTTTAAAGCACAGGAAGAGGGGCACAACTTCGACAATGATGCACATGGCCAAAAAGGGTGTATGAGTTTTCTACTGAATATATTCAGGAGAAAATGCATACGCCGTTTTTGGCCAAGCAAGCAAGCGGGCAATGCAAATCTGCACTAAAAAGAAGTTTCACTTCCCACCGGTCAAAAGGGACATCCACAAAAGGTGTAAAAACCAGAAAGGCAAGACAGGCCCTGGAGAACAAGGAGCCTTGTTATGCTGATGGGCGGGATGTAAATTGCCAACTGCCTCTCTGCAGGAGTGAATTCTGTTCCCTAAAACAAGTAAACAACAGAGCTACAGAGCCAAGGGCACTTCAAGTCTAGGAATATTCCTTGGGAAAACTGAAAATCAATAAGACAGAGCCACCCCAAAATTTAGGGCTGCACTGCTTACAAGGACCTCAACTTGGGTACACCTTAAATATCCCAGGAAATATAAAAATGGTTCAAAAAATTGTGGTACTTACGTACGATGGAATATCCCTCAGCCATGAAATCAATGTCATAAGACCAGTAGCAGCAAAATGGGTGGATTCAGGTATGGTGATTCTAAGTGAAATAAGTCACACAGAAAAAGAAACTTATCATAAGATATCACTTATGGAGATACTGTAAAAATGGCTACACTTGAACTGAGTTAGGAAAGAGAACAGTGTCTCACATTTAAAAAACACTCTTCTGCCTGCTTAAGGGGGAAGGAGAGGTGGGGTGATTCATAAAACCAGAGTTTGATATAAGCACAGGGACCGTTCCAAAAACCAACTATGGAATAGACAAAACCTACACCTTCCTCAGTGAAAGGGACTCAAAACACCATATTTCCCGCAGAGGAATATATCTGACTAGTAAGAATCTTAAAACCTATGTATTGATATGTCTCCGTAAGGGAAGCAAGTGTGTCTAGACTGGCATAAACATGGCAGCGAGAATCAGCTCAAACCCACTATAAAAAGGAATTTCAACAACAAAACAAAAAAACTGGGAAATTCTTTACAATTCCTTCAGGGTCTCTGATGAAACCTGGAATGACCCTATCTACAACGACAGCTGGATGTGGCATAAGGCTGGACACTTGGGACTGAGAGGATTGTTGAGATTGGGTGAGCAAATGCAGACCCTTTAAAGCAATAATGCATGGCACCCATTCCATGGGTCCCAACTCTCCAGGTTGAAGGGAATATTACTACAGTTATAACATGTACGGGAAACCTAGAGAACAGACACACTGTGAATACGAAAGGTTTCTAAAACTCAACGAATTGTCCCTCTCCTGGTGCTCCGGTTTGACTTTCCATCTGCTTTACTATCAATCTCCCAACTTGGAGAGACAGCCCCTTTAACATCCTGGTTTGCACAGATTTCTAATTTGGCAGAGGATGAAAGGGAAGAGGGAGAACCAATGAGAGAGTAGCTGTTAGGCATTTGGACGGGCACATATCACTCTAACTTCCCGGCAGGAAGAAGAATTAACCAAAGTCTCAGCCCCCCACCGGGAACCAGCATAGGTCCTGAACCAAAATTTTGGACTTGCGGTCAGCTCACCAAAAACGAGTTGAAAAATGGAGCTCAGGGGCACAGCAATTCACAAACTGGCCAAGTAATAAAGGACAACTATCGTCCAAAAATCTGTTTAGGGAAGGCAACGAGGCGGACTTTTAAGCGAGGCAGAATAGCAGGAAACAGATTTCAAGAGGTACGTTGGAATCGCCTTTAAAGCACAGGAAGAGGGGCACAACTTCGACAATGATGCACTTGGCCAAAAAGGGTGTATGTGTTTTCTCTTGAATATATTCAGGAGAAAACGCATACGCCCTTTTTGGCCAAGCAAGCAAGCGGGCAATGCAAATCTGCACTACAAAGAAGTATCACTTCCCACCGGTCAAAAGGGACATCCACAAAATGTGTAAAAACCAGAAAGGCAAGACAGGCCCTGGAGAACAGGGTACCTTGTTATGGTGATGGGCGGGATGTAAATTGCCAACTGCCTCTCTGGAGGAATACATTGTGTTCCCTAAAACAAGTAAAGAACAGAGCTACAGAGCCAAGGGCACTTCCAGTCTAGGGAATATACCTTGGGAAAACAGAAAATCAATAAGACAGAGCCACCCCAAAATTTAGGGCTGCACTGCTTACAATTATCTCAACTTGGGTACACCTTAAATATCCCAGGAAATATAAAAATGGTTCAAAAAATTGTGGTACTTATGAACGATGGAATATCCCTCAGCCATGAAATCAATGTCATAAGACCAGTAGCAGCAAAATGGGTGGATTCAGGTACGATGATTCTAAGTGAAATAAGTCACACAGAAAAAGAAACTTATCATAAGATATCACTTATGAAGATACTGTAAACATGGCTACACTTGAACTGAGTTGGAAAGAGAACAGTGTCTTACATTCAGAAAACACTCTTATGCCTGCTTAAGGGGGAAGGAGAGGTGGAGTGATGCATAAAACCAGAGTTTGATATAAGCACAGGTACCGTTCCAAAAGCCAACTATGGAATAGACAAGACCTACACCTTCCTCAGTGAAAGGGACTCAAAAACCCATATTTCCCGCAGAGGAATATATCTGAGTAGTAAGAATCTTAAAACCTATGTATTGATATGTCTCCATAAGGGAATCAAGTGTGTCTAGACTGGCATAAACATGGCAGCGAGAATCAGCTCAAACCCACTATAAAAAGGAATTTCAAAAACAAAACAAAAACCTGGTAAATTCTTTAAAATTCCTTCAGGGTCTCTGATGAAACCTGGAATGACCCTATCTACAATGACAGCTGGATGTGGCATAAGGAGGGACACTTGGGACTGAGACGATTGGTGAGATTGGTTGAGCAAATGCAGACCCTTTAAAGCACAAATGCCTGGCACCCATTCCATGGGTCCCAACACTCCAGGTTGAAGGGAATATTACTACAGCTATAACATGTACGGGAAACCTAGAGAATGGACACTCTGTGAATACGAAAGGTTTCTAAAACTCAACGAATAGTCCCTCTCCTGGTGCTCCGGTTTGACTTTCCATCTGCTTTACTATCAACCTCCCAACTTGGAGAGAGAGCCCCTTTAACCTCCTGGTTCGCACAGGTTGCCAATTTGGCAGAGGATGAAAGGGAAGAGGGAGAACCAATGAGAGAGTAGCTGTTAGTCATTTGGACGGGCACATATCACTGTAATTTCCAGGCAGGAAGAAGAATTAACCAAAGTCTCAGACCCCACCAGGAACCAGCATAGGTCCGGAACCAAAATTTTGGACTTGTGGTCAGCTCACAAAAAACGAGTGGAAAAATGGAGCTCAGGGGCCCAGCAATTCACAACCTGGCCGAGTAATAAAGGACAACTATCGTCCAAAAATCAGTTAAGGGAAGGCAACGAGGCGGAGTTGAAAGCGAGGCACAATAGCAGGAAACAGAATTCAAGAGGTACGTTGGAATCGCCTTTAAAGCACAGGAAGAGGGCACAACTTCGACAATGATGCACTTGGCCAAAAAGGGCGTATGCGTTTTCACCTGAATATATTCAGGAGAAAACGAATACGCCCTTTTTGGCCAAGCAAACAAGCGGGCAATGCAAATCTGCACTACAAAGAAGTATCACTTCCCACCGGTCAAAAGGGACATCCACAAAATGTGTAAAAACCAGAGAGGCAAGACAGGCCCTGGAGAACAGGGAGCCTTGTTATGCTGATGGGTGGGATGTAAATTGCCAACTGCCTCTCTGGAGGAGTACATTGTGTTCCCTAAAACAAGTAAAGAACAGAGCTACAGAGGCAAGGGCACTTCCAGGGTAGGGAATATACCTTGGGAAAACTGAAAATTAATAAGACAGATCCACACCAAAATTTAGGGCTGCACTGCTTACAAGGACCTCAACTTGGGTACACCTTAAATATCCCAGGAAATATAAAAATGGATCAAAAAAGTGTGGTACTTACGTACGATGGAATATCCCTCAGCCATGAAATCAATGTCATAAGACAAGGAGCAGCAAAATGGGTGGATTCAGGTACGATGATTCTAAGTAAAATAAGTCACACAGAAAAGGAAACTTACCATAAGATATCACTTAGGAAGATCCTGTAAACATGGCTACACTTGAACTGAGTTAGGAAAGAGAACAGTGTCTCACATTTAGAAAACACTCTTATGCCTGCTTAAGGCGTAAGGAGAGGTGGGGTGATGCATAAAACCAGAGTTTGATATAAGCACAGGTACCGTTCCAACAACCAACTATGGAATAGACAAGACCTACACCTTCCTCAGTGAAAGTGACTCAAAACCCCATATTTCCCGCAGAGGAATATATCTGACTAGTAAGAATCTTAAAACCTATGTATTGATATGTCTCCGTAAGGGAATCAAGTGTGTCTAGACTGGCATAAACATGGCAGCGAGAATCAGCTCAAACCCACTATAAAAAGGAATTTCAAAAACAAAACAAAAAAACTGGGAAATTCTGTACATTTCCTTCAGGGTCTCTGATGAAACCTGGAATGACCTTATCTACAACGACAGCTGGATGTGGCATAAGGCTGGACACTTGGGACTGAGAGGATTGGTGAGATTGGGTGAGCAAATGCAGACCCTTTAAAGCAATGATGCATGAAACCCATTCCATGGGTCCCAGCTCTGCAGGTTGAAGGGAATATTACTACAGTTATAACATGTACGGGAAACCTAGAGAACGGACACACTGTGAATACGAAAGGTTTCTAAAACTCAACGAATAGTCCCTCTCCTGGTGCTCCGGTTTGACTTTCCATCTGCTTTACTATCAACCTCCCAACTTGGAGAGACAGCCCCTTTAACCTCCTGGTTCGCACAGGTTTCCAATTTGGCAGAGGATGAAAGGGAAGAGGGAGAACCAATGAGAGAGTAGCTGTTAGGCATTTGGACGGGCACATATCACTCTAACTTCCGGCAGGAAGAAGAATTAACGAAAGTCTCAGCCCCCCACTGGGAACCAGCATAAGTCCTGAACCAAAATGTTGGACTTGCGGTCAGCTCACCAAAAACGAGTTGAAAAATGGAGCTCAGGGGCACAGCAATTCACAAACTGGCCGAGTAATAAAGGACAACTATCGTCCAAAAATCTGTTGAGGGAAGGCAACGAGGCGGACTTGAAAGCGAGGCAGAATAGCAGGAAACAGATTTCAAGAGGTACGTTGGAATCGCCTTTAAAGCACAGGAAGAGGGGCCCAACTTCGACAATGATGCACTTGGCCAAAAAGGGCGTAAGCGTTTTCTACTGAATATATTCAGGAGAAAACGCATACGCCCATTTTGTCCAAGCAAGCAAGAAAGCGGGCAATGCAAATCTGCACTACAAAGAAGTATCACTTCCCACCGGTCAAGAGGGAAATCGACAAAATATGTAAAAACCAGAAAGGCAAGACAGGCCCTGGAGAACAGGGAGCCTTGTTATGCTGATGGGCGGGATGTAAATTGCCAAAAGCCTCTCTGGAGGAGTACATTGTGTTCCCTAAAACAAGTAAAGAACAGAGCTACAGAGCCAAGGGCACTTCCAGTCTAGGGAATATACCTTGGGAAAACTGAAAATCAATAAGACAGAGCCACCCCAAAATTTAGGGCTGCACTGCTTACAAGGACCTCAACTTGGGTACACCTTAAATATTCCAGGAAATATAAACATGGTTCAAAAAATTGTGGTACTTACGTACGATGGAATATCCCTCAGCCATGAAATCAATGTCATAAGACCAGTAGCAGCAAAATGGGTGGATTCAGGTACGATGATTCTAAGTGAAATAAGTCACACAGAAAAATAAACTTATCATAAGATATCACTTATGGAGATCCTGTAAACATGGCTACACTTGAACTGAGTTAGGAAAGAGAACAGTGTCTCATATTTAGAAAACACTCTTATGCCTGCTTAAGGGGGAAAGAGAGGTGGGGTGATTCATAAAACCAGAGTTTGATATAAGCACAGGGACCGTTCCAAAAACCAACTATGGAATACACAAGACCTACACCTTCCTCAGTGAAAGGGACTCAAAACCCCATATTTCCCGTAGAGGAATATATCTGACTAGTAAGAATCTTAAAACGTATGTATTGATATGTCTCCATCAGGGAATCAAATGTGTCTAGACTGGCATAAACATGGCAGCGAGAATCAGCTCAAACCCACTATAAAAAGGAATTTCAAAAACAAAACAAAAAAACTGGGAAATTCTTTACAATTACTTCAGGGTCTCTGATGAAACCTGGAATGACCCTATCTAAAACGACAGCTGGATGTGGCATAAGGCTGGACACTTGGGACTGAGGATTGGTGAGATTGGGTGAGCAAATGCAGACCCTTTAAAGCAATAATGCATGGCACCAATTCCATGGGTCCCAACTCTCCAGGTTGAAGGGAATATTACTACAGTTATAACATGTACGGGAAACTTAGAGAACAGACACACTGTGAATACGAAAGGTTTCTAAAACTCAAAGAATAGTCCCTCTCCTGGTGCTCCGGTTTGACTTTCCATCTGCTTTACTATCAATCTCCCAACTTGGAGAGACAGCCGCGTTAACATCCTGGTTCGCACAGGTTTCCAATTTGGCAGAGGATGAAAGGGAAGAGGGAGAACCAATGAGAGAGTAGCTGTTAGGCATTTGGACTGGCACATATCACTCTAACTTCCCAGCAGGAAGAAGGATTAACCAAAGTCTCAGTCCCCCACCAGGAACCAGCATAGGTCCTGAACCAAAATTTTGGACTTGCGGTCAGCTCACCAAAAACGAGTTGAAAAATGGAGCTCAGAGGCACAGCAATTTACAAACTGGCCGAGTAATAAAGGACAACTATCGTTCAAAAATCTGTTGAGGGAAGGCAACGAGGCGGACTTGAAAGCGAGGCAGAATAGCAGGAAACAGATTTCAAGAGGTACGTTGGAATCGCCTTTAAAGCACAGGAAGAGGGGCACAACTTCGACAATGATGCACTTGGCCAAAAAGGGCATATGCGTTTTCTCCTGAATATATTCAGGAGAAAACGCATATGCCCTTTTTCGCCAAGCAAGCAAGCGGGCAATGCAAATCTGCACTACAAAGAAGTATCACTTCCCACCGGTCAAAAGGGACATCCACAAAATGTGTAAAAACCAGAAAGGCAAGACAGGCCCTGGAGAACAGGGAGCCTTGTTATGCTGATGGGCGCGATGTAAATTGCCAACTGCCTCTCTGGAGGAACACATTGTTTCCCTAAAACAAGTAAAGAACAGAGCTACAGAGCCAAGGGCACTTCCAGTCTAGGGAATATACCTTGGGAAAACTGAAAATCAATAAGACAGAGCCACCCCAAAATTTAGGGCTGCACTGCTTACAAGGACCTCAACTTGCGTACACTTTAAAGATACCAGGAAATATAATAATGGTTCAAAAAATTGTGGTACTTACGTACGATGGAATATCCCTCAGCCATTAAATCAATGTCATAAGACCAGTAGCAGCAAAATGGGTGGATTGCGGTACGATGATTCTAAGTGAAATAAGTCACACAGAAAAAGAAACTTACCATAAGATATCACTTATGAAGATCCTGTAAACATGGCTACACTTGAACTGAGTTAGGAAAGAGAACAGTGTCTCACATTTAGAAAACACTCTTATGCCTGCTTAAGTGGGAAGGAGAGGTGGGGTGATGCATAAAACCAGAGTTTGATATAAGCACAGGTACCGTTCCAAAAACCAACTATGGAATAGACAAGACCTACACCTTCCTCAGTGAAAGGGACACAAAACCCCATATTTCCCGCAGAGGAATATATCTGACTAGTAAGTGTCTTAAAACCTATGTATTGATATGTCTCCATAAGGGAATCAAGTGTGTCTAGACTGGCATAAACATGGCAGCGAGAATCAGCTGAAACCCACTATCAAAAGGAATTTCAAAAACAAAACAAAAAAACTGGGAAATTCCTTACATTTCCTTCAGGGTCTCTGATGAAATCTGGAATGACCTTATCTACAACGACAGCTGGATGTGGCATAAGGCTGGACACTTGGGACTGAGAGGATTGGTGAGATTGGGTGAGCAAATCCAGACCCTTTAAAGCAATAATGCATGAAACCCATTCCATGGGTCCCAGCTCTCCATGTTGAAGGGAATATTACTACAGTTATAACATGTACGGGAAACCTAGAGAACGGACACACTGTGAATACGAAAGGTTTCTAAAACTCAACGAATAGTCCCTCTCCTGGTGCTCCGGTTTGACTTTCCATCTGCTTTACTATCAACCTCCCAACTTGGAGAGAGAGCCCCTTTAACCTCCTGGTTCGCACAGGTTGCCAATTTGGCAGAGGATGAAAGGGAAGAGGGAGAACCAATGAGAGAGTAGCTGTTAGGCATTTGGACGGGCACATATCACTGTAATTTCCCGGCAGGAAGAAGAATTAACCAAAGTCTCAGACCCCACCAGGAACCAGCATAGGTCCGGAAGCAAAATTTTGGAAATGCGGTCAGCTCACAAAAAACGACTGGAAAAATGGAGTTCAGGGGCCCAGCAATTCACAAACTGGCCGAGTAATAAAGGACAACTATCGTCCAAAAATCTGTTAAGGGAAGGCAACGAGGCGGACTTGAAAGCGAGGCAGAATAGCAGGAAACAGATTTCAAGAGGTACGTTGGAATCGCCTTTAAAGCACAGGAAGAGGGGCCCAACTTCGACAATGATGCACTTGGCCAAAAAGGGCGTATGCGTTTTCTCCTGAATATATTCAGGAGAAAACGCATACGCCCTTTTTGGCCAAGCAAGCAAGCGGGCAATGCAAATCTGCACTACAAAGAAGTATCACTTCCCACCGGTCAAAAGGGACATCCACAAAATGTGTAAAAACCAGAAAGGAAAGACAGGCCCTGGAGAACAGGGAGCCTTGTTATGCTGATGGGCGGGATGTAAATTGCCAACTGCCTCTCTTGAGGAGTACATTGCGTTCCCTAAAACAAGTAATAAACAGAGCTGCAGAGCCAAGGGCACTTCCAGTCTACGGAATGTTCCTTGGGAAAACTGAAAATTAATAAGACAGAGCCACCCCAAAATTTAGGGCTGCACTGCTTACAAGGACCTCAACTTGTGTACACCTTAAATATCCCAGGAAATATAAAAATGGTTCAAAAAATTGTGGTACTTACGTACGATGGAATATCCCTCAGCCATGAAATCAATGTCATAAGACCAGTAGCAGCAAAATGGGTGGAATCAGGTACGATGATTCTAAGTGAAATAAGTCACACAGAAAAATAAACTTATCATAAGATATCACTTATGGAGATCCTGTAAACATGGCTACACTTGAACTGAGTTAGGATAGAGAACAGAGTCTCACATTTAGAAAACACTCTTATGCCTGCTTAAGGGGGAAGGAGAGGTGGGGTGATGCATAAAACCAGAGTTTGATATAAGCACAGGTACCATTCCAAAAACCAACTATGGAATAGACAAGACCTACACCTTCCTCAGTGAAAGGGACTCAAAACCCCATATTTCCCGCAGAGGAATATATCTGACTAGTAAGAATCTTAAAACCTATGTATTGATATGTCTCCGTAAGGGAATCAAGTGTGTCTAGACTGGCATAAACATGGCAGCGAGAATCAGCTCAAACCCACTATAAAAAGGAATTTCAAAAAGAAAACAAAAAAACTGGGAAATTCTTTACATTTCCTTCAGGGTCTCTGATGAATCCTGGAATGACCTTATCTACAACGACAGATGGATGTGGCATAAGGCTGGACACTTGGGACTGAGAGGATTGGTGAGATTGGGTGAGCAAATGCAGACCCTTTAAAGCAATAATGCATGAAACCCATTCCATGGGTCCCAGCTCTCCAGGTTGAAGGGAATATTACTACAGTTATAACATGTACGGGAAACCTAGAGAACAGACAAACTGTGAATACGAAAGGTTTCTAAAACTCAACGAATAGTCCCTCTCCTGGTGCTCCGGTTTGACTTTCCATCTGCTTTACTATCAACCTCCCAACTTGGAGAGACAGACCCTTTAACCTCCTGGTTCGCACAGGTCTCCAATTTGGCAGAGGATGAAAGGGAAGAGGGAGAACCAATGAGAGAGTAGCTGTTAGGCATTTGGACGTGCACATATCAATCTAACTTCCCGGCAGGAAGAAGAATTAACCAAAGTCTCAGCCCCCCACCGGGAACCAGCATAGGTCCTGAACCAAAATGTTGGACTTGCGGTCAGCTCCCCAAAAACGAGTTGAAAAATGGAGCTCAGGGGCACAGCAACTCACAAACTGGCCGAGTCATAAAGGACATCTATCGTCCAAAAATCTGTTGAGGGAAGGTAACGAGGCGGACTTGAAAGCGAGGCAGAATAGCAGGAAACAGATTTCAAGAGGTACGTTGGAATCGCCTTTAAAGCACAGGAAGAGGGGCCCAACTTCGACAATGATGCACTTGGCCAAAAAGTGCGTATGCGTTTTCTCCTGAATATATTCAGGAGAAAACGCATACGCCCCTTTTGGCCAAGCAAGCAAGCAAGCGGGCAATGCAACTCTGCACTACAAAGAAGTATCACTTCCCACCAGTCAAAAGGGACATCCACAAAATGTGTAAAAACCAGAAAGGCAAGACAGGTCCTGGAGAACAGGGAGCCTTGTTATGCTGATGAGTGGGATGTAAATTGCCAACGGACTCTCTGGAGGAGTGTATTGTGTTCCCTAAAACAAGTAAAGAACAGAGCTACAGAGGCAAGGGCACTTCCAGTCTAGGGAATATACCTTGGAAAAACTGAAAATCAATAAGACAGAGCCACCCCAAAACATAGGGCTGCACTGCTTACAAGGACCTCAACTTGGGTACACCTTAAATATCCCCGGAAATATAAAAATGGTTCAAAAAATTGTGGTACTTACGTATGAGGGAATATCCCTCCGCCATGAAATCAATGTCATAAGACCAGTAGCAGCAAAATGGGTGGTTTCAGGTACGATGATTCTAAGTGAAATAAGTCACACTGAAAAAGAAACTTATCATAAGGTATCACTTATGAAGATCCTGTAAACATGGCTACACTTGAACTGAGTTAGGAAAGAGAACAGTGTCTCACATTTAGAAAACACTCTTATGCCTGCTTAAGGGGTAAGGAGAGGTGGGGTGATGCATAAAACCAGAGTTTGATATAAGCACAGGTACCGTTCCAAAAACCAACTATGGAATACACAAGACCTACACCTTCCTCAATGAAAGGGACTCAAAACCCCAAATTTCCCGCAGAGGAATATATCTGACTAGTAAGAATCTTAAAACCTATGTATTGATATGTCTCCGTAAGGGAATCAAGTGTGTCTAGACTGGCATAAACATGGCAGCGAGAATCAGCTCAAACCCACTATAAAAAGGAATTTCAAAAACAAAACAAAAAAACTGGGAAATTCTTTACAATTCCTTCAGGGTCTCTGATGAAACCTGGAATGACCCTATCTACAATGACAGCTGGATGTGGCATAAGGCTGGACACTTGGGACTGAGACGATTGGTGAGATTGGGTGAGCAAATGCAGACCCTTTAAAGCAATAATGCATGGCACCCATTCCATGGGTCCCAACTCTCCAGGTTGAAGGGAATATTACTACAGTTATAACATGTACGGGAAACCTAGAGCACGGACACACTGTGAATACGAAAGGTTTCTAAAACTCAACGAATAGTCCCTCTCCTGGTGCTCCGGTTTGACTTTCCATCTGCTTTACTACCAATCTCCCAACTTGGAGAGACAGCCCCTTTGACCTCCTGGTTCGCACAGGTTGCCAATTTGGCAGAGGATGAAAGGGAAGAGGGAGAACCAATCAGGGAGTAGCTGTTAGGCATTTGGACGGGCACATATCACTGTAATACCCGGCAGGAAGAAGAATTAACCAAAGTCTCAGCCACCCACCGGGACTCAGCATAGGTCTTGAACCAAAATTTTGGACTTCCGGTCAGCTCACCAAAAACGAGTTGAAAAATGGAGCTCAGGGGCACAGCAATTCACAAACTGGACGAGTAATAAAGGACAACTATCGCCCAAAAATCTGTTGAGGGAAGGCAACGAGGCGGATTTGAAATCGAGGCACAATAGCAGGAAACAGATTTCAAGAGGTACGTTGGAATCGCCTTTAAAGCACAGGAAGAGGGGCACAACTTCGACAATGATGCACTTGGCCAAAAAGGGCGTATGCGTTTTCTCCTGTATATATTCAGCAGAAAACGCATACGCCCTTTTTGGCCAAGCAAGCAAGTGGGCAATGGAAATCTGCACTACAAAGAAATATCACTTCCCACCGGTCAAAAGGGACATCCACAAAATGTGTAAAAACCAGAAAGGCAAGACAGGCCCTGGAGAACAGGGAGCCTTGTTATGCTGATGGGCGGGATGCAAATTGCCAACTGCCTCTCTGGAGGAGTGCATTGTGTTCCCTAAAACAAGTAAAGAACAGAGCTACAGAGCCAAGGGCACTTCCAGTCTAGGGAATATACCTTGGGAAAACTGAAAATCAATAAGACAGAGCCACCCCAAAATTTAGGGCTGCACTGCTTACAAGGACCTCAACTTGTGTACACCTTAAATATCCCAGGAAATATAAAAATGGTTCAAAAAATTGTGGTACTTACGTACGATGGAATATCCCTCAGCCATGAAATCAATGTCATAAGACCAGTAGCAGCAAAATCTTGGATTCAGGTACGATGATTCTAAGTGAAATAAGTCACACAGAAAAAGAAACTTATCATAAGATATCACTTATGAAGATCCTGTAAACATGGCTACACTTGATCGGAGTTAGGAAAGAGAAGAGTTTCTCACATTTAGAAAACACACTTATGCCTGCTTAAGGGGGAAGGAGAGGTGGGGTGATGCATAAAACCAGAGTTTGATATAAGCACAGATACCGTTCCAAAAACCAACCATGGAATAGACAAGACCTACACCTTCCTCAGTGAAAGGGACTCAAAACACCATATTTCCCGCAGAGGAATATATCTGACTAGTAAGAATCTTAAAACCTATGTATTGATATGTCTCCGTAAGGGAATCAAGTGTGTCTAGACTGGCATAAACATGGCAGCGAGAATCAGCTCAAACCCACTATAAAAAGGAATTTCAAAAACAAAACAAAAAAAACGGGAAATTCTTTACAATTCCTTCAGGGTCTCTGATGAAACCTGGAATGACCCTATCTACAATGACAGCTGGATGTGGCATAAGGAGGGTCACTTGGGACTGAGACGATTGGTGAGATTGGGTGAGCAAATGCAGACCCTTTAAAGCACAAATGCCTGGCACCCATTCCATTGGTCCGAACTCTCCAGGATGAAGGGAATATTACTACAGCTATAACATGTACGGGAAACCTAGAGAACGGACACACTGTGAATACGAAAGTTTTCTAAAACTCAACGAATAGTCCCTCTCCTGGTGCTCCGGTTTCACTTTCCATCTGCTTTACTATCAACCTCCCAACTTGGAGAGACAGCCCCGTTGACCTCTTGGTTCGCACATGTTGCCAATTTGGCAGAGGATGAAAGGGAAGAGGGAGAACCAATGAGAGAGTAGCTGTTAGGCATTTGGACGGGCACATATCACTCTAACTTCCCAGCAGGAAGAAGAATTAACCAAAGTCTCAGTCCCCCACCGGGAACCAGTATAGGTCCTGAACCAAAATTTTGGACTTGCGGTAAGCTCACCAGAAACGAGTTGAAAAATGGAGCTCAGGGGCACAGCAATTCACAATCTGGTCGAGTAATAAAGGACAACTATCAACCAAATATCTGTTGAGGGAAGGCAACGAGGCGGACTTGAAAGCGAGGCAGAATAGCAGGAAACAGATTTCAAGAGGTACGTTGGAATCACCTTTAAAGCACAGGAAGAGGGGCACAACTTCGACAATGATGCACTTGGCCAAAAAGGGCGTATGCGTTTTCTCCTGAATATATTCAGGAGAAAACGCATACGCCCTTTTTGGCCAAGCAAGCAAGCGGGCAATGCAAATCTGCACTACAAAGAAGTATCACTTCCCACCGGTCAAAAGGGACATCCACAAAATGTGTAAAAACCAGAAAGCAAGACAGGCCCTGGAGAACAAGGAGCCTTGTTTTGCTGATGGGCGGGATGTAAATTGCCAAATGCCTCTCTGGAGGAGTACATTGTGTTCCCTAAAACAAGTAAAGAACAGAGCTACAGAGCCAAGGGCACTTCCAGTCTAGGGAATATACCTTGGGAAAACTGAAAATCAATAAGACAGAGGCACCCCAAAATTTAGGGCTGCACTGCTTACAAGGACCTCAACTTGGGTACACCTTAAATATCCCAGGAAATATAAAAATGGTTCAAAAAATTGTGGTACTTACGTATGATGGAATATCCCTCAGCCATGAAATCAATGTCCTAAGACCAGTAGCAGCAAAATGGGTGGATTCAGGTACGATGATTCTAAGTGAAATAAGTCACACAGAGTAAGAAACTTATCATAAGATATCACTTATGAAGATCCTGTAAACATGGCTACACTTGAACTGAGTTAGGAAAGAGAACAGTGTCTCACATTCAGAAAACACTCTTATGCCTGCTTAAGGGGGAAGGAGAGGTGGGGTGATGCATAAAACCAGAGTTTGATATAAGCACAGGTACCGTTCCAAAAACCAACTATGGAATAGACAAGACCTACACCTTTCTCAGTGAAAGGGACTCAAAACCCCATATTTCCCGCAGAGGAATATATCTGATTTGTAAGAATCCTAAAACCTATGTATTGATATGTCTTCGTAAGGGAATCAAGTGTGTCTAGACTGGCATAAACATGGCAGCGAGAATCAGCTCAAACCCACTATAAAAAGGAATTTCAAAAACAAAACAAAAAAACTGGGAAATTCTTTACAATTCCTTCAGGGTCTCTGATGAAACCTTTAATGACCCTATCTACAACAACAGCTGGATGTGGCATAAGGAGGTACACTTGGGACTGAGACGATTGGTGAGATTGGGTGAGCATATGCAGACCCTTTAAAGCACAAATGCCTGGCACCCATTCCATGGGTCCCAACTCTCCAGGTTGACGGGAATATTACTACAGTTATAACATGTACGAGAAACCTAGAGAACGGACACACTGTGAATACGAAAGGTTTCTAAAACTCAAAGAATAGTCCCTCTCCTGGTGCTCCGGTTTGACTTTCCATCTGCTTTACTATCAATCTCCCAACTTGGAGAGATAGCCCCTTTAACCTCCTGGTTCGCACAGGTTGCCAATTTGGCAGAGGATGAAAGGGAAGAGGGAGAACCAATGAGAGAGTAGCTGTTAGGCATTTGGACGGGCACATATCACTCTAACTTCCCGGCAGGAAGAAGAATTAACCAAAGTCTCAGCCCCTCACCGGAAACTAGCATAGGTCCTGAACCAAAATTTTGGACTTGCGGTCAGCTCACCAAAAACGAGTTGAAAAATGGAGCTCAGGGGCACAGCAATTCACAAACTGGCCGAGTAATAAAGGACAACTATCGTCCAAAAATCTGTTGATGGAAGGCAACGAGGCAGACATGAAAGCGAGGCAGAATAGCAGGAAACAGATTTCAAGAGGTACGTTGGAATCGCCTTTAAAGCAAAGGATGAGGGGCACAACTTCGACAATGATGCACTTGGCCAAAAAGGGCGTATGCGTTTTCTCCTGAATATATTCAGGAGAAAACGCATACGCCCTTTTTGGCCAAGCAAGCAAGCGGGCAATGCAAATCTGCACTACAAAGAAGTATCACTTCCCACTTGTCAAAAGGGACATCCACAAAATGTGTAAAAACCAGAAAGGCAAGACAGGCCCTGGAGAACAGGGAGCCTTGTTATGCTGATGGGCGGGATGCAAATTGCCAACTGCCTGTCTGGAGGAGTACATTGTGTTCCCTAAAACAAGTAAAGAACAGAGCTACAGAGCCAAGGGCACTTCCAGTCTAGGGAATATACCTTGGGAAAACAGAAAATCAATAAGACAGTGCCACACCAAAATTTAGGGCTGCACTGCATACAAGTACCTCAACTTGGGTACACCTTAAATATCCCAGGAAATATAAAAATGGTTCAAAAAATTGTGGTACTTACGTATGATGGAATATCCCTCAGCCATGAAATCAATGTCATAAGACCAGTAGCAGCAAAATGGGTGGATTCAGGTACGATGATTCTAAGTGAAATAAGTCACAGAGAAAAAGAAACTTATCATAAGATATCACTTATGAAGATACTGTAAACATGGCTACACTTGAACTGAGATAGGGAAGAGAACAGTGTCTCACATTTAGAAAACACTCTTATGCCTGCTTAAGGGGAAAGGAGAGGTGGGGTGATGCATAAAACCAGAGTTTGATATAAGCACAGGTACCGTTCCAAAAACCAACTATGGAATAGACAAGACCTACACCTTCCTCAGTGAAAGGGATGCAAAACCCCATATTTCAGGCAGAGGAATATATCTGACTAGTAAGAATCTTAAAACCTATGTATTGATATGTCTCCGTAAGGGAATCAAGTGTGTCTAGACTGGCATAAACATGGCAGCGAGAATCAGCTCAAACCCACTATAAAAAGGAATTTCAAAAACAAAACAAAAAAACTGGGAAATTCTTTACAATTCCTTCAGGGTCTCTGATGAAACCTCGAATGACCCTATCTACAATGACAGCTGGATGTGGCATAAGGCTGGACACTTGGGAATGAGAGGATTGGTGAGATTGGGTGAGCAAATGCAGACCCTTTAAAGCAATAATGCATGGCACCCATTCCATGGGTCCCAACTCTCCAGCTTGAAGGGAATATTACTACAGTTATAACATGTACGGGAAAGCTACAGAACGGACACACTGTGAATACGAAAGGTTTCTGAAACTCAACGGATAGTCCCCCTCCTGGTGCTCCGGTTTGACTTTCCATCCGCTTTACTATCAATCTCCCAACTTGGAGAGGCAGCCCCTTTAACCTCCTGGTTCGCACATGTTTCCAATTTAGCAGAATATGAAATGGAAGAGGGAGAACCAATGAGAGAGTAGCTGTTAGGCATTTGGACGGTCACATATCACTGTAATTTCCCTGCAGGAAGAAGAATTAACCAAAGTCTCAGGCCCCACCGGAAACCAGCATAGGTCCTGAACCAAAATGTTGGAATTGCAGTCAGCTCACCAAAAACGAGTTGAAAAATGGAGCTCAGGGGCACAGCAACTGACAAACTGGCCGAGTAATAAAGGACAACTATCGTCCAAAAATCTGTTGAGAGAAGGCAACGAGGCGGACTTGAAAGCGAGGCAGAATAACAGGAAACAGATTTCAAAAGGTACGCTGGAATCGCCTTTAAAGTACAGGAAGTGGAACACAACTTCGACAATGATGCACTTGGCCAAAAAGGGCGTATGCGTTTTCTCCTGAATATATTCAGGAGAAAACGCATACGCCCTTTCTGGCCTAGTAAGCAAGCGGGCAATGCAAATCTGCACTACAAAGAAGTATCACTTCCCACCGGTCAAAAGGGACCTCCACAAAATGTGTAAAAACCAGAAAGCCAAGACCTGCCCTGGAGAACAGGGAGCCTTGTTATGCTGATGGGCGGGATGTAAATTGCCAACTGCCTCTCTGGAGGAGTGCATTGTGTTCCCTAAAACAAGTAAAGAACAGAGCTACAGAGCCAAGGGCATTTCCACTCTAGGGAATATACCTTGGGAAAACTGAAAATCAATAAGACAGAGCCACCCCAAAATTTAGGGCTGCACTGCTTACAAGGACCTCAACTTGGGTACACCTTAAATATCCCAGGAAATATAAAAATAGTTCAAAAAATTGTGGTACTTACGTACGATGGAATATCCCTCAGCCATGAAATCAATGTCATAAGAGCAGTAGCAGCAAAATGGGTGGATTCAGGTACGATGATTCTAAGTGAAATAAGTCACACAGAAAAAGAAACACCATAAGATATCACTTATGAGGATCCTGTAAACATGGCTACACTTGAACTGAGTTAGGAAAGAGAACATTGTCTCACATTTAGAAAACACTCTTATGCCTGCTTAAGGGGGAAGGAGAGGTGGGGTGATGCATAAAACCAGAGTTTGATATAAGCACAGGTACCGTTCAAAAACCAACTATGGAATACACAAGACCTACACCTTCCTCAGTGAAAGGGACTCAAAACCCCATATTTCCCGCAGAGGAATATATCTGACTAGTAAGAATCTTAAAACCTATGTATTGATATGTCTCCGTAAGGGAATCAAGTGTGTCTAGACTGGCATAAACATGGCAGCGAGAATCAGCTCAAACCCACTATAAAAAGGAATTTCAAAAACAAAACAAAAAAAATGGGAAATTCTTTACAATTCCTTCAGGGTCTCTGATGAAACCTTTAATGACCCTATCTACAACAACAGCTGGATGTGGCATAAGGAGGTACACTTGGGACTGAGACGATTGGTGAGATTGGGTGAGCAAATGCAGACCCTGTAAAGCACAAATGCCTGGCACCCATTCCATGGGTCCCAACTCTCCAGGTTGAAGGGAATATTACTACAGCTATAACATGTACGGGAAACCTAGAGAACGGACACACTGTGAATACGAAAGGTTTCTAAAACTCAAAGATTAGTCCCTCTCCTGGTGCTCCGGTTTGACTTTCCATCTGCTTTACTATCAACCTCCCAACTTGGAGAGACAGCCCCTTTAACCTCCTCGTTCGCACAGGTTTCCAATTTGGCAGAGGATGAAAGGGAAGAGGGAGAACCAATGAGAGAGTAGCTGTTAGGCATTTGGACGGGCACATATCACTGTAATTTCCCGGCAGGAAGAAGAATTAACCAAAGTCTCAGCCACCCACCGGGAACCAGTATAGGTCCTGAACCAAAATTTTGGACTTGCGGTCAGCTCACCAAAAACGAGTTGAAAAATGGAGCTCAGGGGCACAGCAATTTACAAACTGGCCGAGTAATAAAGGACAACTATCGTCCAAAAATGTGTTGAGGGAAGGCAACGAGGCGGACATGAATGCGAGGCAGAATAGCAGGAAACAGATTTCAAGAGGTACGTTGGAATCGCCTTTAAAGCACAGGAAGAGGGGCACAACTTCGACAATGATGCACTTGGCCAAAAAGGGCGTATGCGTTTTCTCCTGAATATATTCAGGAGAAAACGCATACGCCCTTTTTGGCCAAGCAAGCAAGCGGGCAATGCAAATCTGTACTACAAAGAAGTATCACTTCCCACCCGTCAAAAGGGACATCCACAAAATGTGTAAAAACCAGAAAGGCAAGACAGGCCCTGGAGAACAGGGAGCCTTGTTATGCTGATGGGCGGGATGTAAATTGCCAACTGCCTCTCTGGAGGGGTGCATTGTGTTCCCTAAAACAAGTAAAGAACAGAGCTACAGAGCCAAGGGCACTTCCAGTCTAGGGAATATACCTTGGGAAAACTGAAAATCAATAAGACAGAGCCACCCCAAAATTTAGGGCTGCACTGCTTACAAGGACCTCAACTTGGGTACACCTTAAATATCCCAGGAAATATAAAACTGGTTCAAAAAATTGTGGTACTTATGTACGATGGAATATCCCTCAGCCATGAAATCAATGTCATAAGACCAGTAGCAGCAAAATGGGTGGATTCAGGTACGATGATTCTAAGTGAAATAAGTCACACAGAAAAAGAAACTTATCATAAGATATCACTTATGAAGATACTGTAAACATGGCTACACTTGAACTGAGTTAGGAAAGAGAACAGTGTCTTACATTCAGAAAACACTCTTATGCCTGCTTAAGGGGGAAGGAGAGGTGGGGTGATGCATAAAACCAGAGTTTGATATAAGCACAGGTACCGTTCCAAAAGCCAACTATGGAATAGACAAGACCTACACCTTCCTCAGTGAAAGGGACTCAAAACCCCATATTTCCCGCAGAGGAATATATCTGACTAGTAAGAATCTTAAAACCTATGTATTGATATGTCTCCATAAGGGAATCAAGTGTGTCTAGACTGGCATAAACATGGCAGCGAGAATCAGCTCAAACCCACTATAAAAAGGAATTTCAAAAACAAAACAAAAAAACTGGGAAATTCTTTACAATTCCTTCAGGGTCTCTGATGAAACCTGGAATGACCCTATCTACAATGACAGCTGGATGTGGCATAAGGAGGGACACTTGGGACTGAGACGATTGGTGAGATTGGGTGAGCATATGCAGACCCTTTAAAGCACAAATGCCTGGCACCCATTCCATGGGTCCCAACTCTCCAGGTTGACGGGAATATTACTACAGCTATAACATGTACGGGAAACCTAGAGAATGGACACACTGTGAATACGAAAGGTTTCTAAAACTCAACAAATAGTCCCTATCCTGGTGCTCCGGTTTGACTTTCCATCTGCTTTACTATCAACCTCCCAACTTGGAGAGACAGCCCCTTTAACCTCCTGGTTCGCACAGGTTGCCAATTTGGCAGAGGATGAAAGGGAAGAGGGAGAACCAATGAGAGAGTAGCTGTTAGGCATTTGGACGGGCACATATCACTGTAATTTCCCGGCAGGAAGAAGAATTAACCAAAGTCTCAGCCACCCACCGGGAACCAGTATAGGTCCTGAACCAAAATTTTGGACTTGCGGTCAGCTCACCAAAAACGAGTTGAAAAATGGAGCTCAGGGGCACAGCAATTTACAAACTGGCCGAGTAATAAAGGACAACTATCGTCCAAAAATGTGTTGAGGGAAGGCAACGAGGCGGACTTGAAAGCGAGGCAGAATAGCAGGAAACAGATTTCAAGAGGTACGTTGGAATCGCCTTTAAAGCACAGGAAGAGGGGCACAACTTCGACAATGATGCACTTGGCCAAAAAGGGCGTATACGTTTTCCCCTGAATATATTCAGGAGAAAACGCATACGCCCTTTTTGGCCAAGCAAGCAAGCGGGCAATGCAAATCTGTACTACAAAGAAGTATCACTTCCCACCGGTCAAAAGGGACATCCACAAAATGTGTAAAAACCAGAAAGGCAAGACAGGCCCTGGAGAACAGGGAGCCTTGTTATGCTGATGGGCCGGATGTAAATTGCCAACTGCCTCTCTGGAGGAGTGCATTGTGTTCCCTAAAACAAGTAAAAAACAGAGCTACAGAGCCAAGCACACTTCCAGTCTAGGGAATATACATTGGGAAAACTGAAAATCAATAAGACAGAGCCAACCCAAAATTTAGGGCTGCACTGCTTACAAGGACCTCAACTTGGGTACACCTTAAATATCCCAGGAAATATAAAAATGGTTCAAAAAATTGTGGTACTTACGTACGATGGAATATCCCTCAGCCATGAAATCAATGTCATAAGACCAGTAGCAGCAAAATGGGTGGATTCAGGTACGATGTTTCTAAGTGAAATAAGTCACACAGAAAAAGAAACTTATTATAAGATATCACTGATGAAGATCCTGTAAACATGGCTACACTTGAACTGAGTTAGGAAAGAGAACAGTGTCTCACATTTAGAAAACACTCTTATGCCTGCTTAAGGGGGAACGAGAGGTGGGGTGATGCATAAAACCAGAGTTAGATATAAGCACAGGTACCGTTCCAAAAACCAACTATGGAATAGACAAGACCTACACCTTCCTCAGTGAAAGGGACTCAAAACCCCATATTTCCCGCAGAGGTATATATCTGACTAGTAAGAATCTTAAAACCTATGTATTGATATGTCTCTGTAAGGCAATCAAGTGTGTCTAGACTGGCATAAACATGGCAGCGAGAATCAGCTCAAACACACTATAAAAAGGAATTTCAAAAACAAAACAAAAAAACTGGGAAATTCTTTACAATTTCTTCAGGGTCTCTGATGAAACCTGGAATGACCCTATCTACAATGACAGCTGGATGTGGCATAAGGAGGGACACTTGGGACTGAGACGATTGGTGAGATTGGGTGAGCAAATGCAGACCCTTTAAAGCACAAATGCCTGCCCCACATTCCATGGGTCCCAACTCTCCAGGTTGAAGTGAATATTACTACAGCTATAACATGTACGGGAAACCTAGAGAACGGACACACTGTGAATACGAAAGGTATCTAAAGCTCAACGAATAGTCCCTCTCCTGGTGCTCCGGTTTGACTTTCCATCTGCTTTACTATCAACCACCCAACTTGGAGAGACAGCCCCTTTAACCTCCTGGTTCGCACAGGTTGCCAATTTGGCAGAGGATGAAAGGGAAGAGGGAGAACCAATGAGAGAGTAGCTGTTAGGCATTTGGACGGGCACATATCACTGTAATGTCCCGGCAGGAAGAAGAATTAACCAAAGTCTCAGCCCCCCACCGGGAACCAGCATAGGTCCTGAACCAAAATTTTGGACTTGCGGTCAGCTCACCAAAAACGAGTTGAAAAATGGAGCTCAGGGGCACAGCAATTCACAAACTGGCCGAGTAATAAAGGACAAGTATCGCCCAAAAATCTGTTGAGGGAAGGCAACGAGGCGGACTTGAAAGCGAGGCAGAATAGCAGGAAACAGATTTCAAGAGGTACGTTGGAATCGCCTTTAAAGCACAGGAAGAGGAGCCCCACTTCGACAATGATGCACTTGGCCAAAAAGGGCGTATGCGTTTTCTCCTGAATAAATTCAGGAGAAAACGCACACGCCCTTTTTGGCCAAGCAAGCAAGCGGGCAATGCAAATCTGCACTACAAAGAAGTATCACTTCCCACCGGTCAAAAGGGACATCCACAAAATATGTAAAAACCAGAAAGGCAAGACAGGCCCTGGAGAACTGGGAACCATGTTATGCTGAAGGGCGGGATTTAAATTGCCAACTGCCTCTCTGGAGGAGTGCATTCTGTTCCCTAAAACAAGTAAACAACAGAGCTACAGAGCCAAGGGCACTTCCAGTCTAGGGAATATTCCTTGGGAAAACTGAAAATCAATAAGACAGAGCCACCCCAAAATTTAGGGCTGCACTGCTTACAACGACTTCAACTTGGGTACACCTTAAATATCCCAGGAAATATAAAAATGGTTCAAAAAATTGTGGTACTTACATACGATGGAATATCCCTCAGCCATTAAATCAATGTCATAAGACCAGTAGCAGCAAAATGGGTGGATTCAGGTACGATGATTCTAAGTGAAATAAGTCACACAGAAAAAGAAACTTATCATAAGATATAACTTATGAAGATCCTGTAAACATGGCTACACTTGAACTGAGTTAGGAAAGAGAACAGTGTCTCACATTTAGAAAACACTCTTATGCCTGCTTAAGGGGGAAGGAGAGGTGGGGTGATGCATAAAACCAGAGTTTTATATAAGCACAGGTACGGTTCCAAAAGCCAACTATGGAATAGACAAGACCTACACCTTCCTCAGTGAAATGGACTCAAAACCCCATATATCCGGCAGAGGAATATTTCTGAGTAGTAAGAATCTTAAAACCTACATATTGATATGTCTCCATAAGGGAATCAAGTGTGTCTAGACTGGGATAAACATGGCATTGAGAATCAGCTCAAACCCACTATAAAAATGAATTTCAAAAACAAAACAATAAAACTGGGAAATTCTTTACAATTCCTTCAGGGTCTCTGATGAAACCTGGAATGACCCTATCTACAATGACAGCTGGATGTGGCATAAGGAGGGACACTTGGGACTGAGACGATTGGTGAGATTGGGTGAGAAAATGCAGACCCTTTAAAGCACAAATGCCTGGCACCCATTCCATGGGTCCCAACTCTCCAGGTTGAAGCGAATATTACTACAGTTATAACATGTACGGGAAACCTAGAGAACGGACACACTGTGAATACGAAAGGTTTCTAAAACTCAACGAATAGTCCCTCTCCTGGTGCTCCGGTTTGACTTTCCATCTGCTTTACTATCAACCACCCAACTTGGAGAGACAGCCCCTTTACCCTCCTGGTTCGCACACGTTGCCAATTTGGAAGAGGATGAAAGAGAAGAGGGAGAACCAATGAGAGAGTAGCTGTTAGGCATTTGGACGGGCACATATCACTGTAATTTCCCGGCAGGAAGAAGAATTAACCAAAGTGTCAGCCACCCACCGGGAACCAGTATAGGTCCTGAACCAAAATTTTGGACTTGCGGTCAGCTCACCACAAACGAGTTGAAAAATGGAGCTCAGGGGCACAGCAATTCACAAACTGGCCGAGTAATAAAGGACAACTATCGTCCAAAAATCTGTTGAGGGAAGGCAACGAGGCGGACTTGAAAGCGAGGCAGAATAGCAGGAAACAGATTTCAAGAGGTACGTTGGAATCGCCTTTAAAGCACAGGAAGAGGGGCACAACTTCGACAATGATGCACATGGCCAAAAAGGGTGTATGAGTTTTCTACTGAATATATTCAGGAGAAAATGCATACGCCGTTTTTGGCCAAGCAAGCAAGCGGGCAATGCAAATCTGCACTAAAAAGAAGTTTCACTTCCCACCGGTCAAAAGGGACATCCACAAAAGGTGTAAAAACCAGAAAGGCAAGACAGGCCCTGGAGAACAAGGAGCCTTGTTATGCTGATGGGCGGGATGTAAATTGCCAACTGCCTCTCTGCAGGAGTGCATTGTGTTCCCTAAAACAAGTAAACAACAGAGCTACAGAGCCAAGGGCACTTCAAGTCTAGGAATATTCCTTGGGAAAACTGAAAATCAATAAGACAGAGCCACCCCAAAATTTAGGGCTGCACTGCTTACAAGGACCTCAACTTGGGTACACCTTAAATATCCCAGGAAATATAAAAATGGTTCAAAAAATTGTGGTACTTACGTACGATGGAATATCCCTCAGCCATGAAATCAATGTCATAAGACCAGTAGCAGCAAAATGGGTGGATTCAGGTATGGTGATTCTAAGTGAAATAAGTCACACAGAAAAAGAAACTTATCATAAGATATCACTTATGGAGATACTGTAAAAATGGCTACACTTGAACTGAGTTAGGAAAGAGAACAGTGTCTCACATTTAAAAAACACTCTTCTGCCTGCTTAAGGGGGAAGGAGAGGTGGGGTGATTCATAAAACCAGAGTTTGATATAAGCACAGGGACCGTTCCAAAAACCAACTATGGAATAGACAAAACCTACACCTTCCTCAGTGAAAGGGACTCAAAACACCATATTTCCCGCAGAGGAATATATCTGACTAGTAAGAATCTTAAAACCTATGTATTGATATGTCTCCGTAAGGGAAGCAAGTGTGTCTAGACTGGCATAAACATGGCAGCGAGAATCAGCTCAAACCCACTATAAAAAGGAATTTCAACAACAAAACAAAAAAACTGGGAAATTCTTTACAATTCCTTCAGGGTCTCTGATGAAACCTGGAATGACCCTATCTACAACGACAGCTGGATGTGGCATAAGGCTGGACACTTGGGACTGAGAGGATTGTTGAGATTGGGTGAGCAAATGCAGACCCTTTAAAGCAATAATGCATGGCACCCATTCCATGGGTCCCAACTCTCCAGGTTGAAGGGAATATTACTACAGTTATAACATGTACGGGAAACCTAGAGAACAGACACACTGTGAATACGAAAGGTTTCTAAAACTCAACGAATTGTCCCTCTCCTGGTGCTCCGGTTTGACTTTCCATCTGCTTTACTATCAATCTCCCAACTTGGAGAGACAGCCCCTTTAACATCCTGGTTTGCACAGATTTCTAATTTGGCAGAGGATGAAAGGGAAGAGGGAGAACCAATGAGAGAGTAGCTGTTAGGCATTTGGACGGGCACATATCACTCTAACTTCCCGGCAGGAAGAAGAATTAACCAAAGTCTCAGCCCCCCACCGGGAACCAGCATAGGTCCTGAACCAAAATTTTGGACTTGCGGTCAGCTCACCAAAAACGAGTTGAAAAATGGAGCTCAGGGGCACAGCAATTCACAAACTGGCCAAGTAATAAAGGACAACTATCGTCCAAAAATCTGTTTAGGGAAGGCAACGAGGCGGACTTTTAAGCGAGGCAGAATAGCAGGAAACAGATTTCAAGAGGTACGTTGGAATCGCCTTTAAAGCACAGGAAGAGGGGCACAACTTCGACAATGATGCACTTGGCCAAAAAGGGCGTATGCGTTTTCTCCTGAATATATTCAGGAGAAAACGCATACGCCCTTTTTGGCCAAGCAAGCAAGCGGGCAATGCAAATCTGCACTACAAAGAAGTATCACTTCCCACCGGTCAAAAGGGACATCCACAAAATGTGTAAAAACCAGAAAGGCAAGACAGGCCCTGGAGAACAGGGTACCTTGTTATGGTGATGGGCGGGATGTAAATTGCCAACTGCCTCTCTGGAGGAATACATTGTGTTCCCTAAAACAAGTAAAGAACAGAGCTACAGAGCCAAGGGCACTTCCAGTCTAGGGAATATACCTTGGGAAAACAGAAAATCAATAAGACAGAGCCACCCCAAAATTTAGGGCTGCACTGCTTACAATTATCTCAACTTGGGTACACCTTAAATATCCCAGGAAATATAAAATTGGTTCAAAAAATTGTGGTACTTATGAACGATGGAATATCCCTCAGCCATGAAATCAATGTCATAAGACCAGTAGCAGCAAAATGGGTGGATTCAGGTACGATGATTCTAAGTGAAATAAGTCACACAGAAAAAGAAACTTATCATAAGATATCACTTATGAAGATACTGTAAACATGGCTACACTTGAACTGAGTTGGAAAGAGAACAGTGTCTTACATTCAGAAAACACTCTTATGCCTGCTTAAGGGGGAAGGAGAGGTGGAGTGATGCATAAAACCAGAGTTTGATATAAGCACAGGTACCGTTCCAAAAGCCAACTATGGAATAGACAAGACCTACACCTTCCTCAGTGAAAGGGACTCAAAAACCCATATTTCCCGCAGAGGAATATATCTGAGTAGTAAGAATCTTAAAACCTATGTATTGATATGTCTCCATAAGGGAATCAAGTGTGTCTAGACTGGCATAAACATGGCAGCGAGAATCAGCTCAAACCCACTATAAAAAGGAATTTCAAAAACAAAACAAAAACCTGGTAAATTCTTTAAAATTCCTTCAGGGTCTCTGATGAAACCTGGAATGACCCTATCTACAATGACAGCTGGATGTGGCATAAGGAGGGACACTTGGGACTGAGACGATTGGTGAGATTGGTTGAGCAAATGCAGACCCTTTAAAGCACAAATGCCTGGCACCCATTCCATGGGTCCCAACACTCCAGGTTGAAGGGAATATTACTACAGCTATAACATGTACGGGAAACCTAGAGAATGGACACTCTGTGAATACGAAAGGTTTCTAAAACTCAACGAATAGTCCCTCTCCTGGTGCTCCGGTTTGACTTTCCATCTGCTTTACTATCAACCTCCCAACTTGGAGAGAGAGCCCCTTTAACCTCCTGGTTCGCACAGGTTGCCAATTTGGCAGAGGATGAAAGGGAAGAGGGAGAACCAATGAGAGAGTAGCTGTTAGTCATTTGGACGGGCACATATCACTGTAATTTCCAGGCAGGAAGAAGAATTAACCAAAGTCTCAGACCCCACCAGGAACCAGCATAGGTCCGGAACCAAAATTTTGGACTTGTGGTCAGCTCACAAAAAACGAGTGGAAAAATGGAGCTCAGGGGCCCAGCAATTCACAACCTGGCCGAGTAATAAAGGACAACTATCGTCCAAAAATCAGTTAAGGGAAGGCAACGAGGCGGAGTTGAAAGCGAGGCACAATAGCAGGAAACAGAATTCAAGAGGTACGTTGGAATCGCCTTTAAAGCACAGGAAGAGGGCACAACTTCGACAATGATGCACTTGGCCAAAAAGGGCGTATGCGTTTTCACCTGAATATATTCAGGAGAAAACGAATACGCCCTTTTTGGCCAAGCAAACAAGCGGGCAATGCAAATCTGCACTACAAAGAAGTATCACTTCCCACCGGTCAAAAGGGACATCCACAAAATGTGTAAAAACCAGAGAGGCAAGACAGGCCCTGGAGAACAGGGAGCCTTGTTATGCTGATGGGTGGGATGTAAATTGCCAACTGCCTCTCTGGAGGAGTACATTGTGTTCCCTAAAACAAGTAAAGAACAGAGCTACAGAGGCAAGGGCACTTCCAGGGTAGGGAATATACCTTGGGAAAACTGAAAATTAATAAGACAGATCCACACCAAAATTTAGGGCTGCACTGCTTACAAGGACCTCAACTTGGGTACACCTTAAATATCCCAGGAAATATAAAAATGGATCAAAAAAGTGTGGTACTTACGTACGATGGAATATCCCTCAGCCATGAAATCAATGTCATAAGACAAGGAGCAGCAAAATGGGTGGATTCAGGTACGATGATTCTAAGTGAAATAAGTCACACAGAAAAGGAAACTTACCATAAGATATCACTTAGGAAGATCCTGTAAACATGGCTACACTTGAACTGAGTTAGGAAAGAGAACAGTGTCTCACATTTAGAAAACACTCTTATGCCTGCTTAAGGCGTAAGGAGAGGTGGGGTGATGCATAAAACCAGAGTTTGATATAAGCACAGGTACCGTTCCAACAACCAACTATGGAATAGACAAGACCTACACCTTCCTCAGTGAAAGTGACTCAAAACCCCATATTTCCCGCAGAGGAATATATCTGACTAGTAAGAATCTTAAAACCTATGTATTGATATGTCTCCGTAAGGGAATCAAGTGTGTCTAGACTGGCATAAACATGGCAGCGAGAATCAGCTCAAACCCACTATAAAAAGGAATTTCAAAAACAAAACAAAAAAACTTGGAAATTCTGTACATTTCCTTCAGGGTCTCTGATGAAACCTGGAATGACCTTATCTACAACGACAGCTGGATGTGGCATAAGGCTGGACACTTGGGACTGAGAGGATTGGTGAGATTGGGTGAGCAAATGCAGACCCTTTAAAGCAATGATGCATGAAACCCATTCCATGGGTCCCAGCTCTGCAGGTTGAAGGGAATATTACTACAGTTATAACATGTACGGGAAACCTAGAGAACGGACACACTGTGAATACGAAAGGTTTCTAAAACTCAACGAATAGTCCCTCTCCTGGTGCTCCGGTTTGACTTTCCATCTGCTTTACTATCAACCTCCCAACTTGGAGAGACAGCCCCTTTAACCTCCTGGTTCGCACAGGTTTCCAATTTGGCAGAGGATGAAAGGGAAGAGGGAGAACCAATGAGAGAGTAGCTGTTAGGCATTTGGACGGGCACATATCACTCTAACTTCCGGCAGGAAGAAGAATTAACGAAAGTCTCAGCCCCCCACTGGGAACCAGCATAAGTCCTGAACCAAAATGTTGGACTTGCGGTCAGCTCACCAAAAACGAGTTGAAAAATGGAGCTCAGGGGCACAGCAATTCACAAACTGGCCGAGTAATAAAGGACAACTATCGTCCAAAAATCTGTTGAGGGAAGGCAACGAGGCGGACTTGAAAGCGAGGCAGAATAGCAGGAAACAGATTTCAAGAGGTACGTTGGAATCGCCTTTAAAGCACAGGAAGAGGGGCCCAACTTCGACAATGATGCACTTGGCCAAAAAGGGCGTAAGCGTTTTCTACTGAATATATTCAGGAGAAAACGCATACGCCCATTTTGTCCAAGCAAGCAAGAAAGCGGGCAATGCAAATCTGCACTACAAAGAAGTATCACTTCCCACCGGTCAAGAGGGAAATCGACAAAATATGTAAAAACCAGAAAGGCAAGACAGGCCCTGGAGAACAGGGAGCCTTGTTATGCTGATGGGCGGGATGTAAATTGCCAAAAGCCTCTCTGGAGGAGTACATTGTGTTCCCTAAAACAAGTAAAGAACAGAGCTACAGAGCCAAGGGCACTTCCAGTCTAGGGAATATACCTTGGGAAAACTGAAAATCAATAAGACAGAGCCACCCCAAAATTTAGGGCTGCACTGCTTACAAGGACCTCAACTTGGGTACACCTTAAATATTCCAGGAAATATAAACATGGTTCAAAAAATTGTGGTACTTACGTACGATGGAATATCCCTCAGCCATGAAATCAATGTCATAAGACCAGTAGCAGCAAAATGGGTGGATTCAGGTACGATGATTCTAAGTGAAATAAGTCACACAGAAAAATAAACTTATCATAAGATATCACTTATGGAGATCCTGTAAACATGGCTACACTTGAACTGAGTTAGGAAAGAGAACAGTGTCTCATATTTAGAAAACACTCTTATGCCTGCTTAAGGGGGAAAGAGAGGTGGGGTGATTCATAAAACCAGAGTTTGATATAAGCACAGGGACCGTTCCAAAAACCAACTATGGAATACACAAGACCTACACCTTCCTCAGTGAAAGGGACTCAAAACCCCATATTTCCCGTAGAGGAATATATCTGACTAGTAAGAATCTTAAAACGTATGTATTGATATGTCTCCATCAGGGAATCAAATGTGTCTAGACTGGCATAAACATGGCAGCGAGAATCAGCTCAAACCCACTATAAAAAGGAATTTCAAAAACAAAACAAAAAAACTGGGAAATTCTTTACAATTACTTCAGGGTCTCTGATGAAACCTGGAATGACCCTATCTAAAACGACAGCTGGATGTGGCATAAGGCTGGACACTTGGGACTGAGGATTGGTGAGATTGGGTGAGCAAATGCAGACCCTTTAAAGCAATAATGCATGGCACCAATTCCATGGGTCCCAACTCTCCAGGTTGAAGGGAATATTACTACAGTTATAACATGTACGGGAAACTTAGAGAACAGACACACTGTGAATACGAAAGGTTTCTAAAACTCAAAGAATAGTCCCTCTCCTGGTGCTCCGGTTTGACTTTCCATCTGCTTTACTATCAATCTCCCAACTTGGAGAGACAGCCGCGTTAACATCCTGGTTCGCACAGGTTTCCAATTTGGCAGAGGATGAAAGGGAAGAGGGAGAACCAATGAGAGAGTAGCTGTTAGGCATTTGGACTGGCACATATCACTCTAACTTCCCAGCAGGAAGAAGGATTAACCAAAGTCTCAGTCCCCCACCAGGAACCAGCATAGGTCCTGAACCAAAATTTTGGACTTGCGGTCAGCTCACCAAAAACGAGTTGAAAAATGGAGCTCAGAGGCACAGCAATTTACAAACTGGCCGAGTAATAAAGGACAACTATCGTTCAAAAATCTGTTGAGGGAAGGCAACGAGGCGGACTTGAAAGCGAGGCAGAATAGCAGGAAACAGATTTCAAGAGGTACGTTGGAATCGCCTTTAAAGCACAGGAAGAGGGGCACAACTTCGACAATGATGCACTTGGCCAAAAAGGGCATATGCGTTTTCTCCTGAATATATTCAGGAGAAAACGCATATGCCCTTTTTCGCCAAGCAAGCAAGCGGGCAATGCAAATCTGCACTACAAAGAAGTATCACTTCCCACCGGTCAAAAGGGACATCCACAAAATGTGTAAAAACCAGAAAGGCAAGACAGGCCTTGGAGAACAGGGAGCCTTGTTATGCTGATGGGCGCGATGTAAATTGCCAACTGCCTCTCTGGAGGAACACATTGTTTCCCTAAAACAAGTAAAGAACAGAGCTACAGAGCCAAGGGCACTTCCAGTCTAGGGAATATACCTTGGGAAAACTGAAAATCAATAAGACAGAGCCACCCCAAAATTTAGGGCTGCACTGCTTACAAGGACCTCAACTTGCGTACACTTTAAAGATACCAGGAAATATAATAATGGTTCAAAAAATTGTGGTACTTACGTACGATGGAATATCCCTCAGCCATTAAATCAATGTCATAAGACCAGTAGCAGCAAAATGGGTGGATTGCGGTACGATGATTCTAAGTGAAATAAGTCACACAGAAAAAGAAACTTACCATAAGATATCACTTATGAAGATCCTGTAAACATGGCTACACTTGAACTGAGTTAGGAAAGAGAACAGTGTCTCACATTTAGAAAACACTCTTATGCCTGCTTAAGTGGGAAGGAGAGGTGGGGTGATGCATAAAACCAGAGTTTGATATAAGCACAGGTACCGTTCCAAAAACCAACTATGGAATAGACAAGACCTACACCTTCCTCAGTGAAAGGGACACAAAACCCCATATTTCCCGCAGAGGAATATATCTGACTAGTAAGTGTCTTAAAACCTATGTATTGATATGTCTACATAAGGGAATCAAGTGTGTCTAGACTGGCATAAACATGGCAGCGAGAATCAGCTGAAACCCACTATCAAAAGGAATTTCAAAAACAAAACAAAAAAACTGGGAAATTCCTTACATTTCCTTCAGGGTCTCTGATGAAATCTGGAATGACCTTATCTACAACGACAGCTGGATGTGGCATAAGGCTGGACACTTGGGACTGAGAGGATTGGTGAGATTGGGTGAGCAAATCCAGACCCTTTAAAGCAATAATGCATGAAACCCATTCCATGGGTCCCAGCTCTCCATGTTGAAGGGAATATTACTACAGTTATAACATGTACGGGAAACCTAGAGAACGGACACACTGTGAATACGAAAGGTTTCTAAAACTCAACGAATAGTCCCTCTCCTGGTGCTCCGGTTTGACTTTCCATCTGCTTTACTATCAACCTCCCAACTTGGAGAGAGAGCCCCTTTAACCTCCTGGTTCGCACAGGTTGCCAATTTGGCAGAGGATGAAAGGGAAGAGGGAGAACCAATGAGAGAGTAGCTGTTAGGCATTTGGACGGGCACATATCACTGTAATTTCCCGGCAGGAAGAAGAATTAACCAAAGTCTCAGACCCCACCAGGAACCAGCATAGGTCCGGAAGCAAAATTTTGGAAATGCGGTCAGCTCACAAAAAACGACTGGAAAAATGGAGTTCAGGGGCCCAGCAATTCACAAACTGGCCGAGTAATAAAGGACAACTATCGTCCAAAAATCTGTTAAGGGAAGGCAACGAGGCGGACTTGAAAGCGAGGCAGAATAGCAGGAAACAGATTTCAAGAGGTACGTTGGAATCGCCTTTAAAGCACAGGAAGAGGGGCCCAACTTCGACAATGATGCACTTGGCCAAAAAGGGCGTATGCGTTTTCTCCTGAATATATTCAGGAGAAAACGCATACGCCCTTTTTGGCCAAGCAAGCAAGCGGGCAATGCAAATCTGCACTACAAAGAAGTATCACTTCCCACCGGTCAAAAGGGACATCCACAAAATGTGTAAAAACCAGAAAGGAAAGACAGGCCCTGGAGAACAGGGAGCCTTGTTATGCTGATGGGCGGGATGTAAATTGCCAACTGCCTCTCTTGAGGAGTACATTGCGTTCCCTAAAACAAGTAATAAACAGAGCTGCAGAGCCAAGGGCACTTCCAGTCTACGGAATGTTCCTTGGGAAAACTGAAAATTAATAAGACAGAGCCACCCCAAAATTTAGGGCTGCACTGCTTACAAGGACCTCAACTTGTGTACACCTTAAATATCCCAGGAAATATAAAAATGGTTCAAAAAATTGTGGTACTTACGTACGATGGAATATCCCTCAGCCATGAAATCAATGTCATAAGACCAGTAGCAGCAAAATGGGTGGAATCAGGTACGATGATTCTAAGTGAAATAAGTCACACAGAAAAATAAACTTATCATAAGATATCACTTATGGAGATCCTGTAAACATGGCTACACTTGAACTGAGTTAGGATAGAGAACAGAGTCTCACATTTAGAAAACACTCTTATGCCTGCTTAAGGGGGAAGGAGAGGTGGGGTGATGCATAAAACCAGAGTTTGATATAAGCACAGGTACCATTCCAAAAACCAACTATGGAATAGACAAGACCTACACCTTCCTCAGTGAAAGGGACTCAAAACCCCATATTTCCCGCAGAGGAATATATCTGACTAGTAAGAATCTTAAAACCTATGTATTGATATGTCTCCGTAAGGGAATCAAGTGTGTCTAGACTGGCATAAACATGGCAGCGAGAATCAGCTCAAACCCACTATAAAAAGCAATTTCAAAAAGAAAACAAAAAAACTGGGAAATTCTTTACATTTCCTTCAGGGTCTCTGATGAATCCTGGAATGACCTTATCTACAACGACAGATGGATGTGGCATAAGGCTGGACACTTGGGACTGAGAGGATTGGTGAGATTGGGTGAGCAAATGCAGACCCTTTAAAGCAATAATGCATGAAACCCATTCCATGGGTCCCAGCTCTCCAGGTTGAAGGGAATATTACTACAGTTATAACATGTACGGGAAACCTAGAGAACAGACAAACTGTGAATACGAAAGGTTTCTAAAACTCAACGAATAGTCCCTCTCCTGGTGCTCCGGTTTGACTTTCCATCTGCTTTACTATCAACCTCCCAACTTGGAGAGACAGACCCTTTAACCTCCTGGTTCGCACAGGTCTCCAATTTGGCAGAGGATGAAAGGGAAGAGGGAGAACCAATGAGAGAGTAGCTGTTAGGCATTTGGACGTGCACATATCAATCTAACTTCCCGGCAGGAAGAAGAATTAACCAAAGTCTCAGCCCCCCACCGGGAACCAGCATAGGTCCTGAACCAAAATGTTGGACTTGCGGTCAGCTCCCCAAAAACGAGTTGAAAAATGGAGCTCAGGGGCACAGCAACTCACAAACTGGCCGAGTCATAAAGGACATCTATCGTCCAAAAATCTGTTGAGGGAAGGTAACGAGGCGGACTTGAAAGCGAGGCAGAATAGCAGGAAACAGATTTCAAGAGGTACGTTGGAATCGCCTTTAAAGCACAGGAAGAGGGGCCCAACTTCGACAATGATGCACTTGGCCAAAAAGTGCGTATGCGTTTTCTCCTGAATATATTCAGGAGAAAACGCATACGCCCCTTTTGGCCAAGCAAGCAAGCAAGCGGGCAATGCAACTCTGCACTACAAAGAAGTATCACTTCCCACCAGTCAAAAGGGACATCCACAAAATGTGTAAAAACCAGAAAGGCAAGACAGGTCCTGGAGAACAGGGAGCCTTGTTATGCTGATGAGTGGGATGTAAATTGCCAACGGACTCTCTGGAGGAGTGTATTGTGTTCCCTAAAACAAGTAAAGAACAGAGCTACAGAGGCAAGGGCACTTCCAGTCTAGGGAATATACCTTGGAAAAACTGAAAATCAATAAGACAGAGCCACCCCAAAACATAGGGCTGCACTGCTTACAAGGACCTCAACTTGGGTACACCTTAAATATCCCCGGAAATATAAAAATGGTTCAAAAAATTGTGGTACTTACGTATGAGGGAATATCCCTCCGCCATGAAATCAATGTCATAAGACCAGTAGCAGCAAAATGGGTGGTTTCAGGTACGATGATTCTAAGTGAAATAAGTCACACTGAAAAAGAAACTTATCATAAGGTATCACTTATGAAGATCCTGTAAACATGGCTACACTTGAACTGAGTTAGGAAAGAGAACAGTGTCTCACATTTAGAAAACACTCTTATGCCTGCTTAAGGGGTAAGGAGAGGTGGGGTGATGCATAAAACCAGAGTTTGATATAAGCACAGGTACCGTTCCAAAAACCAACTATGGAATACACAAGACCTACACCTTCCTCAATGAAAGGGACTCAAAACCCCAAATTTCCCGCAGAGGAATATATCTGACTAGTAAGAATCTTAAAACCTATGTATTGATATGTCTCCGTAAGGGAATCAAGTGTGTCTAGACTGGCATAAACATGGCAGCGAGAATCAGCTCAAACCCACTATAAAAAGGAATTTCAAAAACAAAACAAAAAAACTGGGAAATTCTTTACAATTCCTTCAGGGTCTCTGATGAAACCTGGAATGACCCTATCTACAATGACAGCTGGATGTGGCATAAGGCTGGACACTTGGGACTGAGACGATTGGTGAGATTGGGTGAGCAAATGCAGACCCTTTAAAGCAATAATGCATGGCACCCATTCCATGGGTCCCAACTCTCCAGGTTGAAGGGAATATTACTACAGTTATAACATGTACGGGAAACCTAGAGCACGGACACACTGTGAATACGAAAGGTTTCTAAAACTCAACGAATAGTCCCTCTCCTGGTGCTCCGGTTTGACTTTCCATCTGCTTTACTACCAATCTCCCAACTTGGAGAGACAGCCCCTTTGACCTCCTGGTTCGCACAGGTTGCCAATTTGGCAGAGGATGAAAGGGAAGAGGGAGAACCAATCAGGGAGTAGCTGTTAGGCATTTGGACGGGCACATATCACTGTAATACCCGGCAGGAAGAAGAATTAACCAAAGTCTCAGCCACCCACCGGGACTCAGCATAGGTCTTGAACCAAAATTTTGGACTTCCGGTCAGCTCACCAAAAACGAGTTGAAAAATGGAGCTCAGGGGCACAGCAATTCACAAACTGGACGAGTAATAAAGGACAACTATCGCCCAAAAATCTGTTGAGGGAAGGCAACGAGGCGGATTTGAAATCGAGGCACAATAGCAGGAAACAGATTTCAAGAGGTACGTTGGAATCGCCTTTAAAGCACAGGAAGAGGGGCACAACTTCGACAATGATGCACTTGGCCAAAAAGGGCGTATGCGTTTTCTCCTGTATATATTCAGCAGAAAACGCATACGCCCTTTTTGGCCAAGCAAGCAAGTGGGCAATGGAAATCTGCACTACAAAGAAATATCACTTCCCACCGGTCAAAAGGGACATCCACAAAATGTGTAAAAACCAGAAAGGCAAGACAGGCCCTGGAGAACAGGGAGCCTTGTTATGCTGATGGGCGGGATGCAAATTGCCAACTGCCTCTCTGGAGGAGTGCATTGTGTTCCCTAAAACAAGTAAAGAACAGAGCTACAGAGCCAAGGGCACTTCCAGTCTAGGGAATATACCTTGGGAAAACTGAAAATCAATAAGACAGAGCCACCCCAAAATTTAGGGCTGCACTGCTTACAAGGACCTCAACTTGTGTACACCTTAAATATCCCAGGAAATATAAAAATGGTTCAAAAAATTGTGGTACTTACGTACGATGGAATATCCCTCAGCCATGAAATCAATGTCATAAGACCAGTAGCAGCAAAATCTTGGATTCAGGTACGATGATTCTAAGTGAAATAAGTCACACAGAAAAAGAAACTTATCATAAGATATCACTTATGAAGATCCTGTAAACATGGCTACACTTGATCGGAGTTAGGAAAGAGAAGAGTTTCTCACATTTAGAAAACACACTTATGCCTGCTTAAGGGGGAAGGAGAGGTGGGGTGATGCATAAAACCAGAGTTTGATATAAGCACAGATACCGTTCCAAAAACCAACCATGGAATAGACAAGACCTACACCTTCCTCAGTGAAAGGGACTCAAAACACCATATTTCCCGCAGAGGAATATATCTGACTAGTAAGAATCTTAAAACCTATGTATTGATATGTCTCCGTAAGGGAATCAAGTGTGTCTAGACTGGCATAAACATGGCAGCGAGAATCAGCTCAAACCCACTATAAAAAGGAATTTCAAAAACAAAACAAAAAAAACGGGAAATTCTTTACAATTCCTTCAGGGTCTCTGATGAAACCTGGAATGACCCTATCTACAATGACAGCTGGATGTGGCATAAGGAGGGTCACTTGGGACTGAGACGATTGGTGAGATTGGGTGAGCAAATGCAGACCCTTTAAAGCACAAATGCCTGGCACCCATTCCATTGGTCCGAACTCTCCAGGATGAAGGGAATATTACTACAGCTATAACATGTACGGGAAACCTAGAGAACGGACACACTGTGAATACGAAAGTTTTCTAAAACTCAACGAATAGTCCCTCTCCTGGTGCTCCGGTTTCACTTTCCATCTGCTTTACTATCAACCTCCCAACTTGGAGAGACAGCCCCGTTGACCTCTTGGTTCGCACATGTTGCCAATTTGGCAGAGGATGAAAGGGAAGAGGGAGAACCAATGAGAGAGTAGCTGTTAGGCATTTGGACGGGCACATATCACTCTAACTTCCCAGCAGGAAGAAGAATTAACCAAAGTCTCAGTCCCCCACCGGGAACCAGTATAGGTCCTGAACCAAAATTTTGGACTTGCGGTAAGCTCACCAGAAACGAGTTGAAAAATGGAGCTCAGGGGCACAGCAATTCACAATCTGGTCGAGTAATAAAGGACAACTATCGACCAAATATCTGTTGAGGGAAGGCAACGAGGCGGACTTGAAAGCGAGGCAGAATAGCAGGAAACAGATTTCAAGAGGTACGTTGGAATCACCTTTAAAGCACAGGAAGAGGGGCACAACTTCGACAATGATGCACTTGGCCAAAAAGGGCGTATGCGTTTTCTCCTGAATATATTCAGGAGAAAACGCATACGCCCTTTTTGGCCAAGCAAGCAAGCGGGCAATGCAAATCTGCACTACAAAGAAGTATCACTTCCCACCGGTCAAAAGGGACATCCACAAAATGTGTAAAAACCAGAAAGCAAGACAGGCCCTGGAGAACAAGGAGCCTTGTTTTGCTGATGGGCGGGATGTAAATTGCCAAATGCCTCTCTGGAGGAGTACATTGTGTTCCCTAAAACAAGTAAAGAACAGAGCTACAGAGCCAAGGGCACTTCCAGTCTAGGGAATATACCTTGGGAAAACTGAAAATCAATAAGACAGAGGCACCCCAAAATTTAGGGCTGCACTGCTTACAAGGACCTCAACTTGGGTACACCTTAAATATCCCAGGAAATATAAAAATGGTTCAAAAAATTGTGGTACTTACGTATGATGGAATATCCCTCAGCCATGAAATCAATGTCCTAAGACCAGTAGCAGCAAAATGGGTGGATTCAGGTACGATGATTCTAAGTGAAATAAGTCACACAGAGTAAGAAACTTATCATAAGATATCACTTATGAAGATCCTGTAAACATGGCTACACTTGAACTGAGTTAGGAAAGAGAACAGTGTCTCACATTCAGAAAACACTCTTATGCCTGCTTAAGGGGGAAGGAGAGGTGGGGTGATGCATAAAACCAGAGTTTGATATAAGCACAGGTACCGTTCCAAAAACCAACTATGGAATAGACAAGACCTACACCTTTCTCAGTGAAAGGGACTCAAAACCCCATATTTCCCGCAGAGGAATATATCTGATTTGTAAGAATCCTAAAACCTATGTATTGATATGTCTTCGTAAGGGAATCAAGTGTGTCTAGACTGGCATAAACATGGCAGCGAGAATCAGCTCAAACCCACTATAAAAAGGAATTTCAAAAACAAAACAAAAAAACTGGGAAATTCTTTACAATTCCTTCAGGGTCTCTGATGAAACCTTTAATGACCCTATCTACAACAACAGCTGGATGTGGCATAAGGAGGTACACTTGGGACTGAGACGATTGGTGAGATTGGGTGAGCATATGCAGACCCTTTAAAGCACAAATGCCTGGCACCCATTCCATGGGTCCCAACTCTCCAGGTTGACGGGAATATTACTACAGTTATAACATGTACGAGAAACCTAGAGAACGGACACACTGTGAATACGAAAGGTTTCTAAAACTCAAAGAATAGTCCCTCTCCTGGTGCTCCGGTTTGACTTTCCATCTGCTTTACTATCAATCTCCCAACTTGGAGAGATAGCCCCTTTAACCTCCTGGTTCGCACAGGTTGCCAATTTGGCAGAGGATGAAAGGGAAGAGGGAGAACCAATGAGAGAGTAGCTGTTAGGCATTTGGACGGGCACATATCACTCTAACTTCCCGGCAGGAAGAAGAATTAACCAAAGTCTCAGCCCCTCACCGGAAACTAGCATAGGTCCTGAACCAAAATTTTGGACTTGCGGTCAGCTCACCAAAAACGAGTTGAAAAATGGAGCTCAGGGGCACAGCAATTCACAAACTGGCCGAGTAATAAAGGACAACTATCGTCCAAAAATCTGTTGATGGAAGGCAACGAGGCAGACATGAAAGCGAGGCAGAATAGCAGGAAACAGATTTCAAGAGGTACGTTGGAATCGCCTTTAAAGCAAAGGATGAGGGGCACAACTTCGACAATGATGCACTTGGCCAAAAAGGGCGTATGCGTTTTCTCCTGAATATATTCAGGAGAAAACGCATACGCCCTTTTTGGCCAAGCAAGCAAGCGGGCAATGCAAATCTGCACTACAAAGAAGTATCACTTCCCACTTGTCAAAAGGGACATCCACAAAATGTGTAAAAACCAGAAAGGCAAGACAGGCCCTGGAGAACAGGGAGCCTTGTTATGCTGATGGGCGGGATGCAAATTGCCAACTGCCTGTCTGGAGGAGTACATTGTGTTCCCTAAAACAAGTAAAGAACAGAGCTACAGAGCCAAGGGCACTTCCAGTCTAGGGAATATACCTTGGGAAAACAGAAAATCAATAAGACAGTGCCACACCAAAATTTAGGGCTGCACTGCATACAAGTACCTCAACTTGGGTACACCTTAAATATCCCAGGAAATATAAAAATGGTTCAAAAAATTGTGGTACTTACGTATGATGGAATATCCCTCAGCCATGAAATCAATGTCATAAGACCAGTAGCAGCAAAATGGGTGGATTCAGGTACGATGATTCTAAGTGAAATAAGTCACAGAGAAAAATAAACTTATCATAAGATATCACTTATGGAGATCCTGTATAATGGCTACACTTGAACTGAGATAGGGAAGAGAACAGTGTCTCACATTTAGAAAACACTCTTATGCCTGCTTAAGGGGAAAGGAGAGGTGGGGTGATGCATAAAACCAGAGTTTGATATAAGCACAGGTACCGTTCCAAAAACCAACTATGGAATAGACAAGACCTACACCTTCCTCAGTGAAAGGGATGCAAAACCCCATATTTCAGGCAGAGGAATATATCTGACTAGTAAGAATCTTAAAACCTATGTATTGATATGTCTCCGTAAGGGAATCAAGTGTGTCTAGACTGGCATAAACATGGCAGCGAGAATCAGCTCAAACCCACTATAAAAAGGAATTTCAAAAACAAAACAAAAAAACTGGGAAATTCTTTACAATTCCTTCAGGGTCTCTGATGAAACCTCGAATGACCCTATCTACAATGACAGCTGGATGTGGCATAAGGCTGGACACTTGGGAATGAGAGGATTGGTGAGATTGGGTGAGCAAATGCAGACCCTTTAAAGCAATAATGCATGGCACCCATTCCATGGGTCCCAACTCTCCAGCTTGAAGGGAATATTACTACAGTTATAACATGTACGGGAAAGCTACAGAACGGACACACTGTGAATACGAAAGGTTTCTGAAACTCAACGGATAGTCCCCCTCCTGGTGCTCCGGTTTGACTTTCCATCCGCTTTACTATCAATCTCCCAACTTGGAGAGGCAGCCCCTTTAACCTCCTGGTTCGCACATGTTTCCAATTTAGCAGAATATGAAATGGAAGAGGGAGAACCAATGAGAGAGTAGCTGTTAGGCATTTGGACGGTCACATATCACTGTAATTTCCCTGCAGGAAGAAGAATTAACCAAAGTCTCAGGCCCCACCGGAAACCAGCATAGGTCCTGAACCAAAATGTTGGAATTGCAGTCAGCTCACCAAAAACGAGTTGAAAAATGGAGCTCAGGGGCACAGCAACTGACAAACTGGCCGAGTAATAAAGGACAACTATCGTCCAAAAATCTGTTGAGAGAAGGCAACGAGGCGGACTTGAAAGCGAGGCAGAATAACAGGAAACAGATTTCAAAAGGTACGCTGGAATCGCCTTTAAAGTACAGGAAGTGGAACACAACTTCGACAATGATGCACTTGGCCAAAAAGGGCGTATGCGTTTTCTCCTGAATATATTCAGGAGAAAACGCATACGCCCTTTCTGGCCTAGTAAGCAAGCGGGCAATGCAAATCTGCACTACAAAGAAGTATCACTTCCCACCGGTCAAAAGGGACCTCCACAAAATGTGTAAAAACCAGAAAGCCAAGACCTGCCCTGGAGAACAGGGAGCCTTTTTATGCTGATGGGCGGGATGTAAATTGCCAACTGCCTCTCTGGAGGAGTGCATTGTGTTCCCTAAAACAAGTAAAGAACAGAGCTACAGAGCCAAGGGCATTTCCACTCTAGGGAATATACCTTGGGAAAACTGAAAATCAATAAGACAGAGCCACCCCAAAATTTAGGGCTGCACTGCTTACAAGGACCTCAACTTGGGTACACCTTAAATATCCCAGGAAATATAAAAATGGTTCAAAAAATTGTGGTACTTACGTACGATGGAATATCCCTCAGCCATGAAATCAATGTCATAAGAGCAGTAGCAGCAAAATGGGTGGATTCAGGTACGATGATTCTAAGTGAAATAAGTCACACAGAAAAAGAAACACCATAAGATATCACTTATGAGGATCCTGTAAACATGGCTACACTTGAACTGAGTTAGGAAAGAGAACATTGTCTCACATTTAGAAAACACTCTTATGCCTGCTTAAGGGGGAAGGAGAGGTGGGGTGATGCATAAAACCAGAGTTTGATATAAGCACAGGTACCGTTCAAAAACCAACTATGGAATACACAAGACCTACACCTTCCTCAGTGAAAGGGACTCAAAACCCCATATTTCCCGCAGAGGAATATATCTGACTAGTAAGAATCTTAAAACCTATGTATTGATATGTCTCCGTAAGGGAATCAAGTGTGTCTAGACTGGCATAAACATGGCAGCGAGAATCAGCTCAAACCCACTATAAAAAGGAATTTCAAAAACAAAACAAAAAAAATGGGAAATTCTTTACAATTCCTTCAGGGTCTCTGATGAAACCTTTAATGACCCTATCTACAACAACAGCTGGATGTGGCATAAGGAGGTACACTTGGGACTGAGACGATTGGTGAGATTGGGTGAGCAAATGCAGACCCTGTAAAGCACAAATGCCTGGCACCCATTCCATGGGTCCCAACTCTCCAGGTTGAAGGGAATATTACTACAGCTATAACATGTACGGGAAACCTAGAGAACGGACACACTGTGAATACGAAAGGTTTCTAAAACTCAAAGATTAGTCCCTCTCCTGGTGCTCCGGTTTGACTTTCCATCTGCTTTACTATCAACCTCCCAACTTGGAGAGACAGCCCCTTTAACCTCCTCGTTCGCACAGGTTTCCAATTTGGCAGAGGATGAAAGGGAAGAGGGAGAACCAATGAGAGAGTAGCTGTTAGGCATTTGGACGGGCACATATCACTGTAATTTCCCGGCAGGAAGAAGAATTAACCAAAGTCTCAGCCACCCACCGGGAACCAGTATAGGTCCTGAACCAAAATTTTGGACTTGCGGTCAGCTCACCAAAAACGAGTTGAAAAATGGAGCTCAGGGGCACAGCAATTTACAAACTGGCCGAGTAATAAAGGACAACTATCGTCCAAAAATGTGTTGAGGGAAGGCAACGAGGCGGACATGAATGCGAGGCAGAATAGCAGGAAACAGATTTCAAGAGGTACGTTGGAATCGCCTTTAAAGCACAGGAAGAGGGGCACAACTTCGACAATGATGCACTTGGCCAAAAAGGGCGTATGCGTTTTCTCCTGAATATATTCAGGAGAAAACGCATACGCCCTTTTTGGCCAAGCAAGCAAGCGGGCAATGCAAATCTGTACTACAAAGAAGTATCACTTCCCACCCGTCAAAAGGGACATCCACAAAATGTGTAAAAACCAGAAAGGCAAGACAGGCCCTGGAGAACAGGGAGCCTTGTTATGCTGATGGGCGGGATGTAAATTGCCAACTGCCTCTCTGGAGGGGTGCATTGTGTTCCCTAAAACAAGTAAAGAACAGAGCTACAGAGCCAAGGGCACTTCCAGTCTAGGGAATATACCTTGGGAAAACTGAAAATCAATAAGACAGAGCCACCCCAAAATTTAGGGCTGCACTGCTTACAAGGACCTCAACTTGGGTACACCTTAAATATCCCAGGAAATATAAAAATGGTTCAAAAAATTGTGGTACTTATGTACGATGGAATATCCCTCAGCCATGAAATCAATGTCATAAGACCAGTAGCAGCAAAATGGGTGGATTCAGGTACGATGATTCTAAGTGAAATAAGTCACACAGAAAAAGAAACTTATCATAAGATATCACTTATGAAGATACTGTAAACATGGCTACACTTGAACTGAGTTAGGAAAGAGAACAGTGTCTTACATTCAGAAAACACTCTTATGCCTGCTTAAGGGGGAAGGAGAGGTGGGGTGATGCATAAAACCAGAGTTTGATATAAGCACAGGTACCGTTCCAAAAGCCAACTATGGAATAGACAAGACCTACACCTTCCTCAGTGAAAGGGACTCAAAACCCCATATTTCCCGCAGAGGAATATATCTGACTAGTAAGAATCTTAAAACCTATGTATTGATATGTCTCCATAAGGGAATCAAGTGTGTCTAGACTGGCATAAACATGGCAGCGAGAATCAGCTCAAACCCACTATAAAAAGGAATTTCAAAAACAAAACAAAAAAACTGGGAAATTCTTTACAATTCCTTCAGGGTCTCTGATGAAACCTGGAATGACCCTATCTACAATGACAGCTGGATGTGGCATAAGGAGGGACACTTGGGACTGAGACGATTGGTGAGATTGGGTGAGCATATGCAGACCCTTTAAAGCACAAATGCCTGGCACCCATTCCATGGGTCCCAACTCTCCAGGTTGACGGGAATATTACTACAGCTATAACATGTACGGGAAACCTAGAGAATGGACACACTGTGAATACGAAAGGTTTCTAAAACTCAACAAATAGTCCCTCTCCTGGTGCTCCGGTTTGACTTTCCATCTGCTTTACTATCAACCTCCCAACTTGGAGAGACAGCCCCTTAACCTCCTGGTTCGCACAGGTTGCCAATTTGGCAGAGGATGAAAGGGAAGAGGGAGAACCAATGAGAGAGTAGCTGTTAGGCATTTGGACGGGCACATATCACTGTAATTTCCCGGCAGGAAGAAGAATTAACCAAAGTCTCAGCCACCCACCGGGAACCAGTATAGGTCCTGAACCAAAATTTTGGACTTGCGGTCAGCTCACCAAAAACGAGTTGAAAAATGGAGCTCAGGGGCACAGCAATTTACAAACTGGCCGAGTAATAAAGGACAACTATCGTCCAAAAATGTGTTGAGGGAAGGCAACGAGGCGGACTTGAAAGCGAGGCAGAATAGCAGGAAACAGATTTCAAGAGGTACGTTGGAATCGCCTTTAAAGCACAGGAAGAGGGGCACAACTTCGACAATGATGCACTTGGCCAAAAAGGGCGTATACGTTTTCCCCTGAATATATTCAGGAGAAAACGCATACGCCCTTTTTGGCCAAGCAAGCAAGCGGGCAATGCAAATCTGTACTACAAAGAAGTATCACTTCCCACCGGTCAAAAGGGACATCCACAAAATGTGTAAAAACCAGAAAGGCAAGACAGGCCCTGGAGAACAGGGAGCCTTGTTATGCTGATGGGCCGGATGTAAATTGCCAACTGCCTCTCTGGAGGAGTGCATTGTGTTCCCTAAAACAAGTAAAAAACAGAGCTACAGAGCCAAGCACACTTCCAGTCTAGGGAATATACATTGGGAAAACTGAAAATCAATAAGACAGAGCCAACCCAAAATTTAGGGCTGCACTGCTTACAAGTACCTCAACTTGAGTACACCTTAAATATCCCAGGAAATATAAAAATGGTTCAAAAAATTGTGGTACTTACGTATGATGGAATATCCCTCAGCCATGAAATCAATGTCATAAGACCAGTAGCAGCAAAATGGGTGGATTCAGGTACGATGATTCTAAGTGAATTAAGTCACACAGAAAAAGAAACTTATCATAAGATATCACTTATGAAGATCCTGTAAACATGGCTACACTTGAACTGAGTTAGGAAAGAGAACAGTGTCTCACATTTAGAAAACACTCTTATGCCTGCTTAAGGGGGAAGGAGAGGTGGGGTGATGCATAAAACCAGAGTTTGATATAAGCACAGGTACCATTCCAAAAACCAACTATGGAATATACAAGACCTACACCTTCCTCAGTGAAAGGGACTCAAAACCCCATATTTCCCGCAGAGGAATATATGTGACTAGTAAGAATCTTAAAACCTATGTATTGATATGTCTCCATAAGGGAATCAAGTGTGTCTAGACTGGCATAAACATGGCAGCGAGAATCAGCTCAAACCCACTATAAAAAGGAATTTCAAAAACAAAACAAAAAAACTGGGAAATTCTTTACAATTCCTTCAGGGTCTCTGATGAAACCTGGAATGACCCTATCTACAATGACAGCTGGAAGTGGCATAAGGAAGGACACTTGGGACTGAGACGATTGGGGAGATTGGGTGAGCAAATGCAGACCCTTTAAAGCACAAATGCCTGGCACGCATTCCATGGGTCCCAACTCTCCAGCTTGAAGGGAATATTACTACAGTTATAACATGTACGGGAGACCTAGAGAACGGACACACTGTGAATACGAAAGTTTTCTAAAACTCAACGAATAGTACTTCTCCTGGTGCTCCGGTTTGACTTTCCATCGGCTTTACTATCAATCTTCCAACTTGGAGAGACAGACCCTTTAACCTCCTGGTTCGCACAGGTTTGCAAATTGGCAGAGGATGAAAGGGAAGAGGGAGAAACAATGAGAGAGTAGCTCTTAGGCATTTGGACGGGCACATATCACTCTAACTTCCCGGCAGGAAGAAGAATTAACCAAAGTCTCAGCCCCCCACCGGGAACCAGCATAGGTCCTGAACCAAAATTTTGGATTTGCGGTCAACTCACCAAAAACGTGTTGAAAAATGGAGCTCAGGGGCACAGCAATTCACAAACTGGCCGAGTTATAAAGGACAACTATCGTCCAAAAATCTGTTGAGGGAAGGCAACGAGGCGGACTTGAAAGCGAGGCAGAATAGCAGGAAACAGATTTCAAGAGGTACGTTGGAATCGCCTTTAAAGCACAGGAAGAGGGGCACAACTTGGACAATAATGCACTTGGCCAAAAAGGGCGTATGTGTTTTCTCCTGAATATATTCAGGAGAAAACGCATACGCCCTTTTTGGCCAAGCAAGCAAGCGGGCAATGCAAATCTGCACTACAAAGAAGTATCACTTCCAACCGGTCAAAAGGGACATCCACAAAATGTGTAAAAACCAGAAAGGCAAGACAGGCCCTGGAGAACAGGGAGCCTTGTTATGCTGATGGGCGGGATGTAAATTGCCAACTGCCTCTCTGGAGGGGTGCATTGTGTTCCCTAAAACAAGTAAAGAACAGAGCTACAGAGCCAAGGGCACTTCCAGTATAGGGAATATACCTTGGGAAAACTGAAAATCAATAAGACAGAGCCACCCCAAAATTTAGGGCTGCACTGCTTACAAGGACCTCAACTTGGGTACACCTTAAATATCCCAGGAAATATAAAAATGGTTCAAAAAATTGTGGTACTTATGTACGATGGAATATCCCTCAGCCATGAAATCAATGTCATAAGACCAGTAGCAGCAAAATGGGTGGATTCAGGTACGATGATTCTAAGTGAAATAAGTCACACAGAAAAAGAAACTTATCATAAGATATCACTTATGAAGATACTGTAAACATGGCTACACTTGAACTGAGTTAGGAAAGAGAACAGTGTCTTACATTCAGAAAACACTCTTATGCCTGCTTAAGGGGGAAGGAGAGGTGGGGTGATGCATAAAACCAGAGTTTGATATAAGCACAGGTACCGTTCCAAAAGCCAACTATGGAATAGACAAGACCTACACCTTCCTCAGTGAAAGGGACTCAAAACCCCATATTTCCCGCAGAGGAATATATCTGACTAGTAAGAATCTTAAAACCTATGTATTGATATGTCTCCATAAGGGAATCAAGTGTGTCTAGACTGGCATAAACATGGCAGCGAGAATCAGCTCAAACCCACTATAAAAAGGAATTTCAAAAACAAAACAAAAAAACTGGGAAATTCTTTACAATTCCTTCAGGGTCTCTGATGAAACCTGGAATGACCCTATCTACAATGACAGCTGGATGTGGCATAAGGAGGGACACTTGGGACTGAGACGATTGGTGAGATTGGGTGAGCATATGCAGACCCTTTAAAGCACAAATGCCTGGCACCCATTCCATGGGTCCCAACTCTCCAGGTTGACGGGAATATTACTACAGCTATAACATGTACGGGAAACCTAGAGAATGGACACACTGTGAATACGAAAGGTTTCTAAAACTCAACAAATAGTCCCTCTCCTGGTGCTCCGGTTTGACTTTCCATCTGCTTTACTATCAACCTCCCAACTTGGAGAGACAGCCCCTTTAACCTCCTGGTTCGCACAGGTTGCCAATTTGGCAGAGGATGAAAGGGAAGAGGGAGAACCAATGAGAGAGTAGCTGTTAGGCATTTGGACGGGCACATATCACTGTAATTTCCCGGCAGGAAGAAGAATTAACCAAAGTCTCAGCCACCCACCGGGAACCAGTATAGGTCCTGAACCAAAATTTTGGACTTGCGGTCAGCTCACCAAAAACGAGTTGAAAAATGGAGCTCAGGGGCACAGCAATTTACAAACTGGCCGAGTAATAAAGGACAACTATCGTCCAAAAATGTGTTGAGGGAAGGCAACGAGGCGGACTTGAAAGCGAGGCAGAATAGCAGGAAACAGATTTCAAGAGGTACGTTGGAATCGCCTTTAAAGCACAGGAAGAGGGGCACAACTTCGACAATGATGCACTTGGCCAAAAAGGGCGTATACGTTTTCCCCTGAATATATTCAGGAGAAAACGCATACGCCCTTTTTGGCCAAGCAAGCAAGCGGGCAATGCAAATCTGTACTACAAAGAAGTATCACTTCCCACCGGTCAAAAGGGACATCCACAAAATGTGTAAAAACCAGAAAGGCAAGACAGGCCCTGGAGAACAGGGAGCCTTGTTATGCTGATGGGCCGGATGTAAATTGCCAACTGCCTCTCTGGAGGAGTGCATTGTGTTCCCTAAAACAAGTAAAAAACAGAGCTACAGAGCCAAGCACACTTCCAGTCTAGGGAATATACATTGGGAAAACTGAAAATCAATAAGACAGAGCCAACCCAAAATTTAGGGCTGCACTGCTTACAAGTACCTCAACTTGAGTACACCTTAAATATCCCAGGAAATATAAAAATGGTTCAAAAAATTGTGGTACTTACGTATGATGGAATATCCCTCAGCCATGAAATCAATGTCATAAGACCAGTAGCAGCAAAATGGGTGGATTCAGGTACGATGATTCTAAGTGAATTAAGTCACACAGAAAAAGAAACTTATCATAAGATATCACTTATGAAGATCCTGTAAACATGGCTACACTTGAACTGAGTTAGGAAAGAGAACAGTGTCTCACATTTAGAAAACACTCTTATGCCTGCTTAAGGGGGAAGGAGAGGTGGGGTGATGCATAAAACCAGAGTTTGATATAAGCACAGGTACCATTCCAAAAACCAACTATGGAATATACAAGACCTACACCTTCCTCAGTGAAAGGGACTCAAAACCCCATATTTCCCGCAGAGGAATATATGTGACTAGTAAGAATCTTAAAACCTATGTATTGATATGTCTCCATAAGGGAATCAAGTGTGTCTAGACTGGCATAAACATGGCAGCGAGAATCAGCTCAAACCCACTATAAAAAGGAATTTCAAAAACAAAACAAAAAAACTGGGAAATTCTTTACAATTCCTTCAGGGTCTCTGATGAAACCTGGAATGACCCTATCTACAATGACAGCTGGAAGTGGCATAAGGAAGGACACTTGGGACTGAGACGATTGGGGAGATTGGGTGAGCAAATGCAGACCCTTTAAAGCACAAATGCCTGGCACGCATTCCATGGGTCCCAACTCTCCAGCTTGAAGGGAATATTACTACAGTTATAACATGTACGGGAGACCTAGAGAACGGACACACTGTGAATACGAAAGTTTTCTAAAACTCAACGAATAGTACTTCTCCTGGTGCTCCGGTTTGACTTTCCATCGGCTTTACTATCAATCTTCCAACTTGGAGAGACAGACCCTTTAACCTCCTGGTTCGCACAGGTTTGCAAATTGGCAGAGGATGAAAGGGAAGAGGGAGAAACAATGAGAGAGTAGCTCTTAGGCATTTGGACGGGCACATATCACTCTAACTTCCCGGCAGGAAGAAGAATTAACCAAAGTCTCAGCCCCCCACCGGGAACCAGCATAGGTCCTGAACCAAAATTTTGGATTTGCGGTCAACTCACCAAAAACGTGTTGAAAAATGGAGCTCAGGGGCACAGCAATTCACAAACTGGCCGAGTTATAAAGGACAACTATCGTCCAAAAATCTGTTGAGGGAAGGCAACGAGGCGGACTTGAAAGCGAGGCAGAATAGCAGGAAACAGATTTCAAGAGGTACGTTGGAATCGCCTTTAAAGCACAGGAAGAGGGGCACAACTTGGACAATAATGCACTTGGCCAAAAAGGGCGTATGTGTTTTCTCCTGAATATATTCAGGAGAAAACGCATACGCCCTTTTTGGCCAAGCAAGCAAGCGGGCAATGCAAATCTGCACTACAAAGAAGTATCACTTCCAACCGGTCAAAAGGGACATCCACAAAATGTGTAAAAACTAGAAAGGCAAGACAGGCCCTGGAGAACTGGGAGCCTTGTTATGCTGATGGGCGGGATGTAAATTGCCAACTGCCTCTCTGGAGGAGTGCATTGTGTTCCCTAAAACAAGTAAAGAACAGAGCTACAGAGCCAAGGGCACTTCCAGTCTAGGGAATATACCTTGGGAAAACTGAAAATCAATAAGACAGAGCCACCCCAAAATTTAGGGCTGCACTGCTTACAAGGACGTCAACTTGGGTACACCTTAAATATCCCAGGAAATATAAAAATGGTTCAAAAAATTGTGGTACTTACGTACGATGGAATATCCCTCAGCCATGAAATCAATGTCATAAGACCAGTAGCAGCAAAATGGGTGGATTCAGGTACGATGATTCTAAGTGAAATAAGTCACACAGAAAAAGAAACTTATCATAAGATATCACTTATGAAGATCCTGTAAACATGGCTACACTTGAACTGAGTTAGGATAGAGAACAGAGTCTCACATTTAGAAAACACTCTTATGCCTGCTTAAGGGGGAAGGAGAGGTGGGGTGATGCATAAAACCAGAGTTTGATATAAGCATAGGTACCGTTCCAAAAACCAACTATTGAATAGACAAGACCTACACCTTCCTCAGTGAAAGGGACTCAAAACCCCATATTTCCCGCAGAGGAATATATCTGACTAGTAAGAATCTTAAAACCTATGTATTGATATGTCTCCGTAAGGGAATCAAGTGTGTCTAGACTGGCATAAACATGGCAGCGAGAATCAGCTCAAACCCACTATCAAAAGGAATTTCAAAAACAAAACAAAAAAAACAGGTAAATTCTTTACAATTCCTTCAGGGTCTCTGATGAAACCTGGAATGACCGTATCTACAACGACAGCTGGATGTGGCATAAGGCTGGACACATGGGACTGAGAGGATTGGTGAGATTGGGTGAGCAAATGCAGTCCCTTTAAAGCACAAATGCCTGGCACCCATTCCATGGGTCCCAACTCTCCAGGTTGAAGGGAATATTACTACAGCTATAACATGTACGGGAAACCTAGAGAATGGACCCACTCTGAATATGAAAGGTTTCTAAAACTCAACGAATACTCCCTCTCCTAGTGCTGCAGTTTGACATTCCATCTGCTTTACTATCAATCTCCCATATTGGAGAGACAGCCCCTTTAACCTCCTGGTTCGCACAGGTTGCAAATTTGGCAGAGGATGAAAGGGAAGAGGGAGAACCAATGAGAGAGTAGCTGTTAGGCATTTGGACGGACACATATCACTCAAATTTCCCAGCAAGAAAAAGAATTAACCAAAGTCTCAGCCCCCCACAGGGAACCAGTATAGGTCCTGAACCAAAATATTGGACTTGCGGTCACCTCACAAAAAACGAGTTGAAAATGGAGCTCAGGGGCACAGCAATTCACAAACTGGCCGAGTAATAAAGGACAACTATCGTCCAAAAATCTATTAAGGGAAGGCAACGCGGCGGACTTGAAAGCGAGGCAGAATAGCAGGAAACAGATTTCAAGAGGTACGTTGGAATCGCATTTAAAGCACAGGAAGAGGGGCACAACTTCGACAATGATGCACTTGGCCAAAAAGGGCGTATGCGTATTCTCCTGAATATATTCAGGAGAAAACGCATACGCCCTTTTTGGCCAAGCAAGCAAGCGGGCAATGTAAATCTGCACTACAAAGAAGTATCACTTCCCACTGGTCAAAAGGGACATCCACAAAATGTGTAATAACCAGAAAGGCAAGACAGGCCCTGGAGAACAGGGAGCCTTGTTATGCTGATGGGCGGGATGTAAATTGCCAACTGCCTCTCTGGAGGAGTGCATTGTGTTCCCTAAAACAAGTAAACAACAGAGCTAAAGAGCCAAGGGCACTTCCAGTCTAGGGAATATACCTTGGGAAAACTGAAAATCAATAAGACAGAGCCACCCCAATATTTAGGGCTGCACTGCTTACAAGGACCTCAACTTGGGTACACCTTAAATATCCCAGGAAATATAAAAATGGTTCAAAAAATTGTGGTACTTACGTACGATGGAATATCCCTCAGCCATGAAATCAATGTCATAAGACCAGTAGCAGCAAAATGGGTGGATTCAGGTACGATGATTCTAAGTGAAATAAGTCACACAGAAAAAGAAACTTATCATAAGATATCACTTATGAAGATCCTTTAAACATGGCTACACTTGAACTGAGTTTGGAAAGAGAACAGTGTCTCACATTTAGAAAACACACTTATGCCTGCTTAAGGGGGAAGGAGAGGTGGGGTCATGCATAAAACCAGAGTTTGATATAAGCACAGGTACCGTTCCAAAAACCAACTATGGAATAGACAAGACCTACAGCTTCCTCAGTGAAAGGGACTCAAAACCCCATATTTCCCGCAGAGGAATATATCTGACTAGTAAGAATCTTAAAACCTATGTATTGATATGTCTCCGTAAGGGAATCAAGTGTGTCTAGACTGGCATAAACATGGCAGCGAGAATCAGCTCAAACCCACTATAAAAAGGAATTTCAAAAACAAAACAAAAAAACTGGGAAATTCTTTACAATTCCTTCAGGGTCTCTGATGAAACCTTTAATGACCCTATCTACAACAACAGCTGGATGTGGCATAAGGCTGGACACTTGGGACTGAGAGGATTGGTGAGATTGGGTGAGCAAATGCAGACCCTTTAAAGCACAATTGCATGGCACCCATTCCATGGGTCCCAACTCTCCAGGTTGAAGGGAATATTACTACAGCTATAACATGTACGGGAAAGCTAGAGAACGGACACACTGTGAATATGAAAGGTTTCTAAAACTCAACGAATAGTCCCGCTCCTGGTGCTCCGGTTTGACTTTCCATCTGCTTCACTATCAATCTCCCAACTTGGAGAGACAGCCCCTTTAACCTCCTGGTTCGCACAGGTTTCCAATTTGGCAGAGGATGAAAGGGAAGAGGGAGAACCAATGAGAGAGTAGCTGTTAGGCATTTGGACGGGCACATATCACTCTAATTTCTCGGCAGGAAGACGAATTAACCAAAGTCTCAGCCCCCCACCGGGAACCAGCATAGGTCCTGAACCAAAATTTTGGACTTGCGTTCAGCTAACAAAAAACGAGTTGAAAAATGGAGCTCAGGGGCACAGCAATTCACAAACTGGCCGAGTAATAAAGGACAACTATCGTCCAAAAATCTGTTGAGGGAAGGCAACGAGGCGGACTTGAAAGCGAGGCAGAATAGCAGGAAACAGATTTCAAGAGGTACGTTGGAATCGCCTTTAAAGCACCGGAAGATGGGCACAACTTCGACAATGATGCACATGGCCAAAAAGTGCATATGCGTTTTCTCCTGAATATATTCAGAAGAAAACGCATACGCCCTTTTTGGCCAAGCAAGCAAGCGGGCAATGCAAATCTGTAATACAAAGAAGTATCACTTCCCACCGGTCAAAATGGACATCCACAAAATGTGTAAAAACCAGAAAGGCAAGACAGGCCCTGGAGAACAGGGAGCCTTGTTATGCTGATGGGCGGGATGTAAATTGCCAACTGCCTCTCTGGAGGAGTGCATTGTGTTCCCTAAAACAAGTAAACAACAGAGCTACAGAGCCAAGGGCACTTCCAGTGTAGGGAATATACCTTGGGAAACCTGAAAATCAATAAGACAGAGCCACCCCAAAATTTAGGGCTGCACTGCTTACAAGAACCTCAACTTGGGTACACCTTAAATATCCCAGGAAATATAAAAATGGTTCAAAAAATTGTGGTACTTCCGTACGATGTAATATCCATCAGCCATGCAATCAATGGCATACGACCAGTAGCAGCAAAATGAGTGGATTGAGGTATGATGCTTCTAAGTGAAATAAGTCACACAGAAAATGAAACTTATATTAAGATATCACTTATGAAGATCCTGTAAACATGGCTACACTTGAACTCAGTTAGGAAAGAGAACAGAGTCTCACCTTTGGAAAACACTCTGATGCCTGCTTAAGGGGGAATGAGAGGTGGGGTGATGCATAAAACCAGAGTTTGATATAAGCACATGTACCGTTCCAAAAACAAACTATGGAATAGACAACACCTACACCTTCCTCAGTGAAAGGGACCCGAGGCATCTGTGAGTAACCGTGAGCTGAGCCCCAGGCCAGCTGCTGTTGAACTTTTCCCACCCTTCCCAGGTAAAACACCTGAATATGTACAAGGGCTTGAAAGCCTAGAGGAAGGGCCGTGGAGCCAAACCAGTGACAGCACACAGGCCAACTTGGTGCCTGCAGGCCCGCCAGGAAGGTCCTGGCCCTGGGCGCTCTTCTGGAAGCTTTCCATTGCCCTGCCTGAGATACCCCTCCTGTCCCGGCCCCCACTGCTTTTTTCCTTCCTCACCTCTGTCCGGAGAGAAATTCCAGCGGAAGGTATGGGTGACACATCGTCTTCTTTACAGGTGGCAGCCTGGCAACTCCTGCAGAAAGTCCAGCAGAGACCCACTCACACCGGGCCACCCACAAAGCCGTGGCCCCTCACTCCCTCCCACCAGCACAGCCCCGAGACTGCTGACGGGGCAGAGAATATGGAGTCAGGCACAGCTTCATGGTCTCTTGCTGCCTGCAGCGCTGTTTATATTGAACTCAACACAGGCACCCCTGGGGAGGGCCGTCTGGCAGGGTCAGGCTACCCAGGTCAGCTAATCCTCAGCCCTCAGGGAATTACATTGTTGAAAATGGACCTCGCTAAGGCAGAATAGAAGCCAAGGAATAAAAGGACACAATGCCATTTGCAGCACCGTAGATGTGTCTAGAGGTAATCACGTGACTTGTAGTAAGTCAGAAAGTGAAAGTCACATATCATATCATATCTCTTATAGGTGTGACCGAAAAATGGATACCAGGGCAGATATTTCCACGGAGAAGGGCAATCACAGATTCATTCAACAAACTTATGGTTCACCAAAGGAAAGGTGTTAGGATTGGTTTCATTATGATATTGGGGTTAACAGACATATACAAACACAGGTGACATATATAATCACCAAAGACCTACAGAATACCAAGAGAAGACTACTCAACATTCTGTCATAAGGTACATGGGAGAAGGATCCCAGAAAGAACAGACATATGTATATGTGTAAAAGAACCACATCTTCCACACCTACAACAAGCCAAACATTGTAATCAAATTTGCTGTAATAAAAAATAAAAAATTAAATTAAAAACACAAACAAGAAGTAGTGAGACAAACGTGAGGGGCTTTCTCCTGTCACATTCCCTTCTAAATTCCAATCTAGAACACGACTTCCATTGAGGCTCTGTTGCCCCAGTAACCAGATTTGGTAAGGGAGAACTGCTGCCACCTTATGGCCGTTTCACACAACAGCAGCTTTAATCCCAGCGCTAATGGTCAGTTGATATTGAAAATCATTGCAGGCCTGTAAATGACACCTGCCCTGAAAACAAATCCTGGGTTCATATATCGACCAAAAAATTCAAAGGACGTCCATATTTCAAAACGACAGTTTCAAAAGGCATATTTTACACACATTAGTGTTCTGCTTCTTTTTCTTTCTTTCTTTTTTTGTTAAAAAACGGGAATGGCAAAAAGCATCCCTCAGAATGGGCAAAAATATTTGCAAACGAATCAATGGACAAAGGTTTAGTCTCCAATATATATAAAGAGCTCATGCAGCTTAATATTAAAAAAACAAACAACCCAATACAAAACTGGGCAGAAGATCTAAAGAGACGTTTCTTCAAAGAAGACACAGAGATGGCCAAGACGCACATGAAAAGCTGCTCAACATCACTAATTATTAGAGAAATGCAAATCAAAACTACAATGAGTTATCACCTCACACATGTTGGAATCGGTATCATAAGAAAATCTACAAACAACGAATTCTGGGGAAGGTGTGGACAAAAGGAACCCTCTTCCCCTAGTTGTGGAAATGTAAATTGATACAGTCACAATGGAGAACAGTATGGAGTTTCCTTAAAAAAACTAGAAATAGAATTACCATATGATCCAGCAATCTCACTTCTGGGCATATACCCAGAGAAAACCATAAATCAAAAAGGTACATTCACCACAATGCTCATTTCAACACTATTTACAATAGCCAGGTAATGGAAGCAACCTAAATATCCACAGACAGACGAATGGATAAAGATGTGGTACATATATAAAATGGAATATTACTCAGCCATAAGAAGGAATGAAACTGGGTCATTTGTGGAGACGTCGATGGATCTAGAGACTGTCATACAGAATGAAGTAAGTCAGAAAGAGAAAAACAAATATTGTATATTAATGCATATATGTGGAACCTAGAAAAATGGTACAGATGAACTGGTTTGCAGGGAAGAAATAGAGACACAGAGGTAGAGAACACACGTATGGACACCAAGTGTGGGAAGCCATGGGTTGGTGGTGGTGGGATGAGTTGGGAGATTGGGATTGACCTGCCTACATGTATATGCATAAAATACATAACTGATAATAACCTGCTGTATAAAAAAAAATAAAAATAAATTTCAAAATTTTAAAAAATTAAATTTTAAAATAAAACAGAAAAAATTTCTTCCCTTCACAGAGATGAATTTATATGAATGAATTATTTCCATGCTTATATCTATAAATACATAAAAGAGGAATAAAATCTAACTTGAACCAAAAAAGAAAAAAAAAACCTGAACCCACCAATTAGAGGAAAACCCTATCAGGGCACTTGCTCCAGCGGTAAACAATTCTGAAATTGATCAGACGTGGGGAATCATCTCCCATACAGCCAGCAGCCCACTCCTACACAAGGAGCGTCCTCATTGCAAAGCTGGGGGCCATGCCGAGGCATCTGTGAGTAACCGTGAGCTGAGCCCCAGGCCAGCTGCTGTTGAACTTTTCCCACCCTTCCCAGGTAAAACACCTGTATATGTACAAGGGTTGAAAGCCTAGAGGAAGGGCCGTGGAGCCACACCAGCGACAGCACGCAGGCCAACTTGGTGCCTGCAGGCCAGCCAGGATGGTCCTGGCCCTGTGCACTCTTCTGGAAGCTTTCCATTGCCCTGCCTGAGATACCCCTCCTGTCCCGGCCCCCACTGCTTTTTTCCTTCCTCACCTCTGTCCGGAGAGAAATTCCAGCGGAAGGTATGGGTGACACATCCTCTTCTTTACAGGTGGCAGCCTGGCAACTCCTGCAGAGAGTCCAGCAGAGACCCACTCACACTGGGCCACCCACAAAGCCACGGCCCCTCACTCCCTCCCACCAGCACAGCCCCGAGACTGCTGACGGGGCAGAGAATATGGCGTCAGTCACAGCTACAAGGTCTCTCACTCACTGGAGAGCTGTTTATGTTGGCCTCAACACAGGCACAACTGTGGAGGGCTGGCAGGCAGTTTCAGGCTGCCATAATCAGCCAATCCTCACCCCTCAGGGGCTCACAGTTGCAGAAAATGAAGTTTGTTAAACGGGCCAGGCCCGAGGAACAGGTGTGGCCTCTTGAGAGTCAGGATAGACAAGGGGCTGCAGCTGCGGCTTGTTTTCTTATCATTTTATCTGGTCCATGAGTGGAAAACAACTTCAAGAAGACACTATCCTAATGAGAGGAACCCAGGAGTCAGGGAGAGGAGTGATGGTGGGTGGAGACAGAGGCCTGGTGCCCTGGCTGCAGTGGAAGTGTCTGGAAGACCAGGCAGAAAGAGCCTGCAGAGAGTGATAGCCATGGTCACAGACCTGTCAGAGCTGCTGTTTGTTAGTTCAAGTCCTGCTCTGAGGTGTTCTGTGTCAGCTGTGAGCGACAGGTGAGCTGGGGGTTCTCTTCAAGTTGGGGTATGTGCACAGTTCCTGTGTGTCCAGCCCTGTTGGGGTTCCTGCCCAGGGGAGCTCCGTATCCTGGGAAGGGCCTGAGTAGGAGAGCCCCATGGGCTGCTGGGTAGATGCAGAGGTGAGCTCCATACCCTAGGAGGGAATTGACCACGAGAGCCCCGTGGGCTGTGGGGTAGGGGTGCAGCCCAGGTGAGCTCCATATCCTGGGATTGGCCTGACCACGAGAGCCCCATGGGCTGCTGAAGACCTGGTAAAGGATATCAGGACAGTCAGTGAAACCACCGAGGATATACATCCAGTAGCTCCTATTTCCTACTCCCTGCTGGTCATTCTACCTTCCACCAGGCCATGGCATTCTGTATTAGACTTCAATGATGCCTTCTTCTGTATTCCATTCATCTAAGAGTCACAAGGATTTTTGGCTTGTGAGTGGCAGGACACAACATGCAACAAAAGCAATACTGCTGGGCCGTCCTGCCCCAATGGTTCAAAAATCCCCACACCATCATTGGGGAAATGTCCTCTAAAGACCTAAAACTTCAACCTCTGTAAAAGGGAACCGTCCTTCAATATGCAGATGACATTCTGATCGCCAGGCCTACTAAAGACGCCTCTGAACTACCTAGCCAAGAAAGGATAGAAGGTGTCCAAGAAAAACGCTCAAATATCCCAGGCTAAGGTGACATGCCTGGGCTTCATTCTCACAGATATTCGGAGAAAGGCATCCCAGGATAGGGAAGAAGCCATTTGCAGCCTTACCTCTTCTAAAACTAGAAGACAGCTTAGGGGTTCCTGGGGAGGCCAAGGTTTTCTGCATCTGGATCCCTAACTACAGTCTAATAGCTGGGCCTCTACATGAAACACTGACACGAAAAGTTGATGATCCTTTTGAATAGAATCCAGAAGCAGCCTTTCAAGAATGGAAAGAGCAGTCAATACAGACCCTTGCCCAGGAACTCCCTAATTTAGCTAAACCCTTTGACCTTTACATACCCGGTCAAAGGTTAATCGCCCTTGGATCATTAGTGCAAAAACTGGGACCACTTGAAATGGAGCAACACAAGAATGCCCTTCAGGTATGATAAACTATGGTCACCAAGGGCTTTGCCCACCGACTCATCAGGCCAGGATACTGGGGTATCTAAAAAGCTGGAAATCAGCAGCCTGCAAGGCCAGCTCCCTCCTAAGGGAAAAGGACCCCACGTGGTGATCCTAACCACCCATCATGCCCTGAAGTTGCAGGGGTCGCTCTGTGGACACACTGACCTCGAGTGAGGAGGCCCTCCAACTCCAACCTCCAGAGAGACAAACGGGGGCAACGGGCCCCCAAGATGACTCGTGTGACCATCACTTGACCTGGAGTTTCTCTCAGAAAACGACAAGACTGTGCCCAGAAAGAGCAGACTACTGCTTGCAGGACTTACTGCACCCAGAGGGGAGCTAATAAGCTTGGCGGGAGAAATGTATGTCACGCTTTCGCCATAGAAAACCCTACAGACACCGCGGTGATGGTGGCCAATATGACCGACTGGACTGCTGGCTACTTCTAAAGGCCGTTGACTCAGTGGACGTCATGGTCCTGGATCACCACTTACCCTGGACTGTCTGGGAGTTGCGCGGGCAGGGCTCTGACACCTGGTGCTGTTTGTACATTAATTCAGAGACCTAATTAAAGAAAGCACAGACTACTGGTCAGAGCATCTAGTCTGGCAAAAACTGTCAGCCTAAGGTCGCCGAACATATGTGGGGTGGGGTGAAACCTGCCACCGCAGCATCTCTGTGCCTCTCTTTCCTGGACCCTTAAAGGTCATTAGAATCTGTACCACTTCCAATGCTGGTGCTCAGGCGGACGAGAACTGAGGCAGGAGGCCTTGGGACAATCAACCTCACCAGGAGACTGGTGGGGAGACGTTTTGCCCCTCCCCCCATGTATCAGGGCTCCCACCACAGCATGAAGCAGTTACAAAAGAGGGGTCTGCACCCTCAACACCCCAAGAATAAGGAACGGAACAAAAAGCAGAGGAGGTGTTCGTCTCCGGCAACGTTCATTAAAAATTCCTGGGAGATAAAAAGAGAATCTGGGCAATAAAATAAAGTCTAACCTGTTTTTCCTTTGTGCTTTGTCTAATTTCACGTGCTCCTAGGGTTCCGCATGCAGAGGTTCCACACCCGGCACTTCAGACACGATTTCCTAGTGCAGAATGGCTGGGTCAACACCTCACCTAGCGGGGTCCCATGCAGACTCCGCGGCATAGAGCCTGAGCTGCAGCCAACCCAGCCCTCGAGAGCTCCATCCCCTCCCTCCCACTGACGCTGCTGGGGTCCCTACACAGCAGCCCAGCCCACAGCCCGTGGGGGAGTGCACACTCTCACCTCTCCATTCTGTTTTCAAAATAATGTTTCCTTTGCTTCTGACCCAAACTCAGTCTTGATCTCTTGGCTCCAATGACACTGGGCATGGGGACTCCTGTTGGGGTCCACTCTGGAGGATCAGTAACAGAAATTGAGAACATTGTAACTTCAATGAACAGATGTGTGAGCCAAACTCTAGTTAACATAGAGCAGTGTATAATGCTCGGGTAAAATAAGATGTTTCTAAGACTTACATTTGATATTTCCATCACTTTCCTATAAGCAAGTTCAGTGAAGACGTCTGTCTTATTTGTCAGGTCAACATTAGAGAAATGAAGTGATTTATTCCCATGGACGTACATCGAATACTCTTGGCTGAAGCTTCAATCTTGTTTTGAATGCTTTTCCATTGAAAATGCTACCTCTCTTTCAGCTCCACATTTCTGAGAAGTATAAAATCTTATAATTTATTATTACCAAAGGGGAAAGGTAGGAGAAGGGATAAATTAACAGTTTAGGATTAACACATACACACTGCTATGTATAAAATAGATCATCAACAAGGAACTACTGTATAGCACAGGGAACTACACTGAATATTTTGCAATAACCTATAAGGGGAAATAATCTGAAAAAGAATAGATATTTTTATTGACATCATCTATCAATGACAGATAAAATGTAACCTAAGCAAGGCCGATGGTGAGCGCTTCTGACCCTGAAGATTTCAGTCATCTAAAGTTTGGGCTCTGCCTATTTCCCAAGGCCCTTAAAGGACATACGTGTAGCCGTAGCTTAAACATTCCCCAGTTTGGGGTTCGGGGAGGCACTGATTTGGAAAAATCCCTGGTGTTCTCCTTACATGCACGGGACCCTTCCTACAGCTAAAACATGCCTGTCACACCTAGAGGATGGTACACCGTTTGATCGGAAAGAGTTTGGAAAAGGCACCTCATCTCCTCATCGCCTGGTGCTCGGGTTCAACCCTCCAGCATCTTTCCTAACAATCTCCTCACTTGGGGATATCAGCACCGTCAACATCCTGTTGCACACAGTTTGGAATTTGTCCAGAGGATGAAGCAGAAGGATGAGAAAAATTTAGAGACAAGTCTTAGGTGTTCGGACAGGCACATGCCACTCTAATTTCCAATCCAGAAGACAAATTCATCAAAGGCTAGAATTGCCCACGGAAACAGAATAGGGCTAGAGGAAATCCCGCTGTTTTGTGTCCAGTTTCCAAAAACACAAGTTGAAAAATGGAACTCAGGGGCACTAAAATTCATGAAACTGCAGAGTTGAAAATATCTATCGTCAAAAAATGTCTTGAGGTAAGTCACAGAAAAGGACTTGTAAGCAAGGGAGAGTGGCAGGAAACAGATTTGAAGAGGTAGAAAGGACTCCCCATTAAAGCACAAGAAAAGGGGCTGAACATCGCCAATGATGCAGTTGGCCAAAAAGGGTGTATGCATTTTTTCTGAATATATTCAAGTAAAGGCCATACACACTTTTTATCCAACCAAACAGGTGGGCACTGGAAATCAATATCACAAAATGTATCACTTCACATCAGTCAGAAGGGCCATCCACATAAAGTGTAAACACCAGAAATGCAGGACAGGGCGAGGAGAAAAGGGAGCCCTGTGAGGCTGATAGTGGAAATGTAATTTGCCAACGGCCACTCTGGAGAAGTGTATTGTGTTTGCTAAAACATCTAAAAATGAGCTACAGAGCCTAGGGCACTTGCACTCATGGGCGTGTACCTTGGGAAAAACAAAAATCTACAGAAAACAGGCACCCGAACGTTTACCACCTCTGTGTTAAAAGGGCCTCTACTTGGATATAACCTAAATGTCCCTGGAAGGATAACATGGATAAAAGAGATGGGGTACTTATGTAGAGTGGAATATTACTCATCCAGAAATCAATGAAATAAGGCCAGTTGTAACAACTCTGGAGGAATTACATACGATCATTCTAAGTGACATATGTCAGAAAGAAAAAGACACATATCATAAGATGTCACTTAAAGGTGGAATCAAAAATGGCTACACATGAAATCAATTACAAAACAGAAACATAGTCAAATATGTAGAAAATAGACATAAGGCTGCTAAATGGGAAAGGTGGGGAATGGTGAGGTATTATCCAGGAGGTTGAAATTAGCAAAGATACCATTCCAAGTACCAAATTGAATAACTGACAAGGCCTACACGGTACCTCAAAGAACTGCACTCAGCCCACTCAAGTCACTGAAAATAATACATATGACTGGTAAGCATCTGAAAAAGAATTTATTGTTGTCTCACAGTACATGAATCAAGTGGATGTACAGCAGCAAAAAACAGAGCTTTGAAAATCAGCTGTAACCAATATAAAAATAAATTTAAAACTATTTATAAAAACAGTGAGACAGACAAAAATTCTTACAACTTTTGTTGAAGGGCTACGATGTAACATGGATTGAACACATGTAGACCCACAGCAGGATGATTATATAAGGCTGGAAGCTATGCATGCTAAGAGATGTTAGAGAGGCTTGGTGAGGAAATGCAGACCTTTTAAAGTAATACTGCCTGGTACCCATTCCATGGGTCCCAAATCTGCAGGTTCAAGGGAATCTTCTGACAGCGAAAACATGCCTGGGAAACCGAGATGAATGTACACCGTGTGCTCAGGAAAGGTGTCTAAAATGCACCTCATTTTTGATCTCCTGGTGCTGGGGTTCGCCATTCCAGCCACATAACTAACAATCTCCCCACTTGGAGAATCAGCACCTTTAACCTCCTGTTTCACACAGTTTGCAATTTGTGCAGAGGATAAATGGGAAGAGGGGGAACCAATGAGAGATTAGCTGTAGGAGTTTTGACAGGCACATGTCACTCTAATTTCCATTAGGAAGAAGAATTAACCAAAGGCTCAGCCTGCCTCCCCAGAACCAGAATAGGGCCAGAAGTAATCCAATGGTTTGGCGGCCAGCTCACAAAAAAAGCGAGTTGCAAAATGGAGCTCAGGAGCAGACAATTCAAAGACCTGCAAAGATATAAATGATAACCAACGTCCAAAAATATATTCAGGTAAGGCAACGAAGAGGATCTGAATGAGAGGCAGAATTGCAGTAAACAGATTTCAAAAGGTAGATTGTACTCACATTTAAAGCATATGAAAAGCAGCAGAATTTCTAAAATGATGCAGTTGGGCAAAAGGGTGTATGCATTTTTTTCGTGAATATCTTCAGGAAAAAAACACATGCAGAGTTTTTGGCCAACCAAGCAAGAGGGAAATGCAAATCCGCACAACAAAGAAGTCTCAATTTCCACTGCTCAGAAAGGCCATCCAAAAAATGTGTACAAACCAGAAATGCAGGAGAGGCCATGGAAAACAGGGAGCCTAGTCACGCTGATGGGTGGGGTATAAATATCCAAGAGCCACTCTGAAGAAGTGTATGCTGTTTTTAAAACATCTAAAATACAAAGCCCCGGAGCAAGGGGACTTCAACTCATGGACATATAACTTGGGAACACTAAATGTCAATAAGACACAGGCACCCCAAAGTTTAGGGCTGCTCTTCACACAAGAACCTCAACTTGGGTACACCTAAAATATCCCAGGAAAAAGAGAAATGCATAAAGAACTTGTGGTAATTTTGTACAAAGGAATATCACTCAGACGTGAAATCAATGTATATAAGGCCGGTAGCAGCATAATGTGTAGATTTAGGTATGATGATTTTAAGGGAAATTAGTCACACAGAAAAAGAATCTTATCATAAGATATCACTTATAGAGGGAATGTCAATATCACAACACATGAACTGAATTAGGAAAGAGAACAGAGTCTCACATTTAGCAAAAATCTCTTATGCCTGCTTCAGGGGAAAGGAGAGGTGGGGTGATGCATAAAACCAGAGTTTAATATTAACACAGGTACCATTCCATAAACCAAATACAGAATAGACAAGACCTACACCTTCCTCAGTGAACGGGACTCAACACCCCTATGCACCGCAGAGGAATATATCTGACTACTAAGAATCTTAAAACCTATGTATTGATATGTCTCCGTAAGGGAATCAATTGTGTCTAGACTGGCATAAACACGTCAGTGAAAATCAGCTCAACCCCATTATAAAAATGAATTTCAAAAAAAACCCCAAAAACAGCGAAATTCTTACACAATTCCTTCAGGGGTTCTGATGAAACCTGGAATGACCCTATCTGCAAAGACAGCTGGATGAGACATAAGGCAGGACACCTGGGACTGAGAGGACTGATGAGATTGGGAGAGAAAATGCAGACCTTTTAAAGTAGTAATGCATGCCACCATTCCATGTGTCCCAAATCTCCAGGTAGAAGGGAATATCACTACAATTATAACATGTATGGGAAACCTAGAAAATTGACACCCTGTGATGGCGAAAGGTTTCTAAAACTCTCCTAATTTTTCCTCTCCTTGTGCTCCACTTTGGCATTCCAACTGCTTTACTATCAATCTCCCAACTTAGGAGAGTCAGCCCCTATAACCTCCTGGTTCGCACAGTTTGCTAATTGTGCAGAGGATGAAAGGGAAGAGGGAGAACCAATCAGAGAGTAGATGTAGGCATTTGGACGGGCACATGTCACTCTAATTTCCCAGCAGGAAGAAGAATTACCCAAAGCCTCAGCCACCCACAGGGAACCAATATAGCCACCCATGGAACCAGTATAGGTCCTGAAGCAAAATTGTGGATTTGCGGCCAGCTCACAAAGATGGGATTTGAAAATTGGAGCTCAGGGGCACAGCAATTCACAAACCTGCAGACTTATAAAGGACTACTCTCTTCCAAAAATCTGTTGAGGGAAGGCAATGAAGCGGACTTGAAAATGTGGCAGAATTGCACAAAACATATTTCAAGAGGTAAATTGGAATCACCTTTAAAGCACAGGGAAAGCATCCCAACTTGGACAGAGATGCACTTGGCCAAAAAGGGCATATGCCTTTTCTCCTGAATATATTCAGAAGAAAATGCATACGCCCTTTTTGGCCAATCAAGCAAGCGTGCAATACAAATCCACACTACAAAGAATTGTCACTTACCACCGGTCAAAAGGGACATCCGAATATCTGTAAAAACCAGAAAGGCAAGAGAGAGATGGCAAGGGCATGAAGCAATGTGATCCCAATTTTCATGGAGGATTGTGATGACAAGATTATGTACCATTTTGTTGACAAAGGCAAGGAGCATTATGATGACAAGGTTCATGGAGCACTGTGATGACAAGCATCACGGAGCATTGTGATTACAGGGGTCATGGAGCATTGGGATGACAAGCGCATGGATCATTGTGATGACAATGGTCATGGAGCATTTTAATGACAAGAGTCCCGTATCATTGTGTTGTCAGGGTTCATGGAGCGTTGTGATGACGGTGGTCATGGAGCATTGTGATGACAGGGGTCATGGCGCATTGTGATGAGAAGGTCATGGAGCATTGGGCTGAAAATGTCCATGGAGTACTGTGATGACAGGGGTCATGGAGCATTGTGATGACAAGGTACTGGAGCACTGTGATGAGAAGACCATGGAGCCTTGTGATGAAAAGTCTCATGGAGCATTCTGATGAAAAGTGCCATGGAGCATTGTGATTACAGGGGTCTTGGAGCATTGTGATGACAAGGCAATGGAGCATTGGGATGAGAAGGCCATGGAGCGTTCTGATGACATGCATCATGGAGCTTTGTTATGACAAGGGCATGGAGCATTGTGATTACAGCGGTCTTGGAGCACTGTGATGAAAAGGGCATGGATCATTGTGATGAAAAAGGCATGGAGCCTTGTCATGACAGGGTTCAAGGAGCAAACTGACAACAAGTGTCAGGGAGCATTGTGATGACAAGGGTATTGAGTATTGTGATGACAAATGTCATGGAGCATTGTGATGAGAAGACCATGGGTAATTGTGATGATGAGCGTCATGGGGCGTTGTGATGATAAGTGTTATGGAACATATTGATCACAAGGATTTGGAGCATTTTGATGACAGAGGTCATGGAGCATTTTGGTTTAATTGTGTTGACAATAGCCTGAAGCATTATGATGATGGGCATGGTGCATTGTGATGACAGGGTTCATGGAGCATTGAGATGAAAAGGGGCATGGAGCATTGCGATTACAGGAGTCTTGGAGCATTGTGATGACAAAGGCATGGAACATCGTGAATGAGAAGGCCATGGAGCTTTCTGTTGACATGCATCATGGAGCTTTGTGATGACAAGGGCATGGAGCATTGTGATTACAGGGGTCTTGGAGCATTGTGATGACAAGTGTCATGGAGCCTTGTGATGACAAGGCTGTGGAACATTGTGATGGCAGGGGTCATGGAGCATTGTTATGACAGGGGTAATGGAGCATTGTGATGACAAGGGCATGGAGCATTGGCCTGAAAAGTTTCATGGATTTTGTGATGAGAGGGGGCAAGGAGCATTGTGATGACAAGGGCATGGAACACTGTGATACATGGGTCATGGAGGATTGTAATGACAAGCGCATGGAGCATTGTGATAAGAATGGCATGGAGCATTGTGATGAAAAGCATCATGGAGCCTGTGATGACAAGGTCATGGAACAATGTGATGAGACGGTTCATGGAGCATTGTGATGACAATGGCATGCAGCATTGTGATTCCAAGGGTCATTGAGCTTTGTGATGACAAAGGTCATGGAGCATTTTGATGACAAGGGTGTGGTGCATTCTGTTGTGAAGGGCAGGGAGCATTGTGATGACAGGGGTTATGGAACATTGTGATGTCAGGGGAATGGAGCATTGTGACGATAAATGCATGTAGCATTTTTGTGACAAGGGTCATGGAATATTGTGATGACAGGGGTGAGGGAGTATTGTGTTGACTAGTGATGGAACATTGTGATATCAGTGGTGAGAGAGCATTTTGATGAGAAGTGCATGGAGCAGTGTGATGACAAGGTTTATGGAGCATTGTGATGACAAAGATGTGGAGCATTGTGATGACAAGCGCATGGCACATTGTGATGCCATGGGTCATGGAGTATTGTGCTAACAAAGGCATTGAGCATTGTGATGACAAGGGTCACCGAGCATTGTGATGAAATGTTCATGGAGCGCTGTGGTGACAAAGGTCACAGAGCCTTGTGATGACGAGGGCATGGACCATTGTGATGACAAAGGTCATGAAGCATTGTGATTACTGGAGTCACGGAGCATTGTCATGACAGGGGTCATAGAGCATTGTGATGAAAGGGCATGGAGCATTGTGATGACAGGGGCATGTTGCATTGGTTTGACAAGTTTCAGGGATTATTGTGATGACAGTGGGCATGGCGCATTGTGATGACAAGGGCATGGAGCATTGTGATGAGAAGGTCATGGAGTATTGTGAAGAAGGGTGTCAGGGAGCATTGTGATGACATATGTCATGGTCCATTGCGATGACAATGGAATGGAGCATTGTGATGCCAAGTGTCATGGAGGATTGTGATGACAAAGGTAATGGACCATTTTGATGACAAGGGCTTGGAGCATTGTGATGACAAGGGTCATGGAGCATTGTGATAACAAGGGCCATTGAGAGTTTTGATGACATGTTCATGAAGCATTTTGATGACAATCACATGGAGCTTGCTGTGACAGGGATCATGGAGCATTGCGATGACAAGTGCATAGAGAATTGTGATGACAAAGCATGTAACACTGTGATGAAAAGCATCGTGGAGCACAGTGATGCCAAGAACGTGGAGAATTGTGATGACAGGGGACATGGAGCATTGTGATGACCAGGGCATGGAGTATTGTGATGGCAAGACCGTGGAGCATTGTGATGAGAAGACCATGGATAATTGTGATGATGAGCATCATGGAGCACTGTAATGACAAGGGGTATGGAGCATTGTGATAACAGGGGTCATGGAGCATGGTGATGAGAAGGTTCATGGAGCATTCTGATGACAAGCTTGTGGAGTATTTTGATGACAATGACATGGAGCATTTTGATGAAAATGGCATGGGGCATTGTGATGAAAAAGACATGGAGCCTTTTCATGACAGTTTTCAGGGAGCATTCTGACGACAAGTGTCAGGGAGCATTGTGATGACAAAGGTCATGGAGAATTGTGACGACATGGGCATGGAGTATTGTGATGACAAGCACATGGAGCTTGCTATGACGGGGTCATGGAGCAGTGCGATGACAAGTGCATAGAGAATTGTGATGACAAAGCATGTAACACTGTGATGAGAAGTGTCATGGAGCATAGTGATGCCAAGATCGTGGAGAATTGTGATGACAGGAGACATGGAGCATTGTGATGACCAGGGCATGGAGCATTGTGATGGCAAGAACGTGGAGCATTGTGATGAGAAGACCATGGATAATTGTGATGATGAGGGTCATGGAGCACTGTAATGACAAGGGGTATAGAGCATTGTGATGAAAGTGGTCATGGAGCATTGTGATGACCGGGGACATGGAGCATTGTGATGCCCAAGGCATGGAGCACTGTGATGGCAAGACCGTGGAGCATTGTGATGAGAAGACCATGGATAATTGTGATGAGGAGCGTCATGGAGCACTGTAATGACAAGTGGTATGGAGCCTTGTGATGACAGGGGTCATGGAGCATTGTTATGACAGTGGTCATGGAGCATTGTGATGACAAGGGTCATGGAGCATTTTGATGACAAGGGCGTGGAGCACTGTGATGAGAAGACCATGGACAATTGTGATTACGAGTGTCATGGAGCACTGTAATGACAAGCGGTATGGAGCATTGTGATGACAGGGGTCATGGAGCATTGTGATGACTGGGGACATGGAGCATTGTGATGACCAGGGCATGGAGCATTGTGATGGCAAGACCGTGGAGCACTGTGATGAGAAGACCATGGATAATTGTGATGACGAACATCATGTAGCACTGTAATGACAAGGGGCATGGAGCATTGTGATGACAGGTGTCATGGAGCATTGTGATGACAGGGGTCATTGATCATTGAGATGACAAGGGTCACGGAGCATTCTGATGACAAGCTTGTGGAGTATTGTGATGACAATGGCATGAAGCATTGTGATGAAAAGGGCATGGATCATTGTGATGAAAAAGGCATGGAGACTTGTCATGACAGGGTTCAATGAGCATACTGATGACAAGTGTCAGGGAGCATTGTGATGACAAGTGTATTGAGAATTGTGATGACAAAGGTCATGGAGCATTGTGATGAGAAGTCCATGGATAATTGTGATGACCAGCGTCATGGGGCGTTGTGATGACAAGTGTTATGGAACATTGTGATCACAAGGGTTTGGAGCATTGTGATGAGAGAGGTCATGGAGAATTTTGATTTCATTGTGACGACAATAGCATGAAGCATTATGATGATGGGCATGGTGCATTGTGATGACAGGGTTCATGGAGCATTGAGATGAAAAGAGGCATGGTTCATTGTAATAACAAGGGTCTTGGAGCATTGTGATGACAAGGGCATGGAGTATTGTGATGAGAAGGCCATGAAGCATTCTGATGACATGCGTCAGGGATCTTTGTGATGACATGGGCATGGAGCATTGTGATTACAGGGGTCTTGGAGCATTGTGATGACAAGGGTCATGGAGTCTTGTGATGACAAGGCCGTAGAACATTGTGATGGCTGGGGTCATGGAGCATTGTTATGACAGGTGTAATGGAGCATTGTGATGACATGGGCATGGAGCATTGGTCTGAAAAGTTTCATGGATTATTGTGATGAGAGTGAGCATGGAGCATTGTGATGACAACGGCACGGAACACAGTGATACATGTGTCATGGAGGATTGCAATGACAAGGGCATGGAGCATTGTGATGACAAGCGTCATGGAGCTTTGTGATGACAACGGCATGGAGCAATGTGATGAGAGGTTTCATGGAGCTTTGTGATGACAATGGCATGGAGCATTGTGATTCCAAGGGTCATGGAGCTTTGTGATGACACAGGCCATGGAGCATTTTGATGACAAGGGTGTGGTGCATTGTGATGAGAAGGGCAGGGAGCATTGTGATGACAGGGTCATGGAGCAATTGGATGAAAAGGGTCATGGAACATTTTGATGACAGTGTTTATGGAACATTGTGATGTTAGGGGTCATGGAGCATTGTGATGAAAAGGGTCATGGAGCATTGTGATGACAGGGGTTATGGAACATTGTGATGTCAGGGGTCATGGAGCATTGTGATGATAAAAGCATGTAGCATTGTTGTGACAAGGGTCATGGAACATTGGGATGACATGGTGGAGGGAGTATTGTGTGGACTAGTGATGGAACATTGTGATATCAGTGGTGAGAGAGCATTTTGATGAGAGGTGCATGGAGCATTGTGATGACAAGGCTGTGGAGCATTGTGATGAGAAACGCAGGGCACATTGTGATGACATGGGTCATGGAACATTGTGCTGACAAACGCATGGAGCATTGTGATGACAAGGTTTGTGGAACATTGTCATGACAACGATGTGGAGCATTGTGATGACAAGCGCATGGCACATTTGATGCCATGTGTCATGGAGTAATGTGCTGACAAAGGCATGGAGCATTGTGATGACAAGGGTCACCGAGCATTGTGATGAAATGTTCATGGAGCGTTGTGGTCACAAAGGTCACAGAGCCTTGTGATGACGAGGGCATGGACCATTGTGATGACAAAGGTCATGAAGCATTGTGATGACTGGAGTCACGGAGCATTGTGATGACAGGGGTCATAGAGCATTGTGATGAAAGGGCATGGAGCATTGTGATGACAGGTTCATGGAGCATTTTTCTGACAAGTTTCATGGATTATTGTGATGACAGTGGGCATGGCGCATTGTGATGACAAGGACATGGAGCATTGTGATGAAAAGGTCATGGAGTATTGTGAAGAAAGGTGTCAGGGAGCAATGTGATGACATATGTCGTGGTCTATTGCAATGACAATGGAATGTAGCATTGTGATGCCAAGTGTCATGGAGGATTGTGATGACAAAGGTAATGGAGCACTTTGATGACAAGGGCTTGGAGCATTGTGATGACAAGGGTCATGGCGCATTGTGATAACAAGGGCCATTGAGAATTTTGATGACATGTTCATGAAGCATTGTGATGACAATCACATGGAGCTTGCTATGACAGGGGTCATGGAGCATTACGATGACAAGTGCATAGAGAATTGTGATGACAAAATATGTAACACTGTGATGAGAATTATCATGGAGCATAGTGATGTCAAGAACGTGGAGAATTGTGATGACAGGGGACATGGAGCATTGTGATGACCAGGGCATGGAGCATTGTGATGACTGAGGACATGGAGCATCGTGATGACCAAGGCATGGAGCATTGTGATGGCAAGACCGTGTAGCACTGTGATGAGAAGACCATGGATAATTGTGATGACGAGCGTCATGGAACACTGTAATGACAAGGGGTATGGAGCATTGTGATGACAGAGGTCATGGAGCATTCTGAAGACAATTATCATGGAGCATTCTGATGACAAGCTTGTGGAGTATTGTGATGACAATGACATGGAGCGTTGTGATGAAAAGGGCATGGAGCATTCTGTTGAAAAAGGCATGGAGCCTTTACATGACAGTGTTCAAGGAGTATTCTGACGACAAGTGTCAGGGAGCATTGTGATGACAAGTGTATTGAGAATTGTGATGACAAAGGTCATGGAGCATTGTGACGACAAGTGCATGGAGTATTGTCATGACAGTCATCATGGAGTGTTGTGATGACAAGTGTTATGGAACATTGTGATCACAAGGGGTTGGAGCATTGTGATGACAGAGGTCATGGACCATTTTGATTTCAAGGAGCATGGAGCATTGTGATGACAAGGGCATGAAGCAATGTGATCCCAAGGTTCATGGAGGATTGTGATGAAAATGGTAATGGAGTATTGTGATGACAAGCTCATGGAACATTGTGATGACAAGGTCATGTAGGATTTTGCTGACACAGGCATGGATAATTGTGATGATAAGGGTCATGGAGCACTGTGATGATAAGCGTCACGGAGCATTGTGATTACAGGGGTCATGGAGCATTGGGATGACAAGGGCATGGATCATTGTGATGACAAGTGTCATGGAGCATTGGGCTGAAAATGTTCATGGAGCATTGTGATGACAAGGGAATGGAGCATTGTGATGACAAGAGTCCCGGATCATTGTGTTGTCAGGGGTCATGGAGTGTTGTGATGACAGTGGTCATGGAGGATTGTGATGATATGGGTCATGGAGCATTGTGATGAGAAGGTCATGGAGCATTGGGCTGAAAATGTTCATGGAGTATTGTGATGACAGGGGTTATGGAGCATTGTAATGAGAAGGGAATTGAGCACTGTGATGACAAGGTCCTGGAGCATTGTGATGGGAAGTCCATGGAGCCTTGTGATGACAATTCTCATGGAACATTCTGATGAAAAGGGGCATGGAGCATTGTGATTACAGGGGTCTTGGAGCATTGTGATGACAAGGGCATGGAGCATTGTGATGAGAAGGCCATGGAGCATTCTGATGACATGCGTCATGGAGCTTTGTGCTGACAAGGGCATGGAGCTTTGTGCTGACAAGGGCATGGAGCATTGTGATGAAAATGGCATGGATCATTGTTATGAAAAAGGCATGGAGCCTTGTCATGACAGGGTTCAAGGAGCATACTGATGACAAGTGTCACGGAGCATTGTGATGACAAGTGTATTGAGCATTGTGATGACAAAGTTCATGGAGCATTGTGATGAGAAGACCATGGATAATTGTGATGATGAGCGTCATGGGGTGTTGTGATGATAAGTTTTATGGAACATTGTGATCACAAGGGTTTGGAGCATTGTGATGACAGAGGTCATGGAGCATTTTGATTTCATTGTGATGACAATAGCCTGAAGCATTATGGTGATGGGCATGGTGCATTGAGATGACAGCGTTCATGGAGCATTGAGATGAAAAGGGGCATGGAGCATTGTGATTACAGGGTTCTTGGAGCATTGTGATGACAAGGGCAAGGAGCATTGTGATGAGAAGGCCATGGAGCATTCTGATGACATGCGTCATTGAGCTTTGTGATGACAAGGGCATGGAGCATTGTGATTACAGGGGTCTTGGAGCATTGTGATGACAAGTGGCATGGAGCCTTGTGATGACAATGGTGTGGAACATTGTGATGGCAGGGGTCATGGAGCATTGTTATGACAGGGGTAATGGAGCATTGTGATGAGAAGGGCATGGAACATTGGTCTGAAAAGTTTCATGGATTATTGTGATGAGAGTGGGCATGGAGCATTGTGATGACAAGGTCACGGAACACTGTGATCCATGGGTCATGGAGGATTGTAATGACAAGGCCATGGAGCATTGTGATGAGAAAGGCATCGAACATTGTTTTGACAAGCGTCATGGAGCTTTGTGATGACAAGGGCATGGAACAATGTGATGAGAGGGTTCATGGAGCTTTGTGATGACAAAGGTCATGGAGCATTTTGATGTCAAGGGCATGGTGCATTGTGATGAGAAGGGCAGGGAGCATTTTGATGACAGGGTCATGCAGCAATTTGATGAAAAGTGTAATGGAACATTTTGATGACAGGGGTTATAGAACATTGTGATATCAGGGGTCATGGAGCTTTGGGATGAAAAGGGTCATGGAGCATTTTGATGACAGGGGTTATGGAACATTGTGATGTCAGGGGTCATGGAACATTGTGATGATGAGGGGATGTAGCATTGTGATGACAGGGGTCATGGAGCATTGTGATTACAGGGGTGAGGGAGTATTGTGATGACTAGTGATGGAACATTGTGATATCTCTGTTGAGAGAGCATTTTGATGAGAAGTGCATGGAGCATTGTGATTACAAGGTTTATGGAGCATTACGATGACAAGTTTGTGGACCGTTGTGATGAAAATCACGTGGCACATTGTGATGACAAGGGTCATGGAGCATTGTTCTGACAAAGGCATGGAGCATTTTGATGACAAGGGTCACGGAGCATTGTGATGAAAAGTTCATGGAGTATTGTGGTTACAAAGGTCACAGAGCCTTGTGATGATGTGGGCATGGACCACTGTGATGACAAACGTTATGAAGCATTGTGATGACTGGAGTCACAGAGCATTGTGATGACAGGGGTCATGGAGCATTGTGATGACAAGGGCATGGAGCATTGTGATGACAGGGGCATGGAGCATTGGTCTGACAAGTTTAATAGATTATTGTGATGACAGTGGGCATGGGGCATTGTGATGACAAGGGCATGGGGCATTGTGATGAGAAGGTCATGGAGTATTGTGAAGACAGATGTCAGGGAGCATTGTGATGACATATGTCATGGTCCATTGCGATGACAATGACATGGAGCATTGTGATGCCAAATGTAATAGAGGATTGTGATGACAAATATAATGGAGCATTGTGATGACTAGGGCTTGGAGCATTATGATGACAAGGGCCATTGAAAATTTTCATGCCAAGGTCGTGAAGCATTGTGATGACATGGTGCTGGAGCATTGTGATGAGAAAACCATGGAGCCTTGTGAGACAAGTCTCATGGAGCATACTGATGAAAAGGGGCATGGAGCATTGTGATTAGAGTGTCTTGGAAAATTGTGATGACAAGGGCATGGAGCATTGTGATGAGAAGGCCAAGGAGCAGTCTGATGACATGCGTCATTGAGCTTTGTGATGACAAGGGCATGGAGCATTGTAATTACAGGCGTCTTGGAGCATTGTGATGAAAAAGGCATGGATCATTGTGATGAAAAAGGCATGGAGCCTTGTCATGACAGGGTTCAAGGAGCATACAGAGAACAAGTGTCAGGGAGCATTTTGATGACAAGTGTATTGAGCATTGTGATGACAAAGGTCATGGAGCATTGTGATGAGAAGACCATAGATAATTGTGATGACGAGCATCATGGGGCATTGTGATGACAAGTGTTATGGAATATTGTGATCACAAGGGTTTGGAGCAGTGTTATGACAGAGGTCATGGAGCATTTTGATTTCATTGTGATGACAATAGCCTGAAGCATTATGATGATGGGCATGGTGCATTGTGATGACAGGGTTCATGGATCATTGAGATAAAAAGGGACATGGAGCATTGTGATTACAGGGGTCTTGGAGCATTGTGATGAGAAGGGTCATGGAGCCTTGTGATGACAAGGCCATGGAACATCGTGATGGCAGGGGTCATGGAGCATTGTTATCACAGGGGTAATGGAGCATTGTGATGGCAAGGGCATGGAGCATTCTGATGACATGCATCATGGAGCTTTGTGATGACAAGGGCATGGAGCACTGTGATTACAGGGGTCTTGGAGCATTGTGATGACAAGGGTCATGGAGCCTTGTGATGACAAGGCCGTGGAACGTTGTGATGGCAGGGGTCATGGAGCATTGTTATGACAGGGGTAATGGAGCATTGTGATGACAAGGGCATGGAACATTTGTCTGAAAAGTTTCATGTGATTATTATAGAGTGGGCATGGAGCATTGTGATGACAAGGGCACGGAACACAGTGATACATGGGTCATGGAGGATTGTAATGACAAGGGCATGGAGCATTGTGATGAGAAGGGCATCGAGCAGTGTGATGACAAGCACCATGGAGCTTTTTGATGACAATTGCATGGAACAATGTGATGAGAGGTTTCATGGAGTATTGTGATGACAATGGCATGGAGCATTGTGATGCCAAGGGTCATGGAGCTTTGTGATGACAAAGGTCATGGAGCATTTTGATGACAAGGGCGTGGTGCATTGTGATGAGAAGGGCAGGGAGCATTGTGATGACATTGTCATGGACCAATTTGATGAAAAGGGTCATGGAACATTTTGATGAGAGGCGTTATGTAACATTGTGATGTCAGGGGTCATGGAGCATTTTGATGAAAAGGGTCATGGAGCATTTTGATGACAGGGGTTATGGAACATTGTGATTTCAGGGATCATCGAACATTGTGATGATAAGTGCATGTAGCATTGTGATGACAGGAGTCATGGAACATTGTGATGACAGGGTTGAGGGAGTATTGTGATGAATAGTGATGTAACATTGTGATATCAGTGGTGAGAGAGCATTTTGATTTGAAGTGCATGGAGCATTGTGATGACAAGGTTTATGGAGCATTGTGATGACAAGATTGTGGAGCACTGTGACGACAAGCGCATGGTGCATTGTGATGCCATGGGTCATGGAGCATTGTGCTGAAAAGCGCATGGAGCATTGTGATGACAAGGGTCATGGAGCATTGTGCTGAGAAAGGCATAGAGCATTGTGATGACAAGGGTCAAAGAGCATTGTGATGAAAAGTTCATGAAGCATTGTGGTTAAAAAGGTCACAGAGACTGTTGATGACAAGGGCATGGACCATTGTGATGACAAAGGTCATGAAGCCTTGTGATGACTGGAGTCACGGAGCATTGTGATGACAGGGGTCATGGAGCATTGTGATAACAAGGGCATGGAGCATTGTGATGACAAGGGCATGGAACATTGGTCTAATAAGTTTCATGGCTTATTGCGATGACAGTTGGAATGGCGCATTGTGATGACAAGGGCATGGAGCATTGTGATGACCAGGTCATTCATTATTGTGAAGACAGGTGTCAGGGAGCATTGTGATGACATATGTAATGGCCCATTGTGATGACAATGCCATGGAGCATTGTGATGCCAAGTGTCATAGAGGATTCTGATGACAAAGGTAATGGAGCATTGTGATGACAATGGCTTGGAGCATTGTGATGACAAGGGTCAGGGAGCATTGTGCTGACAAGTGCATGGAAAATTGTGATGACAAGGGACATGGAGCATTCTGATGACAAGCTTGTGGAGTATTTTGATGACAATGGCATGGAGCATTGTGATGAAAACGGCATGGTGCATTTTGATGAAAAAGGCATGGAGCCTTTTTGTGACAGGGTTCAAGGAGCATTCTGACGACAAGTGTCAGGGAGCATTGTGATGACAAGTGTATCGAGAATTGTGATGACAAAGGTCATGGAGCATTGTGATGAAAAGGACATGGAGTATTGTGATGACAGGCATCATGGAGCATTGTGATGACAAGTGTTATGGAACATTGTGATCACAAGGGTTTGGAGCATTGTGATGACAGAGGTCATGGATCATTTTGATTTCAAGGAGCATGGAGCATTGTGATGACAAGGGCATGGAGCAATGTGATCCCAAGGTTCATGGAGGATTGTGATGGCAATGGTAATGGAGTATTGTGATGACAAGTGCATAGAACATTGTAATGACAAGGTCATGTAGCATTTTGCTGACAAAGGCATGGAGCATTGTGATGACAGGTGTCATGGAGCACTGTGATGACAAGCGTCACGGAGCATTGTGATTACAGGGGTCATGGAGCATTGGGATGACAAGGGCATGCATCATTGTGATGACAAGTGTCATGGAGCATTGGGCTGAAAATGTTCATGGAGTATTGTGATGACAGGGGTCATGGAGCATTGTGATGAATAGGGAATGGAGCATTGTGATGACAAGAGTCCCGGATCATTGTGTTGTCAGGTGATATTGAGCGTTGTGATGACTGTGGTCATGGAGCATTGTGATGAGAAGTCCATGGAGCATTCTGATGACATGCATCATGGAGCTTTGTGATGACAAGGGCATGGAGCATTGTGATTACAGGGGTCTTGGAGCATTGTGCTGAAAATGGCATGGATCATTGTGATGAAAAAGGCATGGAGCCTTGTCATGAAAGGGTTCAGGGAGCATACTGATGGCAAGAGTCAGGGAGCATTGTGATGACATGTGTATTGCGCATTGTGATGACAAATGTCATGGGGCATTGTGATGAGAAGTCCATGGATAATTGTGATGACTAGCGTCATGGGGTATTGTGATGACAAGTGTTATGGAACATTGTGATCACAAGGCTTTGGAGCATTGTGATGACAGAGGTCATGGAGCATTTTGATTTCATTGTGATGACAAGAGCATGAAGCATTATGATGATGGGCATGGTGCATTGTGATGACAGGGTTCATGGAGCATTGTGATGAAAGGTGGCATGGAGCTTTGGTCTGACAAGTTTCATGGATTATTTTGATGACAGTGGGCATGGCACATTGTGATGACAAGGGCATGGAGCATTGTGATGACAAGGTCATGGAGTATTGTGAAGACAGGTGTCAGGGAGCATTGTGATGACATATGTCATGTTCCATTGTGATGACAATAGCACGGAGCATTGTGATGCCAAGTGTCATGGAGGATTGTTGTGACAAAGGTAAAGGAGCATTGTGATGACAAGCGCATGGAGCATTGAGATGACAAGGGCCATTGATAATTTTAATGTCCATGTCGTGAAACATTGTGATGACAAGCGCATGGAGCTTCCTATGACAGGGGTCATGGAGCATTGCGATGACAAGTGCATGGAGTATTGTTATGACGAGAGCATATAACATTGTGATGAGAAGTGCCATGGAGCATTGTGATGACAAGGACGAGGAGAATTGTGAGGACTAGGGACATTGAGCTTTGAGATGACGAGGGCATGGAGCATTGTGATGGCAAAACCGTGGAGCATTGTGATGAGAAGACCATGGGTAATTGTGATGACGAGCATCATGGAGCACTGTAATGACAAGGGGCATGAAGCATTGTGATGACAGGGATCATGGAGCATTGTGATGACAGGTGTCATGGAGCATTTTGATGACAAGGGCATGGAGCATTGTGATGACAAGGGTATGGAACATTGTGATGAAAAGTGCCATTGAGAATTTTGATGATAAAGTCGTGAAGCATTGTGATGACAACACTTGGAGCTTGCTATGACAGGGGTCATGGAACATTGCAATGACAAGTGCATGGAGAATTGTGATGAAACGAGCATGTAACTTTGTGATGAGAAGTGTCATGTAGCATTGTGATGACAAGTACGTGGAGAATTGTTATGACAAGGGACATGGAGCATTGTGATAACCAGGGAATGGAGCATTGTGATGACAGGGGTCATGGAGCATTATTATGACAAGGGCCATGGTGCATTCTGATATAAGATATCAATTATGAAGGGAATGTAAACCTGGTTACATATGAACTGAATTAGGAAAGAGAACAGAGTCTCAGATTTAGAAAACACTCTTATGCTTGCTTAAGGGGGAAGGAGAGGTGGGGAGACACACAAAACCAGAGTTTGATATTAACACAAGTACCGTTCCATAATCCAAATACAGAAGAGACAAGCCCGACTCCTTCCTCAGTGAATGGGACTCAACACCCCTATTCCACACAGAGAAATATATCTGACTAGTAAGGATCTTAAAACCTATGTATTTATATGTCTGCATAAGGGAACCAAGTGTGTCTAAAATGACATAAACACGGCAGTGAGAATCAGCTCAAACCCACTATAAAAAGGAATTTCAAAACAAAACAAATAAACAGTGAAATTCTTACACAATACCTTCAGGGGTTCTGATGAAACTTGGAATGACCCTATCTACAACAACAGCTGGATGTGGCATAAGGCTGTTCACTTGGGACTGAGAGGATTGGTGAGATTGCGTGAGAAAATGCAGATACTTTAAAGCAATAATGCCTGCCACTGATTCCATGGTTCCCAACTATCCATGTAGAAGGGAATATCACTACAGTTATAACATGTATGGGAAACCTAGAGAATGGACACCCTCTGATGGTGAAAGGTTTCTAAAACTCTACTAATTTTTTTCTCTCCATGTGCTCCAGCTTGACATTCCAACTGCTTTAATATCAATCTCCCAACTTGGAGAGTCAGCCCCTATAACCTCCTGGTTCGCACAGTTGGCACATTGTGCAGAGGATATAAGGGAAGAGGGAGAACCAATGAGAGAGTAGCTGTAGGCATTTGGACGGCCACATGTAACTCTAATTTCCTGTTCACGAAGAAGAATTAACCAAACTCTCAGCCTGCCCCACCCCCATAACTAGTATAGGTCCTGAAGCAAAATTGTGGTTTGCGGTCAGCTCACAAAAACACAAGTTGAAAAATGGAGCTCAGGGGCACAGCAATTCACTAACTTGCAGAGTTATACAGGATTACTCTTCCAAAAATCTGTTGAGGAAAAGCCATGAGGCGGACTTGAAAATGAGGGAGATTTGCACGAAACAGATTTCCAGAAGTACAATGGAATCGCCTTTAAACACAGGAAAAGCATCACAACTTCGACAATTATGGAATTGTCCATAAAGGGCGCATGCGTTTTCTCCTGAATATATTCAGGAGAAAACGCATACACCCATTGTGGCCAACCAAGCAACCGCACAATGCAAATCTGCACTACAAAGAAGTATCACTTCCCACCAGTCAAAAGGGGTATCCGTAAAATGTGTAAAAACCAGAAAGGCAAGAGGGGCTCTGGAGAACAGGGAGCCTTGTTATGCTGATGGGTGGGATGTAGATTGCCAACAGCTACTCTGGAGGAGTGCATTGTGTTCCCTAAAAGAATTAAACAACAGAGCTTCACAACCTAAGGCACTTCCAGTCATGGGAATATACCTTGGGAAAATTGAAAATCAGTAAGACACAGCCAACCCAAAATATAGGGCAGCACTGCTTACAAGAACCACGATTTCGGGACACCTTAAATATCCCAGGAAAGACAAAAATAGTAAAGAAATTGTGGTACATATGTACGATGGAATATCCCTCAGCCATGAAATCAATGTCATAAGGCCAGTAGCAGCATAATGAGTGGATTCATGTACGATGATTATAACTGAAATAAGTCACACAGAAAAAGAAACTTATCATAAGATATCACTTATGAAGGTCTTGTAAACATGGCTACACATGAACTGAATTAGGAAAGAGAAGAGTCTCACATTTAGAAAACACTCTTATGCCTGCTCAAGAGGAAAGGAGAGGTGGGGTGATGCATAAAACCAGAGTTTGATATTAGCACAGGTACGGTTTCATAATCCAAATACAAAATAGACAAGACCTACTCTTTCCTCACTGAACGGGGCTCAACACCCCTATTCCCCGCAGAGTAGTATATCTGACTAGTAAGAATCTTAAAACCTATGTATTGATATGTCTCCATAAGGTAACCAAGTATGTCTAGAACGACATAAACACGGCAGTGAGAATCAGCTCAAACCCACTATAAAAAGGAATTTCAAAACAAAACAAATAAACAGTGAAATTCTTACACAATACCTTCAGGGGTTCTGATGAAACTTAGAATGACCCTATCTACAACGACAGCTGGATGTGGCATAAGGCTGGTCACTTGGGACTGAGAGGATTGGTGAGATTGGGTGAGAAAATGCAGACCGTTTAAAGCAATAATACCTGGCACCCATTCCATGGTTCCCAACTCTCCAGGTAGAAGGGAATATCACTACAGTTATAACATGTATGGGAAACCTAGAGAATGGACACCATCTGATGGTGAAAGGTTTCTAAACTCTACTAATTTTTTTCTCTCCTTGTGCACCAGTTTGACATTCCAACTGCTTTAGTATCAATCTCCCAAATTGGAGAGTCAGCACCTATAACCTCCTGGTTCGCACAGTTGGCACGTTGTGTAGAGGATATAAGGGAAGAGGGAGAAACAATTAGAGAGTAGCTGTAGGCATTTGGATCGCCACATGTCAATCTAAATTCCCGTCACAAAGAAGAATTAACAAACTCTGAGCCAGCCCCCCCAATGGAAGCAGTATAGGTCCTGAAGCAAAATTGTGGATTGGCAGTCAGCTCACAAAAACGCGAGTTGAAAAATGGAGCTCAGGGGCACAGCACTTCACTAACTTGCAGAGTTATAAAGGACTACTCTCTTCCAAACATCTGTTGAGAGAAAGCCATGAGGTGGACTTGAAAATGAGGCAGAAGTGCACAAAAGAGATTTCCAGAAGTACATTGGAATCGCCTTTAAACACAGGAAAAACAACACAACTTCGAGAATTATGGAATTGTCCATAAAGGGCGCATGCGCTTTCTCCTGAATATATTCAGGAGAAAACGCATATGCCCATTTTGGCCAACCAAGCAACCGCACAATGCAAATCTGCACTACAAAGAAGTATCACATGCAACCGGTCAAAAGGGACATCCGTAAAATGTGTAAAAACAAGAAAGGCAAGACAGGATCTGGAGAAGAGGGAGCCTTGTTATGCGGATGGGTGGGATGTAAATTGCCAACAGCCACTCTGGAGGAGTGCATTGTGTTCCCAAAAAGAAGTAAACAACAGTGCTTCACAACCTAAGGCACTTCCAGTCACGGGAATATACCTTGGGAAAATTGAAAATCAAGAAGACACAGCCACCCCAAAATTTATGGCAGCACTGCTTACAAGAACCTCGACTTTGGGACACCTTATAAATCCCAGGAAAGACAAAAATGGTAAAGAAATTGTGGTACATACGTATGATGGAATATCCCTCAGCCATGAAGTCAATGTCATAAGGCCAGTAGCAGCATAATGACAGGATTCATGTACGATGATTCTAACTGAAAAAATCACACAGAAAAAGAAACTTATCATAAGATATCACTTATGAAGGGTATATAAACATGGCTACACATGGAATGAATTAGGAAAGGGAACAGGGTCTCATATTTAGAAAACACTCTTATGCATGCTTAAGGGGAAAGCAGAGGTGGGGTGATGAATAAAACCAGAGTTTGATATTAGCACAGGTACGGTTTCATAATCCAAATACAGAATAGACAAGACCTACTACTTCCTCTGTGAACGGGACTCAAAACCCCATATTTCCCGAAGAGGAATATATCTTACTAGTAAGAATCTTAAAACCTATGTATTGATATGTCTCAGTAAGGGAATCAAGTGTGTCTAGACTGGCATAAACATGGCAGCGAGAATCAGCTCAAACCCACTATAAAAAGGAATTTCAAAAACAAAACAAAAAACAGGGAAATTCTTTAAAATTCCTTCAGGGTCTCTGATGAAACCTGGAATGACCCTATCTACAACGACAGCTGGATGTGGCAGAACGCTGGACATTTGGGACTGAGAGGATTGGTGAGATTGGGTGAGCAAATGCAGACCCTTTAAAACAAAAATATGTGGCACCCATTCCATGGGTCCCAACTCTCCAGGTTGAAGGAACTATTACTACAGCTATAACATGTACGGGAAACCTAGAGAACGGACACACTGTGAATACAAAAGTTTTCTAAAATTCAAAGAATAGTCCCTCTCCTGGTGCTCCGGCTTGACTTTCCAACTGCTTTATTATCAGTCTCCAAACTTGAAGAGACAGCCCCTTTAACCTCCTGGTTCGCACAGGTTTCCAATTTGGCAGAGGATGAAAGGGAAGAGGGAGAACCAATGAGAGAGTAGCTGTTAGGCATTTGGACGGGCACATATCACTCGAACTTCCCGGCAGGAAGAAGAATTTACCAAAGTCTCAGCCACCCACCGGGAACCAGTATAGGTCCTGAACCAAAATTTTGGACTTGCATTCAGCTCACAAAAAACGAGTTGAAAAATGGAGCTCAGGGGCACAGCAATTCACAAACTGGCCGAGTAATAAAGGACAACTATTGTCCAAAAATCTGTTGAGGGAAGGCAACGAGGCGGACTTGAAAGCGATGCAGAATAGCAGGAAACAGATTTCAAGAGGTACGTTGGAATCGCCTTTAAAGCACAGGAAGAGGGACACAACTTCGACAATGACGCACTTGGCCAAAAAGTGCGTATGCGTTTTCTTCTGAATATATTCAGGAGAAAACGCATACGCCCTTTTTGGCCAAGCAAGCAAGCGGGCAATGCAAATCTGCACTACAAAGAAGTATCACTTCCCACCGGTCAAAAGGGACATCCACAAAATGTGTAAAAAGCAGAAAGTCAAGACAGGCCCTGGAGAACAGGGAGCATTTTTATGCTGATGGGCGGGATGTAAATTGCCAACTGCCTCTCTCGAGGAGTGCATTGTGTTCCCTAAAACAAGTAAACAACAGAGCTACAGAGCCAAGGGCACTTCCAGTCTAGGGAATATACCTTGGGAAAATTGAAAATCAGTAAGACAGTTCAACCCCAAATTTTAGGGCTGCACTGCTTACAAGAACCTCAACTTGGGTACACCTTAAATATCCCAGGAAATATAAAAATGGTTCAAAAAATTGTGGTACTTATGTATGATGGAATATCTCTCAGCCATGAAATCAATGTCATAAGACCAGTAGCATCAAAATGAGTGGATACATGTACGATGTTTCTAAGTGAAATAAGTCACACAGAAAAAGAAACTTATCATAAGATATCGCTTATGAAGATCCTATAAACATGGCTACACTTGAACTGAGTTAGGAAAGAGAACAGAGTAACGAATGTTATCATAAGATATCACTCATAGCGGGAATGTACACATGGCTACACATGAACTGAATTAGAAACACAACAGAGTCACACATTTAGGAAACAATCTTCTTCCTGCTTAAGGGGAAAGGCGAGGTGGGGTGATACATAAAACCACAGTTTTAAATTAGCACAGATACCGTTACATAAACCAAGTATGTAATAGACAACACCTACTCCTGGCACAATGAACTTGACTAAACACCCCTATTCATTGCAGAGGAATATACCTGACTCTAAGAATTTTAAAACATATGTATTCTTATGTCTCCATACAGGAATCATGTGTGTGTATAACGGCATGAACACAGCACTGAAATTCAGCTAAACCCCCTTACAAAAATAAATTTCAAAAGCAAAGTGCAAAAACAGCGAAACAGAGAGAAAGTCTTAAAAATTACGTTCAGGGCATGTGATGCAACCTGGATTGAACTCCTTTACACCCACAGCTGGATGAGACATAAGACTGGACACTTGGGGCTGACAAGATTGCTGAGGTTGTGTGAACAAAGGAACACCACTTAGAGCAATACTGTGTGCTACCCCTTCTAGTGGTCCCAACTCTCCAGGTTTAAGGGAATCTTCCTACAGTTAAAACATGCATGGGAAACCCAGTGGATGGTACACTGTGGAATTGGGAAAGTTTTCTAAAAGGTACCTCATTTTTCCTGTTGTCGTGCTCGGCTTCGCCATTCCATCTGCATTACTAAAAATCTCCACACTTGGAGTGTCAGCGCCTTTACCCTCCTGTTATGCACAGTTTGCAAATTGTGCAGTGGATGAACAGGAAGAGGGCAAACAAATGAGAGAGTAGATGTATGTGTTCGGATGGGCACATGTCACTCTAGTTTCCCATCAGGAAGAAGAATTAACCAAAGGCTCAGCCTGAAGCCCCGTAACCAGACTAGGGCCTAAAGCCATCCTGCGGTATTGCAGCCAGCTCACAAATAGGCGAGTTGAAAAATGGAAATCAGGGGCACAGCAATTCACAAACTTGCAGAGTTATAAAGGACAACTATCATCCAGAAATATATTGAGGTAAGGCGGTGAAGAGGATTTGAATGCAAGGCAGAATTGAAGGAAACAGATTTTAAGAGGTACATTGGAGTCGTCTTTAAAGCACATGAAAAGTGACAGAACTTCGACAATGTTGCCATTGGCCGAAAAGGGAGTATGTGTATTTTCTTGAATATATTCGGGAAAAAATGCATACGCCCTTTTTCGCCAAGCAAGCCATCAGGCATTGCAAATCCACACTACATAGAAGTGTCCCTGACCTCCAGTCAAAAGGGCCATCCACAAATAGTGTAAAAACCACAAATGCAGGACAGGCCATGGAGAAAAGGGAGCCTGCTTACGCCGATGGAAAGGATGTAAATTGCCAACAGCCTCTCTGGAGAACTGTATGTTGTTTTCTAAAACAGAGCTACAGAGGATAGCACACTTCCACTCATGGGCGTGTATTTTGGGAAAACTAAAAATCCACAACACACAGCCAGCCCAAAGTTTAGGGCTGCTCTGTTTACAAGAACCTCGACTTCAGTACACTTTAAATATCACAGGAGAGGAAAAAAGTGGATATAGATATTGTGGTACTTATATACAATGGAATGTCACTCAAACATAAAATCAATGTCATAAGACCAATAGCAGCATAATGAGTGGCTTTAGGTACGATGATGCTAAGTGAAATGAGCCACAACGAAAAAGAAACTTATTGTAATATATCACTTATAGAGGGAATGTAAACATGGCTACACATGACCTGAATTTCAAAAGAGAACAGAGTCTCACATTTAGAAAACACACTTATGCCTCCTTAAGGGGAAAGGTGACGTGGGGTGATGTGTAAAAGCAGAGTTTGAAATTAGCACAGATACCATTCCATATACCAAATATGTAATAGACAAGACCTACTCCTTTCTCAATGAACTGGACACAAAACACCCTATTCACTGAAGAGGAATATATCTGACTGGTAATAATCTTGAAACCTATGTATTTATATGCCTCCATAATGGAATCAAGTGTATGTAGATTGGCATAAACACAGATCAATGGAACAGGACAGAAAGCCCAGAGATAAACCTACATACCTATGGCTATCTCAACTATGACAAAGGAGCTAAGGATATACAATGGAGAAAAGACAGTCTCTTCAGTAATTGGTGCTGGGAAAACTGGACCCCTACACATAAAAGAATGAAATTAGAACACTCCATAACACCATACACAAAAATAAACTCTAAATTGATTAGAGATCTAAATATAAGACCAGACACTATAAAACACTTAGAGGAAACCATAGGCAGAACACTCTATGACGTAAATCACAGCAAGATCCTTTTTGGCCCACCTCCTAGAGAAATGGAAATAAAAACAGAAATCAACAAATAGGACCTAATGAAACTTAAAAGCTTTTACACAGTACAGGAAAACATAAACATGATGCAAAAACAACCCTCAGAATGGGAGAAAATATTTTCAAATGAAGCAATTGACAAAGGATTAATCTCCAAACTTTACAAGCACCTCATGTAGCTCAATATCACAAAAACAAACAACCCAATCCAAAAACGGGCAGAAGACCTAAATAGACATTTCTCCAAAGAAGATATACAGATTACCAAGAAACACATGAAAGGATGCTGAACATCACTAATCATTAGAGAAATGCAAATCAAAACTACCCTGAGGTATCACCTCACAGCAGTCAGAGTGGCAATCTTCATAAAAAATCTAAAAAACAATAAATGCTAGAGAGGCCTTCATTGGAGAAAAAGGAACACACTTGCACTGCGGGTGGGAATGTAAATTGATGTGGGCACTAGGGAGAACTGTAGGGAGTTTCCTTTAAATAACTAACAATAGAAGTACCATACGACACAACAATCCAACTCCTGGGCATTTGCCTTGCGAAAACCATAATTCAAAAATAGTTATGTACAAAAATGTTCATTGCAGCTCTATTTACAATAGCCAGGACATGGAAGCAACCTAAGTGTCCATCGACAGATGAATGGTAAAGAATATGTGGCACATATATACAATGGAATATTACTCAGCCATAAAAAGAAGCAAAACTGAGTTATTTGTACTGAGGTGGATGGACTTAGAATCTGTCCTACACAGTGAAGTAAGTCAGAGAGGGAAAACAAATACTGTATGTTAACAGAGATATATGGAATCTAATGAAGAAAAAAAAAAAGATTTTGAAGAACCTAGTGGCAGGAAAGGATTAAGGACACAGATGTAGAGAAAGGACTTGAGGACACCGGAAGGGGGATGGCTAAGCTGGGACGAAGTGAGAGAGTGGCATGGACATAAATACATTACCAAATGTAACACCGATAGCTACTGGGAAGCAGCCACATAGAACAGGGAGATCAGCTCGGTGCTTTGTGACCACATAAAGGGGTGGGATACGGAGTGTGGGAGGGAGATGCAAGAGGGAGGGGATCTGGTGATATTTGTATATGTATAGCTGATTCACTTTGTTATACAGCAGAAACTAACACTCCATTGTAAAACAGTTATACTCCAATAAACGTGTACAAGGAAAAAAAAAAAAACAGAAAGCCCAGGGATAAACCTACACACCTATGGTCAAATAATCTATGACAAAGGAGGCAAGACTATACAATGGAGATAAGACAGTCTCTTCAATCATTGGTGCTGGGAAATATGGACAGCTACATGTAAAAGAATGAAATTAGAACACTCCCCAACACCATACATAAAAATATATTCAAAATGGATTAGAGACCTTAATGTAAGACCGGACAGTATAAAACTGTGAGAGGAAAACTTACGAAGGGTACTCTGACGTAAATCACAGCAAGATCTTTTTTGATCCGCCTCTTATAGTAATGAAATAAAAAAGAAAACGAAACAGATGGGACCTAATGAAATGTAAAAGCTTTTGCAAAGCAAAGGAAACTACAAACAAGAAGAAAAGACAACCCTCAGAATGGCAGAAAATATTTGCAAATGAATCAATGGACAAATGATTAATCTCCAATACATATAAACAGCTCATGCAGCTCAATATTAATCAAACAAACAACCCAATACAAAAATGGAAGAAGATCTAAATGGACATTTCTTCCAAGAAGACATAGAGATGGCCAGTATGCACATGAAAATCTGCTCAACATCACCAATTATTAGAGAAATGGAAATCAAAACTACAATGAGGTATCACATCACACCTGTTAGAATGGGCATCGTCAGAAAATCTACAAACCACAAATGCTGGAGAGGTTGTGGAGAAAAGGAACCTTCTTCCACTATTGTTGGGAATGTTAATCAATATAGTCTCTAAGGAGAACAGTATGGAGGTTCCTTAAAAAACTAAAAATAGAATTACCATATAATCCAGCAATCCCACTACTGGGCATATACCCAGAGAAAACCATAAATCAAAAAGACACATTCACCACAATGTTCATTGCAGCACTATTTACAATAGCCAGGTAATGAAAGCAACCCAAGTGCCCACAGACAGATGAATGGATAAAGATGTGGTACATATATACAATGGAATATTACCCAGCCATACATAGGAATGAAATTGGGTCATTTGTAGAGACCCTGATGGATCTAGAGACTGTCATACAGAGTGAAGTAAGTCAGAAAGAGAAAAACAATATTGTATATTAATGCATATATGTGGAACCTAGTAAAATGGTACAGATGAACCGGTTTGCAGGGCAGAGATAGAGACACAGATGTAGAGAACATACATATGGACACCAAGGGGGTAACACCATGTGAGGGTGGTGGTGGGATGAATTGGGAGACTGGGATTCACATGTGCACACTTATATGTATAAAATAGATATCCAATAAAAACCTGCTGTATAAAAGAAATAAATAAATTTTTAATAAATTAAAAGTAAATACATAACATTTAATAAAATAAAACAAAAAAAGTTTTTCCCTTCACATAGACGTCTTTATATCAATGCATTAGTTTCATGTTTATATCTCCAAATTAAGAAAAGAGGAATAAATAAAATCTACCTTGAACCAAAAATAAAAAAAGAAAAAAAAAAAACAGGACCCACCAGTTATACAGAGGAAAATCATATCAGGGCACTTGCTCCAGTGGTAAAAAATTCTTAAGTTGGTCAGAGGTGGGAAATCGTCTCCCATGCAGTCAGCAGCGCTCACCCCCACAAGGAGCATCCTCATTGCAAAGCTGGGGGACTGTGTCGAGGCGTCTGTGAGTAAATGTGAGCTGAGCCCCAGTCCTGCTGCAGCTGAACTCTTCCCACCCTTTCCAGGTAAAACACCTGAATATGTACAAGAACTTGCAAGCCTAGAGGAAGGGCTGTGGAGCCACACCAGCGACAGCACGCAGGCCAATTTGGTGCCTGCAGGCCAACCAGGATGGTCCTGGCCCCAGATGCTCTTCTGGAAGCTTTCCATTTCCCTGCCTGAGATACCCCTCCTGCCACGGCCCCCACTGCTTTTTTACTTCCTCACCTCTTCCTGGGGAGAAATTCCAGCGGCAGGTATGCGTGACACATCCTCTTCTTTAGCAGGTGGCAGCCTGGCAACTCCTGCAGAAAATCCAGCAGAGCCCCACTCACACTGGGCCACCCAAAAAGCCACGGCACCTCACTCCCTCCCACCATCCCAGCCCCGACACTCCTGACGGGGCAGAGAATATGGCGTCAGGCACAGCTACAGGGGCTCTTGCTGACTGGAGAGGTGTTTATATTGACCTCAACCCAGGCAAACCTGGGGAGGGCTGGCAGGCAGTGTCAGGCTGCCCAAATCAGCCAATCCTCACCCCTCAGGGGCTCACAGTTGCAGAAAATGAACCTTGCTAAACGGGCCAGGCCCAAGGAACAGGTGTGGGCTCTTGAGAGTCAGGATAGACAAGGGGCTGCAGCTGCGGCTTGTTTTCTGATCATTTTATCTGGTCCATGAGTGGAAAACAACTTCAAGAAGACCCTATCCTAATGAGAGGAACCCAGGAGTCAGGGAGAGGAGTGATGGTGGGTGGAGACAGAGGCCTGGTGCCCTGGCTGCAGTGGAAGTGTCTGGAAGACCAGGCAGAGAGAGGCTGCACAGAGTGATAGCCAGGGCCACAGACCTGTTAGAGCTGCTGTTTGTTAGTTCAAGTCCTGCTCTGATGTGTTCTGTGTCAGCTGTGAGCAACAGGTGAGCTGGGGGTTCTCTGCAAGGTGGGCTATGTGCACAGTTCCTGTGTGTCCAGCCCTGCTGGGGTACCTGCCCAGGGGAGCTCCGTATCCTGGGAAGGGCCTGACTAGGAGAGCCCCATGGGCTGCTGGGTAGCTGCACAGGTGAGCACCATACCCTGGGAGGGACTTGACCACGAGAGCCCCGTGGGCTGTGGGGTGGGGGGTGAAGCCCAGGTGAGCTCCATATCCTGGGATTGGCCTGACCACGAGAGCCCCATGGGCTGCTGGAGACCTGGTAAAGGATATCAGGACAGTCAGTGAAGCCACCGAGGATATACATCCAGTAGCTCCTATTTCCTACACCCTGCTGGTCATTCTACCATCCACCAGGCCATGGCATTCTGTATTAGACTTCAATGATGCCTTCTTCTGTATTCCATTCATCTCAGAGTCACAAGAATTTTTGGCTTGTGAGTGGCAGGACACAACATGCAACAAAAGCAATAATGCTGGGCCGTCCTGCCCCAATGGTTCAAAAATCCCCACACCATCATTGGGGAAATGTCCTCTAAAGACCTAAAAGTTCTACTTCTGTAAAACGGAACCCTCTTTCAATATGCAGATGACATTCTGATCGCCAGGCCTACTAAAGACGCCTCTGAACTACCTAGCCAAGAAAGGATAGAAGGTGTCCAAGAAAAAGGCTCAAATATCCCAGGCTAAGGTGACATGACTGGGCTTCATTCTCACAGATATTCGGAGAAACGCATCCCAGGATAGGGAAGAAGCCATTTGCAGCCTTACCTCTTCTAAAACTAGAGGACAGCTTAGGGGTTCCTGGGGAGGCCAAGGTTTTCTGCATCTGGATCCCTAACTACAGTCTAATAGCTGGGCCTCTACATGGAACACTGACACAAAAAGATGATGATCCTTTTGAATAGAATCCAGAAGCAGCCTTTCAAGAATGGAAAGAGCAGTCAATTCAGACCCTGGCCCAGGAACTCCCTAATTTAGCTAAACCCTTTGACCTTTACATACCCGGTCAAAGGTTAATCACCCTTGGAGCCTTAGTGCAAAAACTGGGACCACTTGAAATGGAGCAACACAAGAATGCCCTTCAGGTATGATACACTATGGTCACCAAGGGCTTTGCCCACCGACTCATCAGGCCAGGATACTGGGGTATCTAAAAAGCTGGAAATCAGCAGCCTGCGAGGCCAGCTCCCACCTAAGGGAAAAGGACCTCACGTGGTGATCCTAACCACCCATCATGCCCTGAAGTTGCAGGGGTCGCTCTGTGGACACACTGACCTCGAGTGAGGAGGCCCTACAACTCCAACCTCCAGAGAGACAAACGGGGGCAACGGGCCCCCAAGATGACTCATGTGACCATCACTTGACCTGGAGTTTCTCTCAGAAAACGACAAGACTGTGCCCCGAAAAAGCAGACTACTGCTTGCAGGACTTACTGCACCCAGAGGGGAGCTAATAAGCTTGGCGGGGGAAACGTATATCACGCTTTCACCATAGAAAACCCTACAGACACCGCGGTGATGGTGGCCAATATGACCGGCTGGACTGCTGGCTACTTCTAAAGGCCGTTGACTCAGTGGACGTCATGGTCCTGGATCACCACTGACCCTGTACTGTCTGGGAGCTGTGCGGGCTGGGCTCTTACACATGGCACTGTTTGTACATTAATTCAGGGACCTAATTAAAGACAGCACAGACTACTGGTCAGAGCATCTAGGCTGGCAAAAACCGTCAGCCTAAGGTTGCCGAACAAATGTGGGGTGGGGTGTAACCTGCCACCGCAGCATCTCTGGGCATCTCTTTCCTGGACCCTTAAAGGTCATTAGAATCTATAACACTTCCAATGCTGGTGCTCAGGCGGACGAGAAGTGAGGCAGGAGGCCTTGGGACAATCAACCTCACCTGGAGGCTGGTGGGAAGATGTTTTGCCCCTCCCACCATGTATCAGGGCTCCCAGCACAGCATGAAGCAGTTACAAAAGAGGGGTCTGCACCCTCAACACCCCAAGAATGAGGAACGGAACAAAAAGCAGAGGATGTGTTCGTCCCCGGCAACGTTCATTAAAAATTCCTGGGAGATAAAAAGAGAATCTGGGCAATAAGATAAAGTCTAACCTGTTTTTCCTTTGTGCTTTGTCTAATTTCATGTGCTCCTAGGGTTCCGCATGCAGAGGTCCCACACCCGGCACTTCAGACCCGATTTCCTAGTGCAGAATGGCTGGGTCGACACCTCAGCTAGCGTGGTACCATGCAGACTCCGCGGCATAGAGCTTGAGCTGCAGCCAACCCAGCCCTCGAGAGCTCCATCCCCTCCCTCCCACTGACGCTGCCGGGATCCCTACACAGCAGCCCAGCCCACAGTCCGTGGGGGAGTGCACGCTCTCACCTCTCCATTCTGTTTTCAAAATAATGTTTCCTTTGCTTCTGAACCAAACTCAGTCTTGATCTGTTGACTCCAATGACACTGGGCACAGGGACTCCTGTTGGGGTCCACTCTGGAGGATCAGTAACAGAAATTGAGAACATTGTAACTTCAATGAACAGATGTGTGAGCCAAACTGTAGTTAACATAGAGCAGTGTATAATGCTCGGGCAAAATAAGATGTTTCTAAGACTACATTTGATATTTCCATCACTTTCCTATAAGCAAGTTCAGTGAAGACGTCTGTCTTATTTGTCAGGTCAACATTAGAGAAATGAAGTGATTTATTTCCATGGATGTACATCGAATACTCTTGGCTGAAGCTTCAATCTTGTTTTGAATGCTTTTCCATTGAAAATGATACCTCTCTTTCAGCTCCCCCATTTCTGGGAAGTATAAAATCTTATAATTTATTATTACCAAAGGGGAAAGGTAGGAGAAGGGATAAATTAACAGTTTGGGATTAACACATACACACTGCTATGTATAAAATAGATCATCAACAAGGAACTACTGTATAGCACAGGGAACTACACTGAATATTTTGCAATAACCTATAAGGGAAATAATCTGAAAAAGAACAGATATTTTTATTGACATCATCTATCAATGACAGATAAAATGTAACCTAAGCAAGGCCGATGGTGAGCGCTTCTGAATCTGAAGATTTCAATCATCTAAAGTTTGGGCTCTGCCTATTTCTCAAGGCCCTTAATGGACATACATGTAGGCGTAGCTTACAAATTCCCCAGTTTGGGGTTCGTGGAGGCACTGATTTGGAAAAATCCCTGGTGTTCTCCTTACATGCACGGGACCCTTCCTACAGCTAAAACATGCCTGTCACACCTAGAGGATGGTACACCGTTTGATCGGAAAGAGTTTGGAAAAGACACCTCATCTCCTCATCGCCTGGTGCTCGGGTTCAACGCTCCAGCATCTTTCCTAACAATCTCCTCACTTGGGGATATCAGCACCGTCAACATCCTGTTGCACGCAGTTTGGAATTGGTCCAGAGGATGAAGCGGAAGGATGAGAAAAATTTAGAGACAAGTCTTAGGTGTTCGGACAGGCACATGCCACTCTAATTTCCAATCCGGAAGACAAATTCATCAAAGGCTAGAATTGCCCACGGAAACAGAATAGGGCTAGAGGAAATCCCGCTGTTTTGTGTCCAGTTTCCAAAAACACAAGTTGAAAAATGGAACTCAGGGGCACTAAAATTCATGAAACTGCAGAGTTGAAAATATCTATCGTCGAAAAATGTCTTGAGGTACGTCACACAAAAGGACTTGTAAGCAAGGGAGAGTGGCAGGAAACAGATTTGAAGAGGTAGAAAGGACTCCTCATTAAAGCACAAGAAAAGGGGCTGAATATCGCAAATGATGCAGTTGGCCAAAAAGGGCGTATGCATTTTTTCTGAGTATATTCAAGTAAAGGCCAAACACACTTTTTATCCAACCAAACAGGTGGGCACTGGAAATCAATTCTACAAAATGTATCACTTCACATCAGTCAGAAGGGCCATCCACATAAAGTGTAAACACCAGAAAAGCAGGATAGGGCGAGGAGAAAAGAGAGCCCTGTGAGGCTGATGGTGGAAATGTAATTTGCCAACTGCCACTCTGGGGAAGTGTACTGTGTTTGCTAAAACATCTAAAAAATGAGCTACAGAGCATAGGGCACTTGCACTCATGGGCGTATACCTTGGGAAAAAACAAAAATCGACAGAAAAGAGACATCCCAACGTTTACCACCTCTCTGTTAAAAAGGGCCTCAACTTGGATATCACCTAAATGTCCCTGGAAGGATAAAATGGATAAAAGAGATGGGGTACTTATGTAGAGTGGAATATTACTCATCCAGAAATCAATGAAATAAGGCCAGTTGTAACAACTCTGGAGGAGTTACATACGATCATTCTAAGTGACATATGTCAGAAAGAAAAAGACACATATCATAAGATGTCACTTAAAGGTGGAATCAAAAATGGCTACACATGAAATAAATTACAAAACAGAAACATAGTCAAATATGTAGAATATAGACATAAGGCTGCTAAATGGGAAAGGTGGGGAATGGTGAGGTATTATCCAGGAGGTTGAAATTAGCAAATATACCATTCCAAGTACCAAATTGAATAACTGACAAGGCCTACACGGTACCTCAAAGAACTGCACTCAGCCCACTCAAGTCACTGTATAATAATACATAGGACTGGTAAGCATCTGAAAACGAATTTCTTGTTGTCTCACAGTACATGAATCAAGTGGATGTACAGAAGCAAAAAACAGAGCTTAGAAAATCAGCTGTAACCAATATAAAAATAAATATAAAACTATTTGTAAAAACAGTGAGACAGACAAAAATTCTTACAACTTTTGTTGAAGGGCTACGATGTAACATGGATTGAACACATGTAGACCCACAGCAGGATGATTATATAAGGCTGGAAGCTATGCACGCTAAGAGATGTTAGAGAGGCTGGGTGAGGAAATGCAGACCTTTTAAAGTAATACTGCCTGGTACCCATTCCATGGGTCCCAAATCTGCAGGTTCAAGGGAGTCTTCTGACAGCGAAAACATGCCTGGGAAACCGAGATGAATGTACACCGTGTGCTCAGGAAAGGTGTCTAAAATGCACCTCATTTTTGATCTCCTGGTGCTGGGGTTCGCCATTCCAGCCACATTACTAACAATCTCCCCACTTGGAGAATCAGCACCTTTAACCTCCTTTTTCCCACAGTTTGCAAATTGTGCAGAGGATAAATGGGAAGAGGGGGAACCAACGAGAGATTAGCTGTAGGAGTTTTGACAGGCACATGTCACTCTAATTTCCCATTAGGAAGAAGATTTAACCAAAGGCTCAGCCTGCCTCCCCAGAACCAGAATAGGGCCGGAAGCAATCCAATGGTTTGGCGGCCAGCTCACAAAAAAATCCAGTTGCAAAATGGAGCTCAGGAGCAGACAATTCAAAGACCTGCAAAGATATAAATGATAACCAACGTCCAAAAATATATTCAGGTAAGGCACCGAAGAGGATCTGAATGAGAGGCAGAATTGCAGGAAACAGATTTCAAAAGGTAGATTGTACTCACATTTAAAGCATATGAAAAGCAGCAGAATTTCTAAAATGATGCAGTTGGGCAAAAGGGTGTATGCGGTTTTTCCGTGAATATCTTCAGGAAAAAAACACATGCAGAGTTTTTGGCCAACCAAGCAAGAGGGAAATGCAAATCCGCACAACAAAGGAGTCTCAATTTCCACTGCTCAGAAAGGCCATCCAAAAAATGTGTACAAACCAGAAATGCAGGAGAGGCCATGGAAAACAGGGAACCTAGTCACGCTGATGGGTGGGGTATAAATATCCAAGAGCCACTCTGAAGAAGTGTATGCTGTTTCCTAAAACATCTAAAATACAAAGCCCCCGAGCAAAGGGGACTTCAACTCATGGGCATATAACTTGGGAAGACTAAATATCAATAAGACACAGACACCCCAAAGTTTAGGGCTGCTCTGCATACAAGAACCTCAACTTTGGTACACCTAAAATATCCCAGGAAAAAGAGAAATGCATAAAGAACTTGTGGTAATTTTGTACAACGGAATATCACTCAGACGTGAAATCAATGTATATAAGGCCAGTAGCAGCATAATGAGTGGATTTAGGTATGATGATTCTAAGGGAAATTAGTAACACAGAAAAAGAATCTTATCAAAAGATATCACTTATAGAGGGAATGTCAATATCACAACACATGAACTGAATTAGGAAAGAGAACAGAGTCTCACATTTGGAAAAAAAAAACTCTTATGCCTGCTTCAGGGGAAAGGAGAGGTGGGGTGATGCATAAAACCAGAGTTTGATATTAGCACAGGTATCATTCCATAAACCAAATACAGAATAGACAAGACCTACACCTTCCTCAGTGAACGGGATTCAACACCCCTATTCCAAGCAGAGGAATATATCTGACTAGTAAGAATCTTAAAACCTATGTATTGATATGACTCCGTAAGGCAATCAATTGTGTCTAGACCGGCATAAACACATCAGTGAAAATCAGGTCAACCCCATTATAAAAATGAATTTCAAAATCAAAACCAAAAAACAGCAAAATTCTTACACAATTCCTTCAGGGGTTCTGATGAAACCTGGAATGACCCTATCTGCAAAGACAGCTGGATGAGACATAAGGCTGGACACTTGGGACTGAGAGGACTGGTGAGACTCGGAGAGAAAATGCAGACCCTTTAAAGTAGTAATGCATGCCACCATTCCTTGGGTCCCAAATCTCCAGGTAGAAGGGAATATCACTACAGTTATAACATGTATAGGAAACCTAGAGAATGGACACCCTGTGATGGCGAAAGTTTTCTGAAACTCTCCTAATTTTTTCCTCTCCTTGTGCTCCAGTTTGGCATTCCAACTGCGTTACTATCAATCTTCCAACTTAGGAGAGTCAGCCCCTATAACCTCCTGGTTCGCACCGTTTGCTAATTGTGCAGATGATGAAAGGGAAGAGGGAGAACCAATCAGAGAGTAGATGTAGGCATTTGGACGGGCACATGTCACTCTAATTTCCCGTCAGGAAGAAGAATTAACCAAAGCCTCAGCCACCCACAGGGAACCAATATAGCCACCCCTGGAACCAGTAGAGGTCCTGAAGCAAAATTGTGGATTTGCGGCCAGCTCACAAAAATGGGATTTGAAAATTGGAGCTCAGGGGCACAGCAATTCAAAAACCTGCAGAGTTATAAAGGACTACTCTCTTCCAAAAATCTGTTGAGGGAAGGCAATGAAGCGGACTTGAAAATGAGGCAGAATTGCACAAAACATATTTCAAGAGGTAAATTGGAATCGTCTTTAAACCACAGGTAAAGAATCACAACGTGGACAGTGATGCACTTGGCCAAAAAGGGCGTATGCCTTTTCTCCTGAATATATTCAGGAGAAAACGCATATGCCCTTTTTGGCCAATCAAGCAAGCACGCAATGCAAATCCACACTACAAAGAATTATCACTTCCCACCGGTCAAAAGGGACATCTGAATAACTGTAAAAGCCAGAAAGGGAAGAGCGAGATGACAAGGGCATGAAGCAATGTGATCCCAAGGGTCATTGAGGATTGTGATGACAAGCGCATGGAGCATTGTGATGACAAGGTTATGTAGCATTTTGCTGACAAAGGCAAGGAGCATTGTGATGACAAGGTTCATGGAGCACTGTGATGACAAGCCTCACGGAGCATTTTGATTACAGGGGTCATGGAGCACTGGGATGACAAGGGCATGGATCATTGTGATGACAAGGTTCATGGAACATTTTGATGACAAGAGTCCCGGATCATTGTGTTGTCACGGTTCATGGAGCATTGTGATGACAGTGGTCATGGAGCATTGTGATGAGAAGGTCATGGAGCATTGGGCTGAAAATGTTCATGGAGTATTGTGATGACAGGCGTCATGGAGCATTGTGATGACAAGGTACTGGAGCATTGTGATGAGAAGACCATGGAGCCTTGTGATGACAAGTCTCATGGGGCATTCTGATGAAAAGGGACATGGAGCATTGTGATTACAGGGTTCTTGGAGCATTGTGATGACAAGGGCATGGAGCATTGGGATGAGAAAGCCATGGAGCGTTCTGATGACATGCATCATGGAGCTTTGTGATGACAAGGGCATGGAGCATTGTGATTGCAGGGTTCTTGGAGCACTGTGATGAAAAGGGCATGGATCATTGTGATGAAAAAGGCATGGATCCTGGTCATGACAGGGTTCAAGGAGCGTACTGACGACAACTGTCAGGGAGCATTGTGATGACAAGGGTATTGAGCATTGTGATGACAAAGGTCATGGAGCATTGTGATGAGAAGACCATGGATAATTGTGATGACGAGCCTCATGGGGCGTTGTGATGATAAGTGTTATGGACCATTTTGATCACAAGGATTTGGAGCATTGTGATGACAGATGTCATGGAGCATTTTGATTTCATTGTGATGACAATAGCCTGAAGCATTATTATGATGGGCATGGTGTATTGTGATGACAGGGTTCATGGAGCATTGAGATGAAAAGGGGCATGGAGCATTGTGATTACAGGAGTCTTGGAGCATTGTGATGACAAGGGAATGGAGCATCGTGAATGAGAAGGCCATGGAGCATTCTGATGACATGCGTCGTGGAGCTTTGTGATGACAAGGGCATGGAGCATTGTGATTACAGGGGTCTTGGAGCATTGTGATGACAAGGGTCATGGAGCCTTGTGATGACAAGGCCGTGGAACATTGTGATGTCAGGGGTCATGGAGCATTGTTATGACAGGGGTCATGGAGCATTGTGATGACAAGGGCATGGAGCATTGAGTTGACAAAGGCACGGAGCATTGTGATGAAAAGTTCATGGAGCATTGTGAAGACAAGGTCATGGAGTATTGTGAAGACAGGTGTCAGGGAGCATTGTGATGACATATTTCATGGTCCATTGTGATGACAATGGCATGGAGCATTGTGATGCCAAGTGTTATGGAGGACTGTGATGACAAAGGTAATGGAGCATTGTGATCACAAGGGCTTGGAGCATTGTGATGACAAGCGCATGGAGCATTGTGATGACAACGGACATTGAGAATTTTGATGAAAAGGTCGTGAAGCATTGTGATAACAAAGGCATGGAGCTTGCTATGACAGGGGTCATGGGGCATTGCGATGACAGGTGCATGGAGAATTGTGATGACAAGAGCATGTAACATTGTGATGAGAACTGTCATGGAGCACTGTGATGACAAGGACGTGGAGAATTGTGATGACAAGGGACATGGAGCATTGTGATGACCAGGGCATGGAGCACGGTGATGGCAAAACCGTGGAGCACTGTGATGAGAAGACCATGGATAATTGTGATGACGAGCATCATGGAGCACTGTAATGACATGGGGCATGGAGCATTGTGATGACAGGTGTCATGGAGCATTGTGATGACAGGGGTCATGGATCTTTGTGATGACAAGGGACACGGAGCATTCTGATGACAAGCTTGTGGAGTATTGTGATGACAATGGCATAGAGCATTGTGATGAAAAGAGCATGGAGCATTGTGATGAAAAAGGCATGGAGACTTGTCATGGCAGGGTTCAATGAGCATACTGACGACAGGTGTCAGGGAGCATTGTGATGACAAGTGTATTGAGAATTGTGATGACAAAGGTCATGGAGCATTGTGATGAGAAGTCCATGGATAATTGTGATGACCAGCATCATGGGGCGTTGTCATGACAAGTATTATGGAACATTGTGATCACAAGGGTTTGGAGCATTGTGATGACAGAGGTCATGGAGAATTTTGATTTCATTGTGATGACAATAGCATGAAGCATTATGATGATGGGCATGGTGCATTGTGATAACAGGGTTCATGGGTCATTGAGATGAAAAGGGGCATGGAGCATTGTTATTACAGTGGTCTTGAAGCATTGTGATAAGAAGGGTCATGGAGCCTTGTGATGACAAGGCCATGGAACATCGTGATGGTAGTGGTCATGGAGCATTGTTAGGACAGGTGTAATGGAGCATTGTGATGGCAAGAGCATGGAGCATTGTGATGAGAAGGCCATGGAGCATTCTGATGACATGCGTCATGGAGCTTTGTGATGACAAGGGCATGGAGCATTGTGATTCCAGGGGTCTTGGAGCATTGTGATGACAAGGGTCATGGAACATTTTGATGACAAGGCCGTGGAACGTTGTGATGGCAGGGGTCATGTAGCATTGTGATGACAGGAGTCATGGAACATTGTGATGACAGGGGTGAGGGAGTAATGTAATGAATAGTGATGTAACATTGTGATATCAGTGGTGAGAGAGCATTTTGATGAGAAGTGCATGGAGCATTGTGATGACAAGGTTTATGGAGCTTTGTGATGACAAGAGTGTGGAGCACTGTGATGACAAGCGCATGGCTCATTGTGATGACATGGGTCATGGAGCATTGTGCTGACAGGCGCATGGAGCATAGTGTTGACAAGGGTCAAGGAGCATTGTGCTGAGAAAGGCACAGAGCATTTTGATGACAAGGGTCAAAGAGCATTGTGATGAAATGTTCATGGAGCATTGTGGTTAAAATGGTCACAGAGACTGTTGATGACGAGGGCATGGACCATTGTGATGACAAAGGTCATGAAGCATTGTGATGATTGGAGTCATGGTGCATTGTGATGACAGGGTCGTGGAGCATTGTGATAACTAGGGCATGGAGCATTGTGATGACAAGGCCATGGAGCATTGGTCTAATAAGTTTCATGGATTATTGTGATGACAGTTGGAATGGCGCATTGTGATGACAAGGGTATGGAGCATTGTGAGGACCAGGTCATGCAGTATTGTGAAGACAGGTGTCAGGGAGCATTGTGATGACATATGTAATGGCCCATTGTGATGACAATGGCATGGAGCATTGTGATGCCAAGTGTCATGGAGCATTCTGATGACAAAGGTAATGGAGCATCGTGATGACAATGGCTTGGAGCATTGTGATGACAAGGGTCAGGGAGCATTGAGCTGACAAGTGCATGGAGAATTGTGATGACAAGGGTCATGGAGCATTCTGAGGACAAGCTTGTGGAGTATTTTGATGACAATGGCATGGAGCATTGTGATGAAAACGGCATGGGGCATTGTGATGAAAAAGGCATGGAGCCTTTTCCTGACAGGGTTCAAGGAGCATTCTGACGACAAGTGTCAGAGAGTATTGTGATGACAAGTGTATTGAGAATTGTGATGACAAAGGTCATGGAGCATTGTGATGAAAAGGGCATGGAGTATTGTGATGACAGGCATCATGCAGCGTTGTGATGACAAGTGTTATGGAACATTGTGATCACAAGGGTTTGGAGCATTGTGATGACAGAGGTCATGGATCACTTTGATTTCAAGGAGCATGGAGCATTGTAATGACAAGGGCATGAAGCAATGTGATCCCAAGGTTCATGGAGGATTGTGATGACAATGGTAATGGAGTATTGTGATCAGAAGCGCATAGAGCATTTTAATGACAAGGTCATGTAGCATTTTGCTGAAAAAGGCATGGAGCATTGTGATGACAGGTGTCATGGAGCACTGTGATTCCAAGCATCATGGAGCATTGTGAATACAGGGGTCATGGAGCATTGGGATGACAAGGACATGGATCATTGTGATGACAAAGGTCATGGAGCATTGGGCTGAAAATGTTCAGGGAGTATTGTGATGACAGGTGTCATGGAGCATTGTGATGACTAGGGAATGGAGCATTGTGATGACAAGAATCCCGGATCATTGTGTTGTCAGGTGTCATGGAGCGTTGTGATGACAGGTGTCCTGGAGCATTGTGATGATATTGGTCATGGAGCATTGTGATGAGAAGGTCATGGAGCATTGGGCTGAAAATGTTCATGGAGTAATGTGATGACAGGGGTCATGGAGCATTTTGATTTCATTGTGATGACAATAGACTGAAGCATTATGATGATAGGCGTGGTGCATTGTGTTGACAGGGTTTATGGAGCATTGAGAAGAATAGGGGCATGGAGCATTGTGATTACAGGGTTCTTGGAGAATTGTGATGACAAGGGCATGGAGCATTGTGATGAGAAGGCCATGGAACATTCTGATGACATGCGTCATGGAGCTTTCTGATGACAAGGGCATGGTGCATTGTGATTACAGGGGTCTTGGAGCATTGTGATGACAAGGGTCCTGGAGCCTTGTGATGACAAGGCCGTGGAACATTGTGATGGCAGGGGTCATGGAGCATTGTTATGACATGGGTAATGGAGCATTGTGATGAGAAGGGCATGGAGCATTGTGATTACAAGTTTTATGGAGCATTGCGATGACAAGGTTGTGGACCGTTGTGATGAAAAGCGTGTGGCACATTGTGATGGCAAGGGTCATGTAGCACTTTTCTGACAAAGGACTGGAGCATTGTGATGACAAGGGTCACAGAGTATTTTGATGAAAAGTTCATGGAGCATTGTGGTTACAAAGGTCACAGAGCCTGGTGATGACGCGGGCATGGACCATTGTGATGACAAACGTTATGAAGTATTGTGGTGACTGGAGTCATGGAGCATTGTGATGACAGGGGTCATGGAGCATTGTGATGACAAGGGCATGGAGCATTGTGATGACAGGGGCATGGAGCATTGGTCTGACAAGTTTCATAGATTATTGTGATGACAGTGAGCATGGTGCATTGTGATGACAAGGGCATGGAACATTGTGATGAGAAGATCATGGAGTATTGTGAAGACAGGTGTCAGGGAGCATTGTGGTGACATAGGTCATGGTCCATTGCGATGACAATGGCGTGGAGAATTGTGATGGCAAATGTAATGGAGGATTGTGATGACAAATATAATGGAGCATTGTGATGACTAGGGCTTGGAGCATTATGATGACAAGGGCCATTGAGAATTTTCATAACAAGGTCGTGAAGCATTGTGCTGACAAGGTCCTGGAGCACTGTGATGAGAAGACCATGGAGCCTTGTAATGACAAGTCTCATGGAGCACTGTGATGAAAAGAGGCATGGAGCATTGTGATTACAGGGGTCTTGGAGCATTGTGATGACAAGGGCATGGAGCATTGTGATAAGAAGGCCATGGAGCATTCTGATGACATGCGTCATGGAGCATTCTGATGACATGCGTCATGGACCTTTTTGATGACAAGGGCATTGAGCATTGTGATTACAGGGGTCTTGGAGCATTGTGATGAAAATGGCATGGATCATTGTGATGAAAAAGGCATGGAGCCTTGTCATGAAAGGGTTCAAGGAGCATACTGATGGCAAGAGTCAGGGAGCATTGTGATGACATGTGTATTGAGCGTTGTGATGACAAATGTCATGGGGCATTGTGATGAGAAGACCATGTTTAATTGTGATGACCAGCGTCATGGGGCATTGTGATGACAAGTGTTATGGAACATTTTGATCACAAGGGTTTGGAGCATTGTGATGACAGAGGTCATGGAGCATTTTGATTTCATTGTGATGACAAGAGCATGAAGCATTATGATGATGGGCATGGTACATTGTGATGACAGTGTTCATGGAGCATTTTGATGAAAAGGGGCATGGAGCATTGGTCTGACAAGTTTCATGGATTATTGTGATGACAGTGGGCATGGCATATTGTGATGACAAGGGCATGGAGCATTGTGATGACAAGGTCATGGAGTATTGTGAAGACAGGTGTCAGGGAGCATTGTGATGACATATGTCATGTTCCCTTGTGATGACAATAGCACGGAGCATTTTGATGCCAAGTGTCATGGAGGATTGTTGTGACAAAGATAAAGGAGCATTGTGATGACAAGGGCATGGAGCATTGAGATGACAAGGGCAATTGATAATTTTAATGTCCAGGTCGTGAAACATTGTGATGACAAGCGCATGGAGCTTCCTATGACAGGGTTCATGGAGCACTGTGATGAAAAGTGCATGGAGTATTGTGATGACAAGAGCATATAACATTGTGATGAGAAGTACCATGGAGCATTGTGATGACAAGGAAGTGGAGAATTGTGAGGACGAGGGACATTGAGCTTTAAGAGGACCAGGGCATGGAGCATTGTGATGGCAAAACCGTGGAGCATTGTGATGGGGAGACCTTGGGTAATTGTGATGACGAGCATCATGAAGCACTGTAATGACAAGGGGCATGAAGCATTCTGATGACAGGTGTCAGGGAGCATTGTGATGACAGGAGTCATGGAGCATTGTGATGACAAGGGCACGGAGCATTGTGATGACAAGGGCCAATGAGAATTTTGATGACAAGGTCGTGAAGCATTGTGATGACAAACACTTGGAGCTTGCTATGACAGGGAGCATGGAACATTGCAATGACAAGTGCATGGAGAATTGTGATGACAAGAGCATGTAACATTGTGATGAGAAGTGTCATGTAGCCTTGTGATGACAAGGACGTGGAGAACTGCGATGACAAGGGACATGGAGCATTGTGATAAGCAGGGCATAGAGCATTGTGATGACAGGGGTCATGGAGCATTATTATGACAAGGGCCACAGTGCATTCTGACATAAGATATCACTTATGAAGGGAATGTAAACATGGCTACATATGAACTGAATTAGGAAAGAGAAAAGTGGCTCAGATATAGAAAACACACTTATGCTTGCTTAAGGGGAAAGGAGAGGTGGGGAGACACACAAAACCAGAGTTTGATATTAGCACAAGTACCATTCCATAATCCAAATACAGAAGAGACAAGCCCTACTCCTTCTTCAGTGAACGGGACTCAACACCCGAATTCCCGGCAGAGAAATATATCTGACTAGTAAGAATCTTAAAACCTATGTATTGATATGTCTCCGTAAGGGAATCAAGTGTGTCTAGCACGACATAAACACGGCAGTGAGAAGCAGCTCAAACCCACTATAAAAATGAATTTCAAAACAAAACAAAAAACAGTGAAATTCTTACACAATACCTTCAGGGGTTCTGATGAAACTTGGAATGACCCTATCTACAATGACAGCTGGATGTGGCATAAGGCTGGTCACTTGGGACTGAGAGGATTGGTGAGATTGGGTGAGAAAATGCAGACCCTTTAAAGCAATAATGCCTGTCACTCATACCCTGGTTCCCAACTCTCCAGGTAGAAGGGAATATCACTACAGTTATAACATGTATGGGAAACCTAAAGAATGCACACCCTCTGAAGGAGAGAGGTTTCTAAAACTCTACTAATTTTTTTCTCTCCTTGTGCTCCAACTTGACATTCCTACTACTTTAATATCAATCTCCCAACTTGGAGAGTCAGCCCCTATAACCTCCTGGTTCGCACAGTTGGCACATTGTTCAGAGGATATAAGGGAAAAGGGAGAACCAATGAGAGAGTAGCTGTAGGCATTTGGACGGCCACATGTCACTCTAATTTCCCGTCACGAAGAAGAATTAACCAAACTCTTAGCCTGCCCCCCACCCGGAACCTGTATAGGTCCTGAAGCAAAAGTGTGGATTTGCGGTCAGCTCACAATAACGCGAGTTAAAAAATGGAGCAGAGGGGCACAGCAATTCACTAACTTGCAGAGTTATAAAGGACTACTCTCTTCCAAAAATCTGTTGAGGGAAAGCCACGAGGCAGACTTTAAAATGATGCAGAATTTCACAAAACAGATTTCAAGAAGTATATTGGAATCTCATTTAAACACAGGAAAAGCATCACAACTTCGACAATTATGGAATTGTCCATAAAGGGTGTATGCGTTTTCTCCTGAATATATTCAGGAGAACACGCATACGCCCATTTTGGCCAACCAAGCAACTGAACAATGCAAATCTGCACTACAAATAATATCACTTCCCACCGGTCAAAAGGGTCATCTGCAAAATGTGTAAAAACCAGAAAGGCAAGACAGGATCTGGAGAACAGTAAGCCTTGTTATGCTCATGGGTGGGATGTAAATTGCCAACAGCCACCCTGGAGGAGTGCATTCTGTTCTCTAAAAGAAGTAAACAACAGAGCTTCACAACCTAAGTCACTTCCAGTCATGGGAATATAACTTGGGAAAACTGAATATCAATAAGACACAGAGACGCCAAAATTTAGGGCAGCACTGCTTACAAGAACCTCGAATTCGGGACACCTTAAATATCCCAGGAAAGACAAAAATGGTAAAGAAATTGTGGTACTTACGTATGATGGAATATCCCTCAGCCATGAAATCAATGTCATAAGGCCAGTAGCAGCAAAATGAGTGGATACAGGTACGATGATTCTAAGTGAAATAAGTCACACAGGAAAAAGAACTTATCATAAGATATCACTTATGAAGATACTGTAAACATGGCTACACTTGAACTGAGTTAGGTAAGAGAACAGAGTCTCACATTTGGAAAACACTCTTATGCCTGCTTAAGGTGGAAGGAGAGGTGGGGTGATGCATAAAACCAGAGTGTGATATAAGCACAGGTACCTTTCCGAAAACCAACTATGGAATAGACAAGACCTACACCTTCCTCAGTGAAAGGGTCTCAAAACCCCATATTTCCCGCAGAGGAATATATCTGACTAGTAAGAATCTTAAAACCTATGTATTGATATGTCTCCATAAGGGAATCAAGTGTGTCTAGACTGGCTTAAACATGGTAGCGAGAATCAGCTGAAATCCAATATCAAAAGGAATTTCAAAAACAAAACAAAAAAACAGGGAAATTCTTTACAATTCCTTCAGGGTCTCTGATGAAACCTGGAATGACCCTATCTACAATGACAGCTGGATGTGGCATAAGGCTGGACACTTGGGACTGAGAGGATTGGTGAGATTGGTTGAGCAAATGCAGACCCTTTAAAGCAATAATGCGTGGCACCAATTCCATGCGTCCCAACTTTCCAGGTTGAATGGAATATTACTACAGCTATAACATGTACAGGAAACCTACAGAATGGACACACTGTGAATACAAAAGTTTTCTAAAACTCAACGAATAGTCCCTCTCCTGGTGCTCTGGTTTGACTTTCCAACTGCTTTACTATCAATCTCCCAACTTGGAGAGACAGGCCCTTTAACCTCCTTGTTCGCACAGGTTGCCAATTTGGCAGAGAATGAAAGGGAAGAGGGAGAACCAATGAGAGAGTTGCTGTTAGGCATTTGGACGGGCACATGTCACTCTAATTTCCCTGCACGAAGAAGAATTAACCAAAGTCCCAACCACCCACCGGGAACCAGTATAGGTCCTGAACCAAAATTTTGGACTTGCGGTCAGCTCACAAAAAACGAGTTGAAAAATGGACCTCAGGGGCACAGCAATTCACAAACTGGCAGAGTTTTAAAGGACAACTGTCGTCCAAAAATCTGTTGCGGGAAGGCAACAAGGCGGACTTGAAAGCTAGGCAAAATAGCAGCAAACAGATTTCAAGAGGTACGTTGGTATTGCCTTGAAAGCACAGGAAGATGGGCACAACTTCAACAATGATGCACTTGGCCAAAAAGGGCCTATGTGTTTTCTCCTGAATATATTCAGGAGAAAACGCATACGCCCTTTTTGGCCAAGCAAGCAAGCGGGCAATGCAAATCTGCACTACAAAGAAGTATCACTTCCCACCGGTCAAAAGGGACATCTGCAAAATGTGAAAAGTCCAGAAAGGCAAGACAGGCCCTGGAGAAGAGGGAGCCTTCTTATGCTGATGGGCGTGATGTAAATTGCCAACTGCCTCTCTGGAGGAGTGCACTGTGTTCCCTAAAACAAGTAAACAACAGAGCTACAGAGCCAAGGGCACTTCCAGTCTAGGGAATATACCTTGGGAAAACTGAAAATCAATAAGACAGAGCCACCCCATAATTAAGGGCTGCACTGCTTACAAGATCCTCAACTTGGGTACACTTTAAATATCCCAGGAAATATAAAAATGGTTCAAAAAATTGTGGTACTTACGTACGATGGAATATCCCTCAGCCATGAAATCAATGTCATAAGACCAGTACAGCAAAATGAGTGGATTCAGGTACGATGATTCTAAGTGAAATATGTCACACAGAAAAAGAAACTTATCATAAGATATCACTTATGAAGATGCTGTAAACATGGCTACACTTGAAATGAGTTAGGAAAGAGAACAGAGTCTCACATTTGGAAAACACTCTTATGCCTGCTTAAGGGGGAAGGAGAGGCGGGGTGATGCATAAAACCAGAGTTTGATATAAGCACAGGTACCGTTCCAAAAACCAACTATGTATTAGACAAGACCTACACCTTCCTCAGTGAAAGGGACTCAAAACCCCATATTTCCCGCAGAGGAATATATCTGACTAGTAAGAATCTTAATACCTATGTAATGATATGTCACCGTAAGGGAATCAAGTGTGTCTAGACTGGCATAAACATGGCAGCGAGAATCAGCTGAAACCCACTATCAAAAGGAATTTCAAAAACAAAACAAAAAAACAGGGAAATTCTTTACAATTCCTTCAGGGTCTCTGATGAAACCTGGGATGACCCTATCTACAATGCCAGCTGGATGTGGCATAAGGCTGGACACGTGGGACTGAGAGGATTGGTGAGATTGGTTGAGCAAATGCAGACCCTTTAAAGCAGTAATGCGTGGCACCAATTCCATGGGTCCCAACTATCCAGGTTGAAGGGAATATTACTACAGCTATATCAGGTACGGGAAACCTAGAGAATGGACACACAGTAAATACGAAAGGTTTCTAAAACTCAACGAATAGTCCCTCTCCTGGTGCTCCGGTTTGACTTTCCAACTGCTTTATTATCAATCTCCCAACTTGGAGAGACAGCCCCTTTAACCTCCTGGTTCGCACAGGTTGCCAATTTTGCAGAGGATGAAAGGGAAGAGGGAGAACCAATGAGAGAGTAGCTGTTAGGCATTTGGACGGGCATATGTCACTCTAATTTCCCGACAGGAAAATGAATTAAAAAATGTCTCAGCCACGCACCGGGAACCAGTATAGGTCCTGAACCAAAATTTTGGACCTGCGGTCAGCTCACAAAAAACGAGTAGAAAAATGGACCTCTGGGGCACAGCAATTCACAAACTGGCAGAGTAATAAAGGACAACTATCATCCAAAAATCTGTTGAGGGAAGGCAACGAGGCGGACTTGAAAGCTAGGCAGAATAGCAGGAAACAGATTTCAAGAGGTACATTGGAATCGCATTTAAAGCACAGAAAGAGGGGCACAACTTCGAAAATGATGCACTTGGCCAAAAAGGGCGTATGGTTTTCTCCTGAATATATTCAGGAGAAAACGCATACGCCCTTTTTGGCCAAGCAAGGAAGCGGGCAACACAAATCTGCACTACAAAGAAGTATCACTTCCCACCGGTCAGAAGGGACATCCACAAAATGTGTAAAAACCAGAAAGACAAGACAGGCCCTGGAGAACAGGGAGCCTTGTTATGCTGATGGGCAGGATGTAAACTTCCAACTGCCTCTCTGGAGGAGTGCATTGTGTTCCCTAAAACAAGTAAACAACAGAGCTACAGAACCAAGGGCACTTCCAGTCTAGGGAATATACCTTGGGAAAACTGAAAATCAATAAGACAGAGCCACCCCAAAATTTAGGGCTGCACTGCTTACAAGGACCTCAACTTGGGTACACCTTAAATATCCCAGGAAATATAAAAATGGTTCAAAAAATTGTGGTACTTACGTACAATGCAATATCCCCCAGCATTGAAATCAATGTCATAAGACCAGTAGCAGCAAAATGAGTGCATTCAGGTACGATGATTCTAAATGAAATAAGTCACACAGAAAAAGAAACTTATCAGAAGATATCACATATGAAGGTGTTGTAAACATGGCTACACTTGAACTGAGTTAGGAAAGAGAACAGAGTCTCACATTTGGAAAACACTCTTATGCCTGCTTAAGGGGGAAGGAGAGGTGGGGTGATGCATAAAACCAGAGTTTGATATAAGCACAGGTACCGTTCCAAAAACCAACTATGGAATAGACAAGACCTACACCTTCCTCAGTGAAAGGGACTCAAAACCCCATATTTCCCGCAGAGGAATATATCTGACAGGTAAGAACCTTAAAACCTATGTATTGATATGTCTCCATAAGGGAATCAAGTGTGTCTAGACTGGCATAAACATGGCAGCGAGAATCAGCTCAAACGCACTATCAAAAGGAATTTCAAAAACAAAGCACAAAAACAGGGAAAATCTTTACAATTCCTTCAGGGTCTCTGCTGAAACCTAGAATGACCCTATCTACAATGACAGCTGGATGTGGCATAAGGATGGACACTTGGGACTGAAAGGATTGGTGAGATTGTGTGAGCAAAAGCAGACCCTTTACAGCAGTAACGCGTGGCACCAATTCCATGGGTCCCAACTCTCCAGGTTGAAGGGAATATTACTACAGCATTAACATGTACAGGAGACCTAGAGAATGGACACACTGTGAATACGAAAGGTTTCTAAAACTCAACGAATAGTCCCTCTCCTGGTGATCCGGTTTCACTTTCCAACAGCTTTACTATCAATCTCCCAACTTGGAGAGACAGCCCCTTTAACCTCCTGGTTCGCACAGGCTGCCAATTTTGCAGAGGATGAAAGGGAAGAGGGAGAACCAATGAGAGAGTAGCTGTTAGGCATTTGGACGGTCACATGTCACTCTAATTTCCCGGCAGAAAAAGAATTAACCAAAGTCTCAGCCACCTACCGGGAACCATTATAGGTCCTGAACCAAAATTTTGGACTTGCGGTCAGCTCACAAAAAATGAGTTGAAAAATGGAGCTCAAGGGCACAGCAATTCACAAACTGGCCGAGTAATAAAGGACAACTATCGTCCAAAAATCTGTTGAGGGAAGGCAACGAGGCGGACTTGAAAGCTAGGCAGAATAGCAGGAAACAGATTTCAAGAGGTACGTTGGAATCGCCTTTAAAGCACAGGAAGAGGGGCAAAACTTCGACAATGATGCACTTGGCCACAAAGGACATATGCGTTTTCTCCTGAATATATTCAGGAGAAAACGCATACGCCCTTTTTGGCCAAGCAAGCAAGCGTGCAATGCAAAAATGCACTACAAAGAAGTATCACTTCCCACCGGTCAATAGGGACATCCACAAAATGTGTAAAAACCAGAAAGGCAAGACAGGCCCTGGAGAACAGGGAGCCTTGTTATGCTGATGGGCGGGATGTGAACTGCCAACTGCCTCTCTGGAGTAGTGCATTGTGTTGCCTAAAACAAGTAAACAACAGAGCTACAGAGCCAAGGGCACTTCCAGTCTAGGGAATATATCTTGGGAAAACTGAAAATCAATAAGCCAGATCCGCCCCAAAATATAGGGCTGCACTGCTTACAAGAACCTCAACTTGGGTACACCTTAAATATCCCAGGAAATATAAAAATGGTTCGAAAAATTTTGGTACTTACGTACGAAGGAATATCCCTCAGCCATGAAATCAATGTCATAAGACCAGTAGCAGCAAAATGAGTGGATTCAGGTACGATGAATCTAAGTGAAATAAGTCACACAGAAAAAGAAACTTCTCATAAGATATCACTTATGAATATCCTGTAAACATGGCTACACTTGAAATGAGTTAGGAAAGAGAACGGAGTCTCACATTTGGAAAACACTCTTATGCCTGCTTACGGGGGAAGGAGAGGTGGGGTGATGCATAAAACCAGAGTTTGATATAAGCACAGGTACCGTTCCAAAAACCAACTATGGAATAGACAAGACCTACACCTTCCTCAGTGAAAGGGACTCAAAACCCCATATTTCCCGCAGAGGAATATATCTGACTAGTAAGAATCTTTAAACCTATGTATTGATATGGCTCCGTAAGGGAATCAAGTGTGTCTAGACTGGCATAAACATGGCAGCGAGAATCAGCTGAAACCCACTATCAAAAGGAATTTCAAAAACAAAACAAAAAAACAGGGAAATTCTTTACAATTCCTTCAGGGTCTCTGATGAAACCTGGAATGACCCTATCTACAATGACAGCTGGATGTGGCATAAGGCTGGACACTTGGGACTGAGAGGATTGTTGAGATTGGGTGAGCAAATGCAGACCCTTTAAAGCAATAATGCGTGGCACCAATTCCATGGGTCCTAACTCTCCAGGTTGAAGGGAATATTACTACAGCTATAACATGTACGGGAAACCTAGAGAACGGACACACTGTGAATACGAAACTTTTCTAAAACTCAACGAGTAGTCCCTCTCCTGGTGCTCCGGTTTGACTTTCCAACTGCTTTACTATCAATCTCCCAACTTGGAGAGACAGCCCCTTTAACCTCCTGGTTCTCACAGGTTTCCAATTTGGCAGAGGATGAAAGGGAAGAGGGAGAAGCAATGAGAGAGTAGCTGTTAGGCATTTGGACGGGCACATATCACTCTAATTTCCCGGCAGGAAGAAGAATTAACCAAAGTCTCAGCCCCCCACCGGGAACCAGAATAGGTCCTGAACCAAAATTTTGGACTTGCGGTCAGCTCACAAAAAAGGAGTTGAAAAATGGAGCTCAGGGGCACAGCAATTCACAAACTGGCCGAGTAATAAAGGACAACTATCGTCCAAAAATCTGTTGAGGGAAGGCAACGAGGCGGACTTGAAAGCGAGGCAGAATAGCAGGAAACAGATTTCAAGAGGTACGTTGGAATCGCCTTTAAAGCACAGGAAGAGGGGCACAACTTCGAAAATGATGCACTTGGCCAAAAAGGGCGTATGCGTTTTCTCCTGAATATATTCAGGAGAAAACGCATACGCCCTTTTTGGCCAAGCAAGCAAGCGGGCAATGCAAATCTGCACTACAAAGAAGTATCACTTCCCACCGGTTAAAAGGGACATCCACAAAATGTGTAAAAACCAGAAAGGCAAGACAGGCCCTGGAGAACAGGGAGCCTTGTTATGCTGATGGGCGGGATTTAAATTGCCAACTGCCTCTCTGGAGGAGTGCATTGTGTTCCCTAAAACAAGTAAAGAATAGAGCTACAGAGCCAAGGTCACTTCCAGTCTAGGGAATATACCTTGGGAAAACTGAAAATCAATAAGACAGAGCCACCCCAAAATTTAGGGCTGCACTGCTTATAAGGACCTCAACTTGGGTACACCTTAAATATCCCAGGAAATATAAAAATGGTGCAAAAAATGGTGGTACTTACGTACGATGGATTATCCCTCAGCCATGAAATCAATGTCATAAGACAAGTAGCAGCAAAATGGGTGGATTCAGGTACGATGATTCTAAGTGAAATAAGTCACACAGAAAAAGAAACTTATCATAAGATATCACTTATGAAGATCCTGTAAACATGGCTACACTTGAACTGAGTTAGGAAAGAGAACAGAGTCTCACATTTAGAAAACACTCTTATGCCTGCTTAAGGGGGAAGGAGAGGTGGGGTGATGCATAAAACCAGAGTTTGATATAAGCACAGGTACCGTTCCAAAAACCAACTATGGAATAGACAAGACCTACACCTTCCTCAGTGAAAGGGACTCAAAACCCCATATTTCCCACAGAGGAATATATCTGACTAGTAAGAATCTTAAAACCTATGTACTAATATGTCTCCGAAAGGGAATCAAGTGTGTCTAGGCTGGCATAAACATGGCAGAGAGAATCAGCTCAAACCCACTATAAAAAGGAATTTCAAAAACAAAACAAAAAAACTGGGATATTCTTTACAATTCCTTCAGGGTCTCTGATGAAACCTGGAATGACCCTATCTAAAATGACAGCTGGATGTAGCATAAGCCTGGACACTTGGGACTCAGAGGATTGGTGAGATTGGGTGAGCAAATGCAGACCCTTTAAAGCAATAATGCATGGCACCCATTCCATGGGTCCCAACTCTCCAGGTTGAAGGGAATATTACTACAGTTATAACATGTACGGGAATCCTAGAGAACGGACACACTGTTAATAAGAAAGGTTTCTAAAACTCAACGAATAGTCCCTCTCCTGGTGCTCCGGTTTGACTTTCCATCTGCTTTACTATGAATCTCCCAACATAGAGAGACAGCCCCTTTAACCTCCTGGGTCGCACAGGTTTCCAATTTGGCAGAGGATGAAAGAGAAGAGGGAGAACCAATGAGAGGGTAGCTGTTAGGCATTTGGACGGGCACATATCACTGTAATTTCCCGACAGGAAGAAGAATTAACCAAAGTCTCAGCCACCCACCGGGAACAAGTATAGGCCCTGAACCATAATTTTGGACTTGCGGTCAGCTCACCAAAAACGAGTTGAAAAATGGAGCTCAGGGGCACAGCAATTCACAAACTGGCTGAGTAATAAAGGACAACTATCGTCCAAAAATCTGTTGAGGGAAGGCAACGAGGCGGACTTGAAAGCGAGGCAGAATAGCAGGAAACAGGTTTCAAGAGGTACGTTGGAATCGCCTTTAAAGCACAGGAAGAGGGGCACAACTTCGACAATGATGCACTTGGCCAAAAAGGGCGTATGCGTTTTCTCCTGAATATATTCAGGAGAAAACGCATACGCCCTTTTTGGCCAAGCAAGCAAGCGGGCAATGCAAATCTGCACTACAAAGAAGTATCACTTCCCACCGGTCAAAAGGTACATCCACAAAATGTGTTAAAACCAGAAAGGCAAGACAGGCCCTGGCGAAGAGGGAGCCTTGTTATGCTTATGGGCGGGATGTAAATTGCCAACTGCCTCTCTGGAGGAGTACACTGTGTTCCCTAAAACAAGTAAAGAGCAGAGCTACAGAGCCAAGGGCACTTCCAGTCTAGGGAATATACCTTGGGAAAACTGAAAATCAATAAGACAGAGCCACCCCAAAATTTAGGGCTGCACTGCTTACAAGGACCTCAACTTGGGTACACCTTAAATATCCCAGGAAATATAAAAAATGGTTCAAAAAATTGTGGTACTTACGTACGATGGAATATCCCTCAGCCATAAAATCAATGTCATAAGACCAGTAGCATCAAAATGGGTGGATTCAGGTACGATGATTCTAAGTGAAATAAGTCACACAGAAAAAGAAACTTATCATAAGATATCACTTATGAAGATCCTGTAAACACGGCTACACTTGAACTGAGTTAGGAAAGAGAACAGTGTCTCACATTTAGAAAACACACTTATGCCTGCTTTTGGGAGAAGGAGAGGTGGGGTGATGCATAAAACCAGAGTTTGATATAAGCACAGGTACTGCTCCAAAAACCAACTATGGAATAGACAAGACCTACACCTTCCTCAGTGAAAGGGACTCAAATCCCCATATTTCCCGCAGAGGAATATATCTGACTAGTAAGAATCTTAAAACCTATGTATTGATGTGTCTCCATAAGAGAATCATGTGTGTCTAGACTTGCATAATCATGGCAGTGAGAATCAGCTCAAACCCACTACAAAAAGGAATTTCAAAAACAAAACAAAAAAACTGGGAAATTTTTTACAATTCCTTCAGGGTCTCTGATGAAACCTGGAATGACCCTATCTACAACGACAGCTGGATGTTGCATAAGGCTGGACACTTGGGACTGAGAGAATTGGTGAGATAGGGTGAGCAAATGCAGAACCTTTAAAGCACAAATGCCTGGCAGCCATTTCTTGGGTCCCAGCTCTCCAGTTTGAAGGGAATATTACTACAGCTATAACATGTACGGGAAACCTAGAGAACGGAAACACTCTGAATACGAAAGGTTTCTAAAACTCAACGAATACTCCCTCTCCTGGTGCTCCGGTTTGACTTTCCATCTGCTTTACTATGAATCTCCCAACATAGAGAGACAGCCCCTTTAACCTCCTGGGTCGCACAGGTTTCCAATTTGGCAGAGGATGAAAGAGAAGAGGGAGAACCAATGAGAGGGTAGCTGTTAGGCATTTGGACGGGCACATATCACTGTAATTTCCCGACAGGAAGAAGAATTAACCAAAGTCTCAGCCACCCACCGGGAACAAGTATAGGCCCTGAACCATAATTTTGGACTTGCGGTCAGCTCACCAAAAACGAGTTGAAAAATGGAGCTCAGGGGCACAGCAATTCACAAACTGGCTGAGTAATAAAGGACAACTATCGTCCAAAAATCTGTTGAGGGAAGGCAACGAGGCGGACTTGAAAGCGAGGCAGAATAGCAGGAAACAGGTTTCAAGAGGTACGTTGGAATCGCCTTTAAAGCACAGGAAGAGGGGCACAACTTCGACAATGATGCACTTGGCCAAAAAGGGCGTATGCGTTTTCTCCTGAATATATTCAGGAGAAAACGCATACGCCCTTTTTGGCCAAGCAAGCAAGCGGGCAATGCAAATCTGCACTACAAAGAAGTATCACTTCCCACCGGTCAAAAGGTACATCCACAAAATGTGTTAAAACCAGAAAGGCAAGACAGGCCCTGGAGAAGAGGGAGCCTTGTTATGCTTATGGGCGGGATGTAAATTGCCAACTGCCTCTCTGGAGGAGTACACTGTGTTCCCTAAAACAAGTAAAGAGCAGAGCTACAGAGCCAAAGGCACTTCCAGTCTAGGGAATATACCTTGGGAAAACTGAAAATCAATAAGACAGAGCCACCCCAAAATTTAGGGCTGCACTGCTTACAAGGACCTCAACTTGGGTACACCTTAAATATCCCAGGAAATATAAAAAATGGTTCAAAAAATTGTGGTACTTACGTACGATGGAATATCCCTCAGCCATAAAATCAATGTCATAAGACCAGTAGCATCAAAATGGGTGGATTCAGGTACGATGATTCTAAGTGAAATAAGTCACACAGAAAAAGAAACTTATCATAAAATATCACTTATGAAGATCCTGTAAACACGGCTACACTTGAACTGAGTTAGGAAAGAGAACAGTGTCTCACATTTAGAAAACACACTTATGCCTGCTTTAGGGAGAAGGAGAGGTGGGGTGATGCATAAAACCAGAGTTTGATATAAGCACAGGTACCGTTCCAAAAACCAACTATGGAATAGACAAGACCTACACCTTCCTCAGTGAAAGGGACTCAAAACCCCATATTTCCCGCAGAGGAATATATCTGACTAGTAACAATCTTAAAACCTATGTATTGATGTGTCTCCATAAGAGAATCATGTGTGTCTAGACTTGCATAATCATGGCAGTGAGAATCAGCTCAAACCCACTACAAAAAGGAATTTCAAAAACAAAACAAAAAAACTGGGAAATTTTTTACAATTCCTTCAGGGTCTCTGATGAAACCTGGAATGACCCTATCTACAACGACAGCTGGATGTTGCATAAGGCTGGACACTTGGGACTGAGAGAATTGGTGAGATAGGGTGAGCAAATGCAGAACCTTTAAAGCACAAATGCCTGGCAGCCATTTCTTGGGTCCCAGCTCTCCAGTTTGAAGGGAATATTACTACAGCTATAACATGTACGGGAAACCTAGAGAACGGAAACACTCTGAATACGAAAGGTTTCTAAAACTCAACGAATAGTCCCTCTCCTGGTGCTCCGGTTTGACTTTCCATCTGCTTTACTATCAACCTCCCAACTTGGAGAGACAGCCCCTTTAACCTCCTGGTTCGCACAGGTTGCCAATTTGGCAGAGGATGAAAGGGAAGAGGGAGAACCAATGAGAGGGTAGCTGTTAGGCATTTGAACGGGCACATATCACTGTAATTTCCCGGCAGGAAGAAGAATTAACCAAAGTCTCAGCCACACACTGGGAATCAGTATAGGTTCTGAACCAAAATTTTGGACTTGCGGTCAGCTTACCAAAACCGAGTTGAAAAATGGAGCTCAGGGTCACAGCAATTCACAAAATGGCTGAGTAATAAAGGACAACTATCGTCCAAAAATCTGTTGAGGGAAGGCAACGAGGTGGACTTGAAAGCGAGGCAGAATAGCAGGAAACAGATTTCAAGAGGTACGTTGGAATCGCCTTTAAAGCACAGGAAGAGGGGCAAAACTTCGACAATGATGCACTTGGCCACAAAGGACATATGCGTTTTCTCCTGAATATATTCAGGAGAAAACGCATACGCCCTTTTTGGCCAAGCAAGCAAGCGTGCAATGCAAAAATGCACTACAAAGAAGTATCACTTCCCACCGGTCAATAGGGACATCCACAAAATGTGTAAAAACCAGAAAGGCAAGACAGGCCCTGGAGAACAGGGAGCCTTGTTATGCTGATGGGCGGGAGGTGAACTGCCAACTGCCTCACTGGAGTAGTGCATTGTGTTGCCTAAAACAAGTAAACAACAGAGCTACAGAGCCAAGGGCACTTCCAGTCTAGGGAATATATCTTGGGAAAACTGAAAATCAATAAGCCAGATCCGCCCCAAAATATAGGGCTGCACTGCTTACAAGAACTTCAACTTGCATACACCTTAAATATCCCAGGAAATATAAAAATGGTTCAAAAAATTTTGGTACTTACGTAGGAAGGAATATCCCTCAGCCATGAAATCAATGTCATAAGACCAGTAGCAGCAAAATGAGTGGATTAAGGTAGGATGATTCTAAGTGAAATAAGTCACACAGAAAAAGAAACTTCTCATAAGATATCACTTATGAATATCCTGTAAACATGGCTACACTTGAACTGAGTTAGGAAAGAGAACAGAGTCTCACATTTGGAAAACACTCTTATGCCTGCTTACGGGGGAAGGAGAGGTGGGGTGATGCATAAAACCAGAGTTTGATATAAGCACAGGTACCGTTCCAAAAACCAACTATGGAATAGACAAGACCTACACCTTCCTCAGTGAAAGGGACTCAAAACCCCATATTTCCCGCAGAGGAATATATCTGACTAGTAAGAATCTTTAAACCTATGTATTGATATGGCTCCGTAAGGGAATCAAGTGTGTCTAGACTGGCATAAACATGGCAGCGAGAATCAGCTGAAACCCACTATCAAAAGGAATTTCAAAAACAAAACAAAAAAACAGGGAAATTCTTTACAATTCCTTCAGGGTCTCTGATGAATCCTGGAATGACCCTATCTACAATGACAGCTGGATGTGGCATAAGGATGGACACTTGGGACTGAGAGGATTGATGAGATTGGGTGAGCAAATGCAGACCCTTTAAAGCAATAATGCGTGGCACCAATTCCATGGGTCCTAACTCTCCAGGTTGAAGGGAATATTACTACAGCTATAACATGTACGGGAAACCTAGAGAACGGATACACTGTGAATACGAAACTTTTCTAAAACTCAACGAGTAGTCCCTCTCCTGGTGCTCCGGTTTGACTGTCCAACTGCTTTACTATCAATCTCCCAACTTGGAGAGACAGCCCCTTTAACCTCCTGGTTCTCACAGGTTTCCAATTTGGCAGAGGATGAAAGGGAAGAGGGAGAAGCAATGAGAGAGTAGCTGTTAGGCATTTGGACGGGCACATATCACTGTAATTTCCCGGCAGGAAGAAGAATTAACCAAAGTCTCAGCCCCCCACCGGGAACCAGAATAGGTCCTGAACCAAAATTTTGGACTTGCGGTCAGCTCACAAAAAAGGAGTTGAAAAATGGAGCTCAGGGGCACAGCAATTCACAAACTGGCCGAGTAATAAAGGACAACTATCGTCCAAAAATCTGTTGAGGGAAGGCAACGAGGCGGACTTGAAAGCGAGGCAGAATAGCAGGAAACAGATTTCAAGAGGTACGTTGGAATCGCCTTTAAAGCACAGGAAGAGGGGCACAACTTCGACAATGATGCACTTGGCCAAAAAGGGCGTATGCGTTTTCTCCTGAATATATTCAGGAGAAAACGCATATGCCCTTTGTGGCCAAGCAAGCAAGCGGGCAATGCAAATCTGCACTACAAAGAAGTATCACTTCCCACCGGTCAAAAGGTACATCCACAAAATGTGTTAAAACCAGAAAGGCAAGACAGGCCCTGGAGAAGAGGGAGCCTTGTTATGCTTATGGGCGGGATGTAAATTGCCAACTGCCTCTCTGGAGGAGTACACTGTGTTCCCTAAAACAAGTAAAGAGCAGAGCTACAGAGCCAAAGGCACTTCCAGTCTAGGGAATATACCTTGGGAAAACTGAAAATCAATAAGACAGAGCCACCCCAAAATTTAGGGCTGCACTGCTTACAAGGACCTCAACTTGGGTACACCTTAAATATCCCAGGAAATATAAAAAATGGTTCAAAAAATTGTGGTACTTACGTACGATGGAATATCCCTCAGCCATAAAATCAATGTCATAAGACCAGTAGCATCAAAATGGGTGGATTCAGGTACGATGATTCTAAGTGAAATAAGTCACACAGAAAAAGAAACTTATCATAAAATATCACTTATGAAGATCCTGTAAACACGGCTACACTTGAACTGAGTTAGGAAAGAGAACAGTGTCTCACATTTAGAAAACACACTTATGCCTGCTTTAGGGAGAAGGAGAGGTGGGGTGATGCATAAAACCAGAGTTTGATATAAGCACAGGTACCGTTCCAAAAACCAACTATGGAATAGACAAGACCTACACCTTCCTCAGTGAAAGGGACTCAAAACCCCATATTTCCCGCAGAGGAATATATCTGACTAGTAACAATCTTAAAACCTATGTATTGATGTGTCTCCATAAGAGAATCATGTGTGTCTAGACTTGCATAATCATGGCAGTGAGAATCAGCTCAAACCCACTACAAAAAGGAATTTCAAAAACAAAACAAAAAAACTGGGAAATTTTTTACAATTCCTTCAGGGTCTCTGATGAAACCTGGAATGACCCTATCTACAACGACAGCTGGATGTTGCATAAGGCTGGACACTTGGGACTGAGAGAATTGGTGAGATAGGGTGAGCAAATGCAGAACCTTTAAAGCACAAATGCCTGGCAGCCATTTCTTGGGTCCCAGCTCTCCAGTTTGAAGGGAATATTACTACAGCTATAACATGTACGGGAAACCTAGAGAACGGAAACACTCTGAATACGAAAGGTTTCTAAAACTCAACGAATAGTCCCTCTCCTGGTGCTCCGGTTTGACTTTCCATCTGCTTTACTATCAACCTCCCAACTTGGAGAGACAGCCCCTTTAACCTCCTGGTTCGCACAGGTTGCCAATTTGGCAGAGGATGAAAGGGAAGAGGGAGAACCAATGAGAGGGTAGCTGTTAGGCATTTGAACGGGCACATATCACTGTAATTTCCCGGCAGGAAGAAGAATTAACCAAAGTCTCAGCCACACACTGGGAATCAGTATAGGTTCTGAACCAAAATTTTGGACTTGCGGTCAGCTTACCAAAACCGAGTTGAAAAATGGAGCTCAGGGTCACAGCAATTCACAAAATGGCTGAGTAATAAAGGACAACTATCGTCCAAAAATCTGTTGAGGGAAGGCAACGAGGTGGACTTGAAAGCGAGGCAGCATAGCAGGAAACAGATTTCAAGAGGTACGTTGGAATCGCCTTTAAAGCACAGGAAGAGGGGCAAAACTTCGACAATGATGCACTTGGCCACAAAGGACATATGCGTTTTCTCCTGAATATATTCAGGAGAAAACGCATACGCCCTTTTTGGCCAAGCAAGCAAGCGTGCAATGCAAAAATGCACTACAAAGAAGTATCACTTCCCACCGGTCAATAGGGACATCCACAAAATGTGTAAAAACCAGAAAGGCAAGACAGGCCCTGGAGAACAGGGAGCCTTGTTATGCTGATGGGCGGGAGGTGAACTGCCAACTGCCTCACTGGAGTAGTGCATTGTGTTGCCTAAAACAAGTAAACAACAGAGCTACAGAGCCAAGGGCACTTCCAGTCTAGGGAATATATCTTGGGAAAACTGAAAATCAATAAGCCAGATCCGCCCCAAAATATAGGGCTGCACTGCTTACAAGAACTTCAACTTGCGTACACCTTAAATATCCCAGGAAATATAAAAATGGTTCAAAAAATTTTGGTACTTACGTAGGAAGGAATATCCCTCAGCCATGAAATCAATGTCATAAGACCAGTAGCAGCAAAATGAGTGGATTAAGGTAGGATGATTCTAAGTGAAATAAGTCACACAGAAAAAGAAACTTCTCATAAGATATCACTTATGAATATCCTGTAAACATGGCTACACTTGAACTGAGTTAGGAAAGAGAACAGAGTCTCACATTTGGAAAACACTCTTATGCCTGCTTACGGGGGAAGGAGAGGTGGGGTGATGCATAAAACCAGAGTTTGATATAAGCACAGGTACCGTTCCAAAAACCAACTATGGAATAGACAAGACCTACACCTTCCTCAGTGAAAGGGACTCAAAACCCCATATTTCCCGCAGAGGAATATATCTGACTAGTAAGAATCTTTAAACCTATGTATTGATATGGCTCCGTAAGGGAATCAAGTGTGTCTAGACTGGCATAAACATGGCAGCGAGAATCAGCTGAAACCCACTATCAAAAGGAATTTCAAAAACAAAACAAAAAAACAGGGAAATTCTTTACAATTCCTTCAGGGTCTCTGATGAATCCTGGAATGACCCTATCTACAATGACAGCTGGATGTGGCATAAGGATGGACACTTGGGACTGAGAGGATTGATGAGATTGGGTGAGCAAATGCAGACCCTTTAAAGCAATAATGCGTGGCACCAATTCCATGGGTCCTAACTCTCCAGGTTGAAGGGAATATTACTACAGCTATAACATGTACGGGAAACCTAGAGAACGGATACACTGTGAATACGAAACTTTTCTAAAACTCAACGAGTAGTCCCTCTCCTGGTGCTCCGGTTTGACTGTCCAACTGCTTTACTATCAATCTCCCAACTTGGAGAGACAGCCCCTTTAACCTCCTGGTTCTCACAGGTTTCCAATTTGGCAGAGGATGAAAGGGAAGAGGGAGAAGCAATGAGAGAGTAGCTGTTAGGCATTTGGACGGGCACATATCACTGTAATTTCCCGGCAGGAAGAAGAATTAACCAAAGTCTCAGCCCCCCACCGGGAACCAGAATAGGTCCTGAACCAAAATTTTGGACTTGCGGTCAGCTCACAAAAAAGGAGTTGAAAAATGGAGCTCAGGGGCACAGCAATTCACAAACTGGCCGAGTAATAAAGGACAACTATCGTCCAAAAATCTGTTGAGGGAAGGCAACGAGGCGGACTTGAAAGCGAGGCAGAATAGCAGGAAACAGATTTCAAGAGGTACGTTGGAATCGCCTTTAAAGCACAGGAAGAGGGGCACAACTTCGACAATGATGCACTTGGCCAAAAAGGGCGTATGCGTTTTCTCCTGAATATATTCAGGAGAAAACGCATATGCCCTTTGTGGCCAAGCAAGCAAGCGGGCAATGCAAATCTGCACTACAAAGAAGTATCACTTCCCACCGGTCAAAAGGGACATCCACAAAATGTGTAAAAACCAGAAAGGCAAGACAGGCCCTGGAGAACAGGGAGCCTTGTTATGCTGATGGGCGGGATTTAAATTGCCAACTGCCTCTCTGGAGGAGTGCATTGTGTTCCCTAAAACAAGTAAAGAATAGAGCTACAGAGCCAAGGTCACTTCCAGTCTAGGGAATATACCTTGGGAAAACTGAAAATCAATAAGACAGAGCCACCCCAAAATTTAGGGCTGCACTGCTTATAAGGACCTCAACTTGGGTACACCTTAAATATCCCAGGAAATATAAAAATGGTGCAAAAAATGGTGGTACTTATGTACGATGGAATATCCCTCAGCCATGAAATCAATGTCATAAGACAAGTAGCAGCAAAATGGGTGGATTCAGGTACGATGATTCTAAGTGAAATAAGTCACACAGAAAAAGAAACTTATCATAATATATCACTTATGAAGATCCTGTAAACATGGCTACACTTGAACTGAGTTAGGAAAGAGAACAGAGTCTCACATTTAGAAAACACTCTTATGCCTGCTTAAGGGGGAAGGAGAGGTGGGCTGATGCATAAAACCAGAGTTTGATATAAGCACAGGTACCATTCCAAGAGCCAACTATGGAATAGACATGACCTACGCCTTCCTCAGTGAAAGGGACTCAAAACCCCATATTTCCCGCAAATAAATATATGTGCCTAGTAAGAATCTTATAACCTATGTACTGATATGTCTCCGTAAGGGAATCAATTGTGTCTAGACTGGCATAAACATGGCAGCGAGAATCAGCTCAAACCCACTATAAAAAGGAATTTCAAAAAAAAAACAAAAAAACTGGGAAATTCTTTACAATTCCTTCAGGGTCTCTGATGAAACCTGGAATGACCCTATCTACAATGACAGCTGTATGTGGCATATGGAGGGACACTTGGGACTGAGACGATTGGTGAGATTGGGTGATCAAATGCAGACCCTTTAAAGCACAAATGCCTGGCACGCATTCCATGGGTCCCAACTCTCCAGGTTGAAGGGAATATTACTACAGCTATAACATGTACGGGAAACCTAGAGAACGGACACACTGTGAATACGAAAGGATTCTAAAACTCAACGAATAGTCCCTCTCCTGGTGCTCCGGTTTGACTTTCCATCTGCTTTACTATCAATCTCCCAACTTGGAGAGACAGCCCCTTTAACCTCCTGGTTCGCACAGGTTTCCAATTTGGCAGAGGATGAAAGGGAAGAGGGAGAACCAATGAGAGGGTAGCTGTTAGGCATTTGGACGGGGACATATCACTGTAATTTCCCGGCAGGAAGATGAATTAACCAAAGTCTCAGCCACCCACAGGGAACCAGCATAGGTCCTGAACCAAAATTTTGGACTTGCGGTCAGCTCACCAAAAACGAGTTGAAAAATGGAGCTCAGGGGCACAGCAATTCACAAACTGGCCGAGTAATAAAGGACAACTATCTTCCAAAAATCTGTTGAGGGAAGGCAACGTGGCGGACTTGAAAGCGAGGCAGAATAGCAGGAAACAGATTTCAAGTGGTACGTTGGAATCGCCTTTAAAGCACAGGAAGAGGGGCAAAACTTCGACAATGATGCACTTGGCCAAAAAGGGAGTATGTGTTTTCTCCTGAATATATTCAGGAGAAAACGCATACGCCCTTTTTAGCCAAGCAAGCAAGCGGGCAATGCAAATCAGCACTACAAAGAAGTATCACTTCCCACCAGTCAAAACGGACATCCACAAAATGTGTAAAAACCAGAAAGGCAAGACAGGCCCTGGAGAACAGGGAGCCTTGTTATGCTGATGGGCGGGATGTAAATTGCCAACTGCCTCTCTGGAGGAGTGCATTGTGTTCCCTAAAACAAGTAAAGAACAGAGCTACAGAGCCAAGGACACTTCCAGTATAGGGAATATACCTTGGGAAAAGAGAAAATCAATAAGACAGAGCCACCCAAAAATTTAGGGCTGCACTGCTTACAAGGACCTCAACTTGGGTACACCTTAAATATCCCAGGAAATATAAAAATGGTTCAAAAAATTTTGGTACTTACGTACGATGGAATATCCCTCAGCTATGAAAACAATGTCATAAGACAAGTAGCAGCAAAATGGGTGGATTCAGGTACGATGATTCTAAGTGAAATAAGTCACACAGAAAAAGAAATTTATCATAAGATATCACTTATGAAGATCCTGTAAACATGGCTACACTTGAACTGAGTTAGGAAATAGAACAGTGTCTCACATTTAGAAAGCACTCTTATGCCTGCTTAAGGGGGAAGGAGAGGTGGGGTGATGCATAAAACCAGAGTTTGATATAAGCACAGGTACCGTTCCAAAAACCAACTATGGAATAGACAAGACCTACACCTTCCTCAGTGAAAGGGACTCAAAACCCCATATTTCCCACAGAGGAATATATCTGACTAGTAAGAATCTTAAAACCTATGTACTGATATGTCTCCGAAAGGGAATCAGGTGTGTCTAGGCTGGCATAAACATGGCAGAGAGAATCAGCTCAAACCCACTATTAAAAGGAATTTCAAAAACAAAACAAAAAAACTGGGATATTCTTTACAATTCCTTCAGGGTCTCTGATGAAACCTGGAATGACCCTATCTAAAATGACAGCTGGATGTAGCATAAGCCTGGACACTTGGGACTGAGAGGATTGGTGAGATTGGGTGAGCAAATGCAGACCCTTTAAAGCAATAATGCATGGCACCCATTCCATGGGTCCCAAATCTCCAGGTTGAAGGGAATATTACTACAGTTATAACATGTACGGGAATCCTAGAGAACGGACATACTGTTAATAAGAAAGGTTTCTAAAACTCAACGAGTAGTCCCTCTCCTGGTGCTCCGGTTTGACTTTCCAACTGCTTTACTATCAATCTCCCAACTTGGAGAGACAGCCCCTTTAACCTCCTGGTTCTCACAGGTTTCCAATTTGGCAGAGGATGAAAGGGAAGAGGGAGAAGCAATGAGAGAGTAGCTGTTAGGCATTTGGACGGGCACATATCACTGTAATTTCCCGGCAGGAAGAAGAATTAACCAAAGTCTCAGCCCCCCACCGGGAACCAGAATAGGTCCTGAACCAAAATTTTGGACTTGCGGTCATCTCACAAAAAAGGAGTTGAAAAATGGAGCTCAGGGGCACAGCAATTCACAAACTGGCCGAGTAATAAAGGACAACTATCGTCCAAAAATCTGTTGAGGGAAGGCAACGAGGCGGACTTGAAAGCGAGGCAGAATAGCAGGAAACAGATTTCAAGAGGTACGTTGGAATCGCCTTTAAAGCACAGGAAGAGGGGCACAACTTCGACAATGATGCACTTGGCCAAAAAGGGCGTATGCGTTTTCTCCTGAATATATTCAGGAGAAAACGCATACGCCCTTTTTGGCCAAGCAAGCAAGCGGGCAATGCAAATCTGCACTACAAAGAAGTATCACTTCCCACCGGTCAAAAGGGACATCCACAAAATGTGTAAAAACCAGAAAGGCAAGACAGGCCCTGGAGAACAGGGAGCCTTGTTATGCTGATGGGCGGGATGTAAATTGCCAACTGCCTCTCTGGAGGAGTGCATTGTGTTCCCTAAAACAAGTAAAGAATAGAGCTACAGATCCAAGGGCACTTCCAGTCTAGGGAATATACCTTGGGAAAACTGAAAATCAATAAGACAGAGCCACCCCAAAATTTAGGGCTGCACTGCTTATAAGGACCTCAACTTGGGTACACCTTAAATATCCCAGGAAATATAAAAATGGTGCAAAAAATGGTGGTACTTACGTACGATGGAATATCCCTCAGCCATGAAATCAATGTCATAAGACAAGTAGCAGCAAAATGGGTGGATTCAGGTACGATGATTCTAAGTGAAATAAGTCACACAGAAAAAGAAACTTATCATAATATATCACTAATGAAGATCCTGTAAACATGGCTACACTTGAACTGAGTTAGGAAAGAGAACAGAGTCTCACATTTAGAAAACACTCTTATGCCTGCTTAAGGGGGAAGGAGAGGTGGGCTGATGCATAAAACCAGATTTTGATATAAGCACAGGTACCATTCCAAGAGCCAAGTATGGAATAGACATGACCTACGCCTTCCTCAGTGAAAGGGACTCAAAACCCCATATTTCCCGCAAAGGAATATATGCGCCTAGTAAGAATCTTAAAACCTATGTACTGATATGTCTCCGTAAGGGAATCAATTGTGTCTAGACTGGCATAAACATGGCAGCGAGAATCAGCTCAAACCCACTATAAAAAGGAATTTCAAAAAAAAAACAAAAAAACTAGGAAATTCTTTACAATTCCTTCAGGGTCTCTGATGAAACCTGGAATGACCCTATCTACAATGACAGCTGTATGTGGCATAAGGAGGGACACTTGGGACTGAGACGATTGGTGAGATTGGGTGATCAAATGCAGACCCTTTAAAGCACAAATGCCTGGCACGCATTCCATGGGTCCCAACTCTCCAGGTTGAAGGGAATATTACTACAGCTATAACATGTACGGGAAACCTAGAGAACGGACACACTGTGAATACGAAAGGTTTCTAAAACTCAACGAATAGTCCCTCTCCTGGTGCTCCGGTTTGACTTTCCATCTGCTTTACTATCAATCTCCCAACTTGGAGAGACAGCCCCTTTAACCTCCTGGTTCGCACAGGTTTCCAATTTGGCAGAGGATGAAAGGGAAGAGGGAGAACCAATGAGAGGGTAGCTGTTAGGCATTTGGACGGGGACATATCACTGTAATTTCCCGGCAGGAAGATGAATTAACCAAAGTCTCAGCCACCCACTGGGAACCAGCATAGGTCCTGAACCAAAATTTTGGACTTGCGGTCAGCTCACCAAAAACGAGTTGAAAAATGGAGCTCAGGGGCACAGCAATTCTCAAACTGGCCGAGTAATAAAGGACAACTATCGTCCAAAAATCTGTTGAGGGAAGGCAACGTGGCGGACTTGAAAGCGAGGCAGAATAGCAGGAAACAGATTTCAAGTGGTACGTTGGAATCGCCTTTAAAGCACAGGAAGAGGGGCACAACTTCGACAATGATGCACTTGGCCAAAAAGGGCGTATGCGTTTTCTCCTGAATATATTCAGGAGAAAACGCATACGCCCTTTTTGGCCAAGCAAGCAAGCGGGCAATGCAAATCAGCACTACAAAGAAGTATCACTTCCCACCAGTCAAAACGGACATCCACAAAATGTGTAAAAACCAGAAAGGCAAGACAGGCCCTGGAGAACAGGGAGCCTTGTTATGCTGATGGGCGGGATGTAAATTGCCAACTGCCTCTCTGGAGGAGTGCATTGTGTTCCCTAAAACAAGTAAAGAACAGAGCTACAGAGCCAAGGAACACTTCCAGTATAGGGAATATACCTTGGGAAAAGAGAAAATCAATAAGACAGAGCCACCCAAAAATTTAGGGCTGCACTGCTTACAAGGACCTCAACTTGGGTACACCTTAAATATCCCAGGAAATATAAAAATGGTTCAAAAAATTGTGGTACTTACGTACGATGGAATATCCCTCAGCTATGAAAACAATGTCATAAGACAAGTAGCAGCAAAATGGGTGGATTCAGGTACGATGATTCTAAGTGAAATAAGTAACACAGAAAAAGAAACTTATCATAAGATATCACTTATGAAGATCCTGTAAACATGGCTACACTTGAACTGAGTTAGGAAATAGAACAGTGTCTCACATTTAGAAAGCACTCTTATGCCTGCTTAAGGGGGAAGGAGAGGTGGGGTGATGCATAAAACCAGAGTTTGATATAAGCACAGGTACCGTTCCAAAAACCAACTATGGAATAGACAAGACCTACACCTTCCTCAGTGAAAGGGACTCAAAACCCCATATTTCCCGCAGAGGAATATATCTGACTAGTAAGAATCTTAAAACCTATGTATTGATGTGTCTCCATAAGAGAATCATGTGTGTCTAGACTTGCATAAACATGGCAGTGAGAATCAGCTCAAACCCACTATAAAAAGGAATTTCAAAAACAAAACAAGAAAACTGGGATATTCTTTACAATTCCTTCAGGGTCTCTGATGAAACCTGGAATGACCCTATCTAGAACGACAGCTGGATGTGGCATAAGGCTGGACACTTGGGAGTGAGAGGATTGGTGAGATTGGGTGAGCAAATGCAGACCCTTTAAAGCAATAATGCATTGCACCCATTCCATGGGTCCCAACTCTCCAGGTTGAAGGGAATATTACTACAGTTATAACATGTACGGGAAATCTAGAGAACGGACACACTGTGAATATGAAAGGTTTCTACAACTCAACGAATAATTCCTCTCCTGGTGCTCCGGTTTGACTTTCCATCTGCTTTACTATCAATCTCCCAACTTAGAGAGACAGCCCCTTTAACCTCCTGGTCCCACAGGTTTCCAATTTGGCAGAGGATGAAAGAGAAGAGGGAGAACCAATGAGAGAGTAGCTGTTAGGCATTTGGACGGGCACATATCACTCTAACTTCCCGGCAGGAAGGAGAATTAACCAAAGTCTCAGCCCCTCACCGGGAAACAGCATAGGTCCTGAACCAAAATTTTGGACTTGCGGTCAGGTCACAAAAAACGAGTTGAAAAATGGAGCTCAGGGGCACAGCAATTCACAAACTGGCCGAGTTATAAAGGACAACTATCGTCCAAAAATCTGTTGAGGGAAGGCAACGAGGCGGACTTGAAAGCGAGGCAGAATAGCAGGAAACAGATTTCAAGAGGTACGTTGGAATTGCCTTTAAAGCACAGGAAGAGGGGCACAACTTCGACAATGATGCACTTGGCCAAAAAGGGCGTATGCGTTTTCTCCTGAATATATTCAGGAGAAAACGCATACGCCCTTTTTGGCCAAGCAAGCAAGCGGGCAATGCAAATCTGCACTACAAAGAAGTATCACTTCCCACCGGTCAAAAGGGACATCCACAAAATGTGTAAAAACTACAAAGGCAAGACAGGCCCTGGAGAACAGGGAGCCTTTTTATGCTGACGGGCGGGATGTAAATTGCCAACTGCCTCTCTGGAGGAGTGCATTGTGTTCCCTAAAACAAGTAAACAACAGAGCTACAGAGCCAAGGGCACTTCCAGTCTAGGGAATATACCTTGGGAAAACTGAAAATCAATAAGACAGAGCCACCCCACAATTTACGGCTGCACTGCTTACAAGGACCTCAACTTGGGTACACCTTAAATATCCCAGGAAATATAAAAATGGTTCAAAAAATTGTGGTACTTACGTACGATGGAATATCCCTCAGCCATGAAATCAATGTCATAAGACCAGTAGCAACAAAATGTGTGGATTCAGGTACGATGATTCTAAGTGAAATAAGTCACACAGAAAAAGAAACTTATCATAAGATATCACTTATGAAGATCCTGTAAACATGGCTACACTTGAACTGAGTTAGGAAAGAGAACAGTGTCTCACATTTAGAAAACAATCTTATGCCTGCTTAAGGGGGAAGGAGAGGGGCAGTGATGCATAAAACCAGAGTGTGATATAAGCACAGGTACCGTTCCAAAAACCAACTATGGAATAGACAATACCTACACCTTCCTCAGTGAAAGGGACTCAAAACCCCATATTTCCCGCAGAGGAATATATCTGACTAGTAAGAATCTTAAAACCTATGTATTGATATGTCTCCGTCAGGGAATCAAGTGTGTCTAGACTGGTATAAACATGGCAGCGAGCATCAGCTCCAACCCACTATAAAAATGAATTTCAAAAACAAAACAAAGAAACTGGGAAATTCTTTAAAATTCCTTCAGGGTCTCTGATGAAACCTGGAATGACCCCATCTACAATGACAGCTGGATGTGGCATAATGAGGGACACTTGGGACTGAGACGATTGGTGAGATTGGGTGAGCAAATGCAGACCCTTTAAAGCACAAATGCCTGGCACCCATTCCATGGGTCCCAACTCTCCAGATTGAAGGGAATATTACTACAGCTATATCATGTACGGGAAACCTAGAGAACGCACACCCTGTGAATACGAAAGGTTTCTAAAACTCAACGAATATTCCCTCTCCTGGTGCTCCGGTTTGACTTTCCATCTGCTTTACTATCAACCTCCCAACTTGGAGAGACAGCCCCTTTAACCTCCTGGTTCGCACAGGTTTCCAATTTGGCAGAGGATGAAAGGGAAGAAGGAGAAGCAATGAGAGAGTAGCTGTTAGGCATTTGGACGGGCACATATCTCTGTAATTTCCTGGCAGGAAGAAGAATTAACCAAAGTCTCAGCCTCCAACCGGGAACCAGTATAGGTCCTGAACCAAAATTTTGGACTTGCGGTCAGCTCACCAAAAACGAGTTGAAAAATGGAGCTCAGGGGCACAGCAATTCACAAACTGGAGGAATATTAAAGGACAACTATCGTCCAAAAATCTGTTGAGGGAAGGCAACGAGGCGGACTTGAAACGAGGCAGAATAGCAGGGAACAGATTTCAAGAGGTACGTTGGAATCGCCTTTAAAGCACAGGAAGAGGGGCACAACTTCGACAATGATGCACTTGGCCAAAAAGGGCGTATGCGTTTTCTCCTGAATATATTCAGGAGAAAACGCATACACCCTTTTTGGCCAAGCAAGCAAGCGGGCAATGCAAATCTGCACTACAAAGAAGTATCACTTCCCACCGGTCAAAAGGGACATCCACAAAATGTGTAAAAACCAGAAAGGCAAGACAGACCCTGGAGAACAGGGAGCGTTGTTATGCTGATGGGCGGGATGTAAATTACCAACTGCCTCTCTGGAGGAGTGCATTGTGTTCCCTAAAACAAGTAAACAACAGAGCTACAGAGCCAAGGGCACTTCCAGTCTAGGGAATATACCTTGGGAAAACTGAAAATCAATAAGCCAGAGCCACCCCAAAATTTACGGCTGCACTGCTTACAAGGACCTCAACTTGGGTACACCTTAAATATCCCAGGAAATATAAAAATGGTTCAAAAAATTGTGTTACTTATGTACGATGGAATATCCCTCAGCCATGAAATCAATGTCATAAGACCAGTAGCAGCAAAATGGGTGGATTAAGGTATGATGATTCTAAGTGAAATAAGTCACACAGAAAAAGAAACTTATCATAAGATATCACTTATGAAGAACCTGTAAACATGGCTACACTTGAACTTAGTTAGGAAAGAGAACTGAGTCTCACATTTAGAAAACACCCTTATGCCTGCTTAAGGGCAAAGCAGATGTGGGGTTATGCATAAAACCAGAGTTTGATATGAGCACAGGTACCGTTCCAAAAACCAACTATGGAATAGACAAGACCTATACTTTCCTCAGTGAAAGGGACCCAAAACCCCATATTTCCCGCAGAGGAATATATCTGACTACTAAGAATCTTAAAACCTTTGTATTGATATGTTTCCGTAAGGGAATCAAGTGTGTCTAGACTAGCATAAACATGGCAGCGAGAATCAGCTCAAACCCACTATAAAAAGGAATATAAAAAACAAAATAGAAATATATGGAAATTCTTTACAATTCCATTCAGGATCTCTGATGAAACATGGAATGACCCTATCTACAATGGCAACTGGATGTGGCATAAGGCTGGACAGTTGGGACTGAGAGGATTCGTGAGATTGGGTGTGCAAATGCAGACCCATTAAAGCAATAATGCATGGCTCCCATTCCATTGGTCCCAACTCTCCTGGTTCAAGGGAATGTTACTACAGATATTACATGTGTGGGAAAACTAGAGAATGGACACACTGTGAATACGAAACGTTTCTAAAACTCAAATAATAGTCCCTCTCCTGGTGCTCCGGTTTAACATTCCAACTGCTTTACTATCAATAACCCAACTTGGAGAGACAGCACCTTTAACCTCCTGGTTCTGACAAGTTGCCAATTTGGCAGAGGATGAAAGGCAAGAGGGAGAATCAATTAGAGAGTAGCTGTTAGAGAGTTGGACGGGCACATATCACTGTAATTTCCCGGCAGGAAGAAGAATTAACCAAAGTCTCAGCCACCCACCGGGAACCAGTATAGCTCCTGAACCAAAATATTGGACTTGGGTTCAGCTCACAAAAAACGAGTTGAAAAACGGAGCTCAGGGGCACAGCAATTCACAAATTTGCAGAGCAATAAAGGACAACTATCGTCCAAAAATCTGTTGAGGGAAGGCAACGAGGTGGACTTGAAAGCGAGGAAGAACAGCAGGAAACAGATTTCAAGAGGTACCTTGGAATCGCCTTTAAAGCACAGGAAGAGGGGCACAACTTCGACAATGATGCACTTGGCCAAAAAGGGCGTATGCGTTTTCTCCTGAATATATTCAGGAGAAAACGCATACGCCCTTTTTGGCCAAGCAAGCAAGCGGGCAATGCAAATCTTCACTACAAAGAAGTATCATTTCCCAGGGGACAAAAGGGATATCCACAAAATGTGTAAAAACCAAAAAGGTAAGACAGGCCCTGGAGTACAGGGAGCCTTGTTATGCTGATGGGCGGGATGTAAATTGCCTACTGCCTCTTTGGAGGAGTGCATTGTGTTCCTTAATACAAGTAAACAACAGAGCTACAGAGCCAAGGGCACTTCCAGTCTAGGGAATATACCTTTGGAAAACTGAAAATCAATAAGACAGAATCACCCCATAATTTAGGGCTGCACTGCTTACAAGAACCTCAACTTGGGTACACCTTAAATATCCCAGGAAATATAAAAATGGTTCAAAAAATTGTGGTACTTACGTACGATGGAATATCCCTCAGCCATGAAATCAATGTCATAAGACCAGTAGCAGCAAAATGAGTGGATACAGGTACGATGATTCTAAGTGAAATAACTCACACAGAAGTAGAAACTTATCATAAGATATCACTTTTGAAGATCCTGTGAACATGACTACACTTGAACTGAGGTAGGAGAGAGAAGAGAGTCTCACAATTAGTAAACACTCTTATGCCTGCTTAAGTGGGAAGGAGAAATGGGGTGATGCATAAAAACCGAATTTGGTATAAACACACGTACCGCTCCTAAAACCAACTATGGAATAGACAAGACCTATACCTTCCTCAGTGAAAGGGTCTCAAAACACCATATTTCCAGCAGAGGAATATATCTGACTAGTAAGTATCTTAAAACATTTGTATTGATATGTCTCCGTAAGGGAATCAAGTGTGTCTAGACTGGCATAAACATGGCAGCGAGAATCAGCTCAAACCCACTATAAAAAGGAATTTCAAAAGCAAAATAGAAAAACAGGGAAATTCTTTACAATTCCACAAGGATATCTGATGAAACCCGGAATGACCCTATCTACAATGACAGCTGGATGTGGCATAAGGCTGGACACTTGGGACTGAGAGGATTTGAGAGATTGGGTTCGCAAATGTAGACCACTTAAAGCAATAATGCATGGCACCCATTCCATGGGTCCCAACTCTCCAGGTTGAAGGGAGTATTACTACAGCTATAACATGTACGGGAAACCTAGAGAACGGACACACTGTGAATACGAAAGGTTTCTAAAACTCAACGAATAGTCCCTCTCCTGGTGCTCCGATTTGACTTTCCAACTGCTTTACTATCAATCTCCCAACTTGGAGAGACAGCCCCTTTAACCTCCTGGTTTATGCAAGTTGCCAATTTGGCAGAGGATGAAAGGGAAGAGGGAGAACCAATGACAGAGCAGCTGTTAGGCATTTGGACGGGCACATGTCACTCTAATTTCCTGGCAGGAAGAAGAATTAACCAAAGTCTCAGACACCCACTGGGAAACAGTATAGGTCCTGAACCAAAATTTTGGACTTGCGGTCTGCTCACAAAAAATGAGTTGAAAAATGGAGCTCAGGGGCACAGCAATTCACAAACTGCCAGAGTAATAAAGGACAACTATCGTCCAAAATTCAGTTGAGGGAACACAACGAGGCGGACTTGAATGCTAGGCAGAATAGCAGGAAATAGATTTCAAGAAGTACATTGGAATCAAATTAAAGCACAGGAAGAGGGACACAACTTCAACAATGATGTACTTCGCCAATAGGGTGTATGTGTTTTCTCCTGAATATATTCAGGAAAAAATGCATATGCCCTTTTTGGCCAAGCAAGCAAGCGGGCAATGCAAATCTGCACTACAAAGAACGATCACTTCCCACAGGTCAAAAGGGACATCCGAAAAATGTGTAAAAACCAGAAAGGCAAGACAGGCCCTGGAGAACAGGGTGCCTTTTTAGGCAAATGGGCAAGATGTAAATTGCCAACTGCCTTCTGAAGGAGTGCATTGTGTTCACTAAAACAAATAAACAACAGACTTACAGAGCCAAGGGCAGTTGCAGTCTAGGGAATATACCTTTGGAAAACTGAAATTCAATAAGACACAGCCATGCCAATATTTAGGGCTGCACTGCTTACAAGAACCTCAACTTGGGTACACCTTAAATATCCCCAGAAAGACAAAAATGGTTCAAGAAATTGTGGTACTTTCGTACGATGGAATATCCCTCAGCCATGAAATCAACGTCATATGGCCAGTAGCAGCAAAATGAGTGGATTCAGGTATGATGATTCTAAGTGAAATAAGTCACACAGAAATAGAAACTTATCATAAGGTATCACTTATGTAGGTCTTGTAAACATGGCTACACATGAACTGAGTTAGGAAAGATAACAGAGTAACTAATCTTATCATAAGATATCACTCAAAGCAGGAATGTACACATGGCTACACATGAACTGAATTACATACACAACAGAGTCACACATTTAGAAAATAATCTTCTGTCTGCTTAAGGGGAATGGCGAGGTGGGGTGATGCATAAAACCACAGTTTTAAATTAGCACAGATAACGTTACATAAACCAAGAATGTAATAGACAACACCTACTCCCCGCACAATGAACTGGACTCAACACCCCCTATTCATTGCTGAGGAATATATATGACTCTAAGAATTTTAAAACATATGTATTCTCATGTCTCCATACAGGAATCATGTGTGTGTATAACGGCATGAACACAGCACTGAAATTCAGCTAAACCCCCTTACAAAAATAAATTTCAAAAGCAAAATGCAAAAACAGCGAAACAGAGAGAAAGTCTTAAAAATTACGTTCAGGGCCTGTGATGCAATCTGGATTGACCACCTTTACACCCACAGCTGGATGAGACATAAGACTGGACACTTGGGGCTGACAAGATTGCTGAGGTTGTGTGAGCAAAAGAACACCACTTAGAGCAATACTGTGTGCTACCCCTTCTAGTGGTCCCAACTCTCCAGGTTTAAGGGAATCTTCCTACAGTTAAAACATGCATGGGAAACCCAGTGGATGGTACACTGTGGAATTGGGAAAGTTTTCTAAAAGTTACCTAATTTTTCCTGTCACCGTGCTCGGCTTCGCCATTCCACCTGCATTACTAAAAATCTCCACACTTGGAGTGTCAGCGCCTTTACCCTCCTGTTATGCACAGTTTGCAAATTGTGCAGAGGATGAACAGGAAGAGGGCAAACAAATGAGAGATTAGCTGTAGGTGTTTGGATGGGCACATGTCACTCTAGTTTCCCATCAGGAAGAAGAATTAACCAAAGGCTCAGCCTGAAGCCCCGGAACCAGACTAGGGCCTAAAGCCATCCTGCGGTATTGCAGCCAGCTCACAAATAGGCGAGTTGAAAAATGGAAATCAGGGGCACAGCAATTCACAAACTTGCAGAGTTATAAAGGACAACTATCATCCAGAAATATATTGAGGTAAGGCAGTGAAGAGGATTTGAATGCAAGGCAGAATTGAAGGAAACAGATTTCAAGAGGTACATTGGAGTCGTCTTTAAAGCACATGAAAAGCGACAGAACTTCGACAATATTGCCCTTGGCCGAAAAGGGAGTATGTGTATTTTCTTGAATATATTTGGAAAAAAATGCATACGCCCTTTTTCGCCAAGCAAGCCATCAGGCATTGCAAGTCCGCACTACAAAGAAGTGTCCCTTACCTCCAGTCAAAAGGGTTATCCACAAATAGTGTAAAAACCACAAATGCAGGACAGGCCATGGAGAAAAGGGAGCCGGCTTATGCCAATGGACAGGATGTAAATTGCAATCAGCCTCTCTGGAGAACTGTATGTTGTTTTCTAAAACAGAGCTACAGAGCATAGCACACTTCAACTCATGGGTGAGTATTTTGGGAAAACTAAAAATCCACAACACACAGCCAGCCCAAAGTTTAGGGCTGCTCTGTTTACAAGAACCTCGACTTCGTTACACTTTAAATATCCCAGGAAAGAAAAAAAAAATGGATATAGTTGTTGTGGTACTTATATACAATGTAATGTCACTCAGACATAAAATCAATGTCATAAGGCCAATAGCAGCATAATGAGTGGCTTTAGGTACCATGATGCTAAGTGAAATGAGCCACAAAGAGAAACAAACTTATTGTAATATATCACTTATAGAGGGAGTGTAAACATGGCTACACATGAACTGAATTTCAAAAGAGAACAGAGTCTCACATTTAGAAAACACACTTATGCCTCCTTAAGGGGAAAGGTGACGTGGGGTGATGTGTAAAAGCAGAGTTTGAAATTAGCACAGATACCATTCCATATACCAAATATGTAATAGACAAGACCTACTCCTTTCTCAGTGAACAGGACTCAAAACACCCTATTCACTGAAGAGGAATATATCTGACTGGGAATAATCTTGATACCTATGTATTTATAAGTCTCCATAATGGAATCAAATGTATGTAGATTGGCATAAACACAGATCAATGGAACAGGACAGAAAGCCCAGAGATAAACCTACATACCTATGGCTATCTCATCTATGACAAAGGAGCTAAGGATATACAGGGGAGAAAAGACAGTCTCTTCAGTAATTGGTGCTGGGATAACTGGACCCCTACACATAAAAGAATGAAATTAGAACACTCCATAACACCATACACAAAAATAAACTCTAAATTGATTAGAGATCTAAATATAAGACCAGACACTATAAAACACTTAGAGGAAACCATAGGCAGAACACTCGATGACATAAATCACAGCAAGATCCTTTTTGACCCACCTCCTAGAGAAATGGAAATAAAAACAGAAATCAACAAATAGGACCTAATGAAACTTAAAAGCTTTTACACAGTACAGGAAAACATAAACAAGATGCAAAAACAACCCTCAGAATGTGAGAAAATATTTTCAAATGAAGCAATTGACACAGGATTAATCTCCAAACTTTACAAGCACCTCAGGTAGCTCAATATCACAAAAACAAACAACCCAATCCAAAAACGGGCAGAAGACCTAAATAGACATTTCTCCAAAGAAGATATACAGATTACCAAGAAACACATGAAAGGATGCTGAACATCACTAATCATTAGAGAAATGCAAATCAAAACTACCCTGAGGTATCACCTCACAGCAGTCAGAGTGGCAATCATCAAAAAAATCTACAAAACAATAAATGCTGGGGAGGCCTTTATTGGAGAAAAGGGAACACACTTGCACTGTGGGTGGGAATGTAAATTGATGTGGGCACTAGGGAGAACAGTACGGAGTTTCCTTTAAATAACTAACAATAGAAGTACCATACGACACAACAATCCAACTCCTGGGCATTTGCCTTGCGAAAACCATAATTCAAAAAGTGTTATGTACAAAAATGTTCATTGCAGCTCTATTTACAATAAACAGGACATGGAAGCAACCTAAGTGTCCATCGACAGATGAATGGATAAAGAAGATCTGGCACATATATACAATGGAATATTACTCAGCCATAAAAAGAAGCAAAACTGAGTTATTTGTACTGAGGTGGATGGACTTAGAATCTGTCCTACACAGTGAAGTAAGTCAGAGAGGGAAAAACAAATACTGTATGTTAACAGAGATATACGGAATCTAATGAAGAAAAAAAAAAGATTTTGAACAACCTAGTGGCAGGACAGGATTAAGGACACAGACGTAGAGAAAGGACTTGAGGACACCGGAAGGGGGATGGGTAAGCCTGGACGAAGTGAGAGAGTGGCATGGACATAAATACATTACCAAATGTAACACGGATAGCTACTTGGAAGCAGCCACATAGAACAGGGAGATCAGCTCAGTGCTTTGTGACCACATAAAGGGTTGGGATATGGAGTGTGGGAGGGAGATGCAAGAGGGAGGGGATCTGGTGATATTTGTATATGTATAGCTGATTCACTTTGTTATACAGCAGAAACTAACACTCCATTGTAAAACAATTATACTCCAATAAACTTGTAAAAGGAAAAAAAAAACAGAAAGCCCAGGGATAAACCTACACACCTATGGTCAACTAATCTATGACAAAGGAGGCAAGACTATACAATGGAGATAAGACAGTCTCTTCAATCATTGGTGCTGGGAAATATGGACAGCTACATGTAAAAGAATGAAATTAGAACACTCCCCAACACCATACATAAAAATATATTCAAAATGGATTAGAGACCTTAATGTAAGACCGGACAGTATAAAACTCTGAGAGGAAAACTTACGAAGGATACTCTGACGTAAATCACAGCAAGATCTTTTTTGATCCACCTCCTATAGTAATGAAATAAAAAAGAAAACGAAACAGATGGGACCTAATGAAATGTAAAAGCTTTTGCAAAGCAAAGGAAACTACAAACAAGACGAAAAGACAACACTCAGAATGGCAGAAAATATTTGCAAACGAATCAATGAACAAATGATTAATCTCCAATGTATATAAACAGCTCATGCAGCTCAATATTAATCAAACAAACAACCCAATACAGAAATGGAAGAAAATCTAAATAGACATTTCTTCCAAGAAGACATAGAGATGGCCAGTACGCACATGAAAATCTGCTCAACATCACTAATTATTAGAGAAATTGAAATCGAAAGTACAATGAGGTATCACGTCACACCTGTTAGAATGGGCATCATCAGAAAATCTACAAACAACAAATGCTGGAGAGGGTGTGGAGAAAAGGAACCTTCTTCCACTATTGTTGGGAATGTGAATTGATATAGTCTCTATGGAGAACAGTATGGAGGTTCCTTAAAAAACTAAAAATAGAATTACCATATAATCCAGCAATCCCACTACTGGGCATATACCCAGAGAAAACCATAAATCAAAAAGACACATTCACCACAATGTTCATTGCAGCACTATTTACAATAGCCAGGTAATGAAAGCAACCCAAGTGCCCACAGACAGAAGAATGGATAAAGATGTGGTACATATATACAATGGAATATTACCCAGCCATACATAGGAATGAAATTGGGTCATTTGTAGAGACCTTGATGGATCTAGAGACTGTCATACAGAGTGAAGTAAGTCAGAAAGAGAAAAACAATATTGTATATTAATGCATATATGTGGAACATAGAAAAATGGTACAGATGAACCGGTTTGCAGGGCAGAGATAGAGAAACAGATGTAGAGAACAAACATATGGACACCAAGGGGGGAACGCCATGTGAGGGTGGTGGTGGGATGAATTGGGAGACTGGGATTCACATGTGCACACTTATATGTATAAAATAGATATCCAATAAGAACCTGCTGTATAAAAGAAATAAATAAATTTAAAAAAATATAAAAATACATAACATTTAATAAAATAAAACAAAGAATATTTTTGCCTTCAAATAGACGTCTTTATATATTAGTGCATTATTTTCATGTTTATATCTCCAAATTAAAAAAAGAAGAATAAATAAAATCTACCTTGAACCAAAAAGACAAAAAGAAAAAAAAAAAAAAACAGTACCCACCAGTTATACAGAGGAAAATCGTATCAGGGCACTTGCTCCAGTGGTAAAAAATTCTTAAGTTGGTCAGAGGTGGAAAATCGTCTCCCATGCAGTCAGCAGCGCTCCCCCCCACAAGGAACATCCTCATTGCAAAGCTTGGGGACTGTGTCGAGGCGTCTGTGAGTAAATGTGAGCTGAGCCCCAGTCCTGCTGCAGCTGAACTCTTCCCACCCTTTCCAGGTAAAACACCTGAATATGTACAAGAACTTGCAAGCCTAGAGGAAGGGCTGTGGAGCCACACCAGCGACAGCACGCAGGCCTACTTGGTGCCTCCAGGACAACCAGGATGGTCCTGGCCCCAGATGCTCTTCTGGAAGCTTTCCATTTCCCTGCCTGAGATACCCCTCCTGCCACGGCCCCCACTGCTTTTTTACTTCCTCACCTCTGCCTGGGGAGAAATTCCAGCAGCAGGTATGGGTGACACATCCTCTTCTTTAGCAGGTGGCAGCCTGGCAACTCCTGCAGAAAGTCCAGCAGAGCCCCACTCACACTGGGCCACCCAAAAAGCCACGGCCCCTCACTCCCTCCCACCACCCCAGCCCCGACACTGCTGACGGGGCAGAGAATATGGCGTCAGGCACAGCTACAGGGGCTCTTGCTGACTGGAGAGGTGTTTATATTGACCTCAACCCAGGCACACCTGGGGAGGGCTGGCAGGGAGTGTCAGGCTGCCCAAATCAGCCAATCCTCACCCCTCAGGGGCTCACAGTTGCAGAAAATAAACCTTGTAAAACGGGCCAGGCCCAAGGAACAGGTGTGGGCTCTTGAGAGTCAGGATAGACAAGGGGCTGAAGCTGCGGCTTGTTTTCTGATCATTTTATCTGGTCCATGAGTGGAAAACAACTTCAAGAAGACCCTATCCTAATGAGAGGAACCCAGGAGTCAGGGAGAGGAGTGATGGTGGGTGGAGACAGAGGCCTGGTGCCCTGGCTGCAGTGGAAGTGTCTGGAAGACCAGGCAGAGAGAGGCTGCACAGAGTGATAGCCAGGGTCACAGACCTGTGAGAGCTGCTGTTTGTTAATTCAAGTCCTGCTCTGAGGTGTTCTGTGTCATCTGTGAGCGACAGGTGAGCTGGGGGTTCTCTGCAAGGTGGGCTATGTGCACAGTTCCTGTGTGTCCAGCCCTGCTGGGGTACCTGCCCAGGGGAGCTCCGTATCCTGGGAAGGGCCTGACTAGGAGAGCCCCATGGGATGCTGGGCAGCTGCACAGGTGAGCTCCATACCCTGGGAGGTACTTGACCACGAGAGCCCCGTGGGCTGTGGGGTGGGGAGTGCAGCCCAGGTGAGCTCCATATCCTGGGATTGTCCTGACCACGAGAGCCCCATGGGCTGCTGGAGACCTGGTAAAGGATATCAGGACAGTCAGTGAAGCCACCGAGGATATACATCCAGTAGCTCCTATTTCCTACACCCTGCTGGTCATTCTACCATCCACCAGGCCATGGCATTCTGTATTAGACTTCAATGATGCCTTCTTCTGTATTCCATTCATCTCAGAGTCACAAGAATTTTTGGCTTGTGAGTGGCAGGACACAACATGCAACAAAAGCAATAATGCTGGGCCGTCCTGCCCCAATGGTTCAAAAATCCCCACACCATCATTGGGGAAATGTCCTCTAAAGACCTAAAAGTTCTACCTCTGTAAAAGGGACCCCTCCTTCAATATGCAGATGACATTCTGATCGCCAGGCCTACCAAAGACGCCTCTGAACTACCTAGCCAAGAAAGGATAGAAGGTGTCCAAGAAAAAGGCTCAAATATCCCAGGCTAAGGTGACATGACTGGGCTTCATTCTCACAGATATTCGGAGAAACGCATCCCAGGATAGGGAAGAAGCCATTTGCAGCCTTACCTCTTCTAAAACTAGAGGACAGCTTAGGGGTTCCTGGGGAGGCCAAGGTTTTCTGCATCTGGATCCCTAACTACAGTCTAATAGCTGGGCCTCTACATGAAACACTGACACGAAAAATGATGATCCTTTGGAATAGAATCCAGAAGCAGCCTTTCAAGAATGGAAAGAGCAGTCAATTCAGACCCTTGCCCAGGAACTCCCTAATTTAGCTAAACCCTTTGACCTTTACATACCCGGTCAAAGGTTAATCGCCCTTGGAGCCTTAGTGCAAAAACTGGGACCACTTGAAATGGAGCAACACAAGAATGCCCTTCAGGTATGATAAACTATGGTCACCAAGGGCTTTGCCCACCGACTCATCAGGCCAGGATACTGGGGTATCTAAAAAGCTGGAAATCAGCAGCCTGCAAGGCCAGCTCCCACCTAAGGGAAAAGGACCCCACGTGGTGATCCTAACCACCCATCATGCCCTGAAGTTGCAGGGGTCGCTCTGTGGACACACTGACCTCGAGTGAGGAGGCCCTACAACTCCAACCTCCAGAGAGACAAACGGGGGCAACGGGCCCCCAAGATGACTCGTGTGACCATCACTTGACCTGGAGTTTCTCTCAGAAAACGACAAGACTGTGCCCCGAAAGAGCAGACTACTGCTTGCAGGACTTACTGCACCCAGAGGGGAGCTAATAAGCTTGGCGGGGGAAACGTATATCACGCTTTCACCATAGAAAACCCTACAGACACCACGGTGATGGTGGCCAATATGACCGGCTGGACTGCTGGCTACTTCTAAAGGCCGTTGACTCAGTGGACATCATGGACCTGGATCACCACTGACCCTGGACTGTCTGGGAATTGTGCGGGCAGGGCTCTGACACCTGGTGCTGTTTGTACATTAATTCAGGGACTGAATTACAGAAAGCACAGACTACTGGTCAGAGCATCTAGGCTGGCAAAAACTGTCAGCCTAAGGTCGCCGAACAAATGTGGGGTGGGATGAAACCTGCCACCGCAGCATCTCTGCGCATCTCTTTCCTGGACCCTTAAAGGTCATTAGAATCTATAACACTTCCAATCCTGGTGCTCAGGCGGACGAGAAGTGAGGCAGGAGGCCTTGGGACAATCAACCTCACCTGGAGGCTAGTGGGGAGACGTTTTGCCCCTCCCTCCATGTAACAGGGCTCCCACCACAGCATGAAGCAGTTACAAAAGAGGGGTCTGCAACCTCAACACCCCAAGAATGAGGAACGGAACAAAAAGCAGAGGAGGAGCTCGTCTCCGGCAACGTTCATTAAAAATTCCTGGGAGATAAAAAGAGAATCTGCGCACTAAAATAAAGTCTAACCTGTTTTTCCTTTGTGTTTTGTCTAATTTCACGTTCTCCTAGGGTTCCGCATGCAGAGGTCCAACACCCGGCACTTCAGACCCGATTTCCTAGTGCAGAATGGCTGGGTCGACACCTCAGCTAGTGGGGTCCCATGCAGACTCCGTGGCATAGAGCCTGAGCTGCAGCCAACTCAGCCCTCGAGAGCTCCATCCACTCCCTCCCACTGACTCTGCCGGGATCCCTACAAAACAGCCCAGCCCACAGCCCATGGGGGAGTGCACGCTCTCACCTCTCCACTCTGTTTTCAAAATAATGTTTCCTTTGCTTCTGAACCAAACTCAGTCTTGATCTGTTGGCTCCAATGACACTGGGCACGGGGACTCCTGTTGGGGTCCACTCTGGAGGATCAGTAACAGAAATTGAGAACATTGTAACTTCAATGAACAAATGTGTGAGCCAAACTGTAGTTAACATAGAGCAGTGTATAATGCTCGGGTAAAATAAGATGTTTCTAAGACTTACATTTGATATTTCCATCACTTTCCTGTAAGCAAGTTCAGTGAAGACATCTGTCTTATTTGTCAGGTCAACATTAGAGAAATGAAGTGATTTATTTCCATGGATGTACATCGAATATTCTTGGCTGAAGCTTCAATCTTGTTTTGAATGCTTTTCCATTGAAAATGATACCTCTCTTTCAGCTCCCCCATTTCTGAGAAGTATAAAATCTTATAATTTATTATTACCAAAGGGGAAAGGTAAGAGAAGGGATAAATTAACAGTTTGGGATTAACACATACACACTGCTATGTATAAAATAGATCATCAAAAAGGAACTACTGTATAGCACAGGGAACTACACTGAATATTTTGCAATAACCTATAAGGGGAAATAATCTGAAACAGAACAGATATTTTTATTAACATCAGCTATCAATGACAGATAAAATGTAACCTAAGCAAGGCCGATGGTGAGCGCTTCTGACCCTGAAGATTTCAATCATCTAAAGTTTGGGCTCTGCCTATTTCCCAAGGCCCTTAATGGACATACGTGTAGCCGTAGCTTACAAATTCACCAGTTTGGGGTTCGGGGAGGCACTGATTTGGAAAAATACCTGGTGTTCTCCTTACATGCACGGGACCCTTCCTACAGCTAAAACATGCCTGTCACACCTAGAGGATGGTACACCATTTGATCGGAAAGAGTTTGGAAAAGGCACCTCATCTCCTCATCGCCTGGTGCTCGGATTCATCCCTCCAGCATCTTTCCTAACAATCTCCTCACTTGGGGATATCAGCACCGTCAACATCCTGTTGCACACAGTTTGGAATTGGTCCAGAGGATGAAGCGGAAGGATGAGAAAAATTTAGAGACAAGTCTTAGGTGTTCGGACAGGCACATGCCACTCTAATTTCCAATCCGGAAGACAAATTCATCAAAGGCTAGAATTGCCCACGGAAACAGAATAGGGCTAGAAGAAATACCGCTGTTTTGTGTCCAGTTTCCAAAAACACAAGTTGAAAAATGGAACTCAGGGGCACTAAAATTCATGAAACTGCAGAGTTGAAAATATCTATCGTCGAAAAATGTCTTGAGGTAAGTCACACAAAAGGACTTTTAAGCAAGGGAGAGTGGCAGGAAACAGATTTGAAGAGGTAGAAAGGACTCCCCATTAAAGCACAAGAAAAGGGGCTGAACATCGCCAATGATGCAGTTGGCCAAAAAGGGCGTATGCATTTTTTCTGAATATATTCAAGTAAAGGCCATACACACTTCTTATCCAACCAAACAGGTGGGCACTGGAAATCAATACTACAAAATGTATCACTTCACATCAGTCAGAAGGGCCATCCACATAAAGTGTAAACACCAGAAATGCAGGACAGGGCGAGGAGAAAAGGGAGCCCTGTGAGGCTGATAGTGGAAATGTAATTTGCCAACGGCCACTCTGGAGAAGTGTATTGTGTTTGTTAAAACATCTAAAAAATGAGCTACAGAGCATAGGGCACTTGCACTCATGGGCGTATACCTTGGGAAAAACAAAAATCGACAGAAAACAGGCACCCCAACGTTTACCACCTCTCTGTTAAAAAGGGCCTCAACTTGGATATAACCTAAATGACCCTGGAAGGATAAAATGGATAAAAGAGATGGGGTACTTATGTAGAGTGGAATATTACTCATCCAGAAATCAATGAAATAAGGCCAGTTGTAACAACTCTGGAGGAGTTACATACGATCATTCTATGTGACATATGTCAGAAAGAAAATGACACATATATGATGTCACTTAAAGGTGGAATCAAAAATGGCTACACATGAAGTAAATTACAAAACAGAAACATAGTCAAATATGTAGAAAATAGACATAAGGCTACTAAATGGGAAAGGTGGGGAATGGTGAGGTATTATCCAGGAGGTTGAAATTAGCAAAGATGCCATTCCAAGTACCAAATTGAATAACTGACAAGGCCTACACGGTACCTCAAAGAACTGCACTCAGCCCACTCAAGTCACTGTAAAATAATACATAGGACTGGTAAGCATCTGAAAACGAATTTATTGTTGTCTCACAGTACATGAATCAAGTGGATGTACAGCAGCAAAAAACAGAGCTTTGAAAATCAGCTGTAACCAATATAAAAATAAATTTAAAACTATTTATAAAAACAGTGAGACAGACAAAAATTCTTACAACTTTTGTTGAAGGGCTACGATGTAACATGGACTGAACACATGTAGACCCACAGCAGGATGATTATATAAGGCTGGAAGCTATGCACGCTAAGAGATGTTAGAGAGGCTGGGTGAGGAAATGCAGACCTTTTAAAGTAATACTGCCTGGTACCCATTCCATGGGTCCCAAATCTGCAGGTTCAAGGGAGTCTTCTGACAGCGAAAACATGCCTGGGAAACCGAGATGAATGTACACCGTGTGCTCAGGAAAGGTGTCTAAAATGCACCTCATTTTTGATCTCCTGGTGCTGGGGTTCGCCATTCCAGCCACATTACTAACAATCTCCCCACTTGGAGAATCAGCACCTTTAACCTCCTGTTTCCCACAGTTTGCAATTTGTGCAGAGGATAAATGGGAAGAGGGGGAACCAATGAGAGATTACCTGTAGGAGTTTTGACAGGCACATGTCACTCTAATTTCCCATTAGGAAGAAGAATTAACCAAAGGCTCAGCCTGACTCCCCAGAACCAGAATAGGGGCGGAAGCAATCCAGTGCTTTGGCGGCCAGCTCACAAAAAAAGCGAGTAACAAAATGGAGGTCAGGAGCAGACAATTCAAAGACCTGCAAAGATATAAATGATAACCAACATCCAAAAATATATTCAGGTAAGGCAACGAAGAGGATCTGAATGAGAGGCAGAATTGCAGGAAACAGATTTCAAAAGGTAGATTGTACTCACATTTAAAGCATATGAAAAGCAGCAGAATTTCTAAAATGATGCAGTTGGGCAAAAGGGTGTATGCGGTTTTTTCGTGAGTATCTTCAGGAAAAAAACACATGCAGAGTTTTTGGACAACCAAGCAAGAGGGAAATGCAAATCCTCACAGCAAAGGAGTCTCAATTTCCACTGCTCAGAAAGGCCATCCAAAAAATGTGTACAAACCAGAAATGCAGGAGAGGCCATGGAAAACAGGGAGCCTAGTCACGCTGATGGGTGGGGTATAAATATCCAAGAGCCACTCTGAAGAAGTGTATGCTGTTTCCTAAAACATCTAAAATACAAAGCCCCCAAGCAAAGGGGACTTCAACTCACGGGCATATAACTTGGGAAGAATAAATATCAATAAGACACAGGCACCCCAAAGTTTAGGGCTGCTCTGCATACAAGAACCTCAACTTTGGTACACCTAAAATATCCCAGGAAAAAGAGAAATGCATAAAGAACTTGTGGTAATTTTGTACAACGGAATATCACTCAGACGTGAAATCAGTGTATATAAGGCCAGTAGCAGCATAATGAGTGGATTTAGGTGTGATGATTCTAAGGGAAATTAGTCACACAGAAAAATAATCTTATAATAAGATATCACTTATAGAGGGAATGTCAATATCACAACACATGAACTGAATTAGGAAAGAGAACAGAGTCTCACATTTAGAAAAAAAACTCTTATGCCTGCTTCAGTGGAAAGGAGCAGTGGGGTGATGCATAAAACCAGAGTTTGATATTAGCACAGGTACCATTCCATAAACCAAATACAGAATAGACAAGACCTACACCTACCTCAGTGAACGGGACTCAACACCCCTATTCCCCGCAGAGGAATATATCTGACTAGTAAGAATCTTAAAACCTATGTATTGATATGTCTCCGTAAGGAAATCAATTGTGTCTACACCGGCATAAACAGGTCAGTGAAAATCAGCTCAACCCCATAATAAAAATGAATTTCAAAAACAAAACCAAAACACAGCAAAATTCTTATACAATTCCTTCAGGGGTTCTGATGAAACCTGGAATGACCCTATCTGAAAAGACAGCTGGATGAGACATAATGCTGGACACTTGGGACTGAGAGGACTGGTGAGATTGGGAGAGAAAATGCAGACCCTTTAAAGTAGTAAAGCATGCAACCATTCCATGGGTCCCAAATCTCCAGGTAGAAGGGAATATCACTACAGTTATAACATGTATGGGAAACCTAGAGAATGGACACCCTGTGATGGCGAATGGTTTCTAAAACTCTCCTAATTTTTCTTCTCCTTGTGCTCCAGTTTGGCATTCCAACTGCTTTACTATCAATCTCCCAACTTAGGAGAGTCAGCCCCTATAACCTCCTGGTTCGCACAGTTTGCTATTTGTGCAGATGATGAAAGGGAAGAGGGAGAACCAATCAGAGAGTAGATGTAGGCATTTGGATGGGCACATGTCACTCTAATTTCCCGTCAGGAAGAAGAATTAACCAAAGGCTCAGCCATCCACAGGGAATGAATAAAGCCACCCCTGGAACCAGTATAGGTCCTGAAGCAAAATTGTGGAAGTGCAGCCAGATCACAAAATTGGGATTTGAAAATTGGAGCTCAGGGGTCCAGCAATTCAAAAACCTGCAGAGTTATAAAGGACTACTCTCTTCCAAAAATCTGTTGAGGGAAGGCAATGAAGCGGACTTGAAAATGAGGCAGAATTGCACAAAACATATTTCAAGAGGTAAATTGGAATCGCCTTTAAAGAACAGAAAAAGCATCCCAACTTGGTCAGTGATGCACTTGGCCAAAAAGGGCGTATGCCTTTTCCCCTGAATATATTCAGGAGAAAACGCATACGCCCTTTTTGGCCAAGCAAGCAAGAAGGCAATGCAAAGTTGCACTACAAAGAAGTATCACTTCCCACCGCTCAAAAGGGACATCCACAAAATGTGTTAAAACCAGAAAGGCAAGAGAGGCCCTGGAGAACAGGGAGCCTTGTTATGCTGATGGGCGGGATGTAAATTGCCAACTGCCTCTATGGAGGAGTTCATTGTGTTCCCTAAAACAAGTAAACAACAGAGATACAGAGCCAAGGGCACTTCCAGTCTAGGGAATATACCTTGGGAAAACTGAAAATCAATAAGACAGAGCCACCCCAAAGTTTAGGGCAGCACTGCTTACAAGAACCTCAACTTGGGTACACCTTAAATATCCCAGGAATTATAAAAATGTTTCAAAAAATTTGGGTACTTACTTCCGAAGGAATATCCCTCAACCATGAAATCAATATCATAAGACCAGTAGCAGCAAACTGAGTGGATTCAGGTATGATGATTCTAAGTGAAATAAGTCACACAGAAAAAGAAACTTATCATAAGATATCACTCATGAAGATACTGTAAACATGGCTACATATGAACTGAGTTAGGAAAGAGAATAGAGTCTCACATGTAGAAAACACTCTTATGCCTGCTTAAGGGGGAAGGAGAGGTGGCGTGATCTATAAAACCAGAGTTTAATATAAGCACAGGTACCTTTCCAAACACCAACTATGGAATGGACAAGAACTACACCTTCCTCAGCGAAAGGGACTCAAAAGCCCATATTTCCCGCAGAGGAATATATCTGACTAGTAAGAATCTTAAAATCTATTTATTGATATGTCTCTGTAAGGGAATCAAATGTGTCTAGACTGGCTTAAACATGGCAGTGAGAATCACCTCACACGCCCTATAAAAAGGAATTTCAAAAAAAAAACATAAAAACAGGGAATTTTTTTACAATTCCTTCAGGGTCTCTGATGAAACCTGGAATGACCCTATCTACAATGACAGCTGGATGTGGCATAAGGCTGGACACTTGGGACTGAGAGGATTGGTGAGATTGGGTGAGCAAATGCAGACCATTTAAAGCAATAATGCGTGGCACCAATTCCATGGGTCCCAACTCTCCAGGTTGAAGGGAATATTAATACAGCTATAACATGTACAGGAAACCTAGAGAATGGACACACTGTGAATACGAAAGGTTTCTAAAACTCAACGAATAGTCCCTCTCCTGGTGCTCCGGTTTGACTTTCCAACTGCTTTACTATCAATCTCCCAACTTGGAGAGACAGCCCGGTTAAACTCCTGGTTTTCACAGGTTGCCAATTTGGCAGAGGATGAAAGGGTAGAGGGAGAACCAATTAGAGAGTAGCTGTTAGGCATTTGGACGGGCACATGTCACTCTAATTTCCTGACAGGAAGAAGAATTAACCAAAGTCTCAGCCACCCACCGGGAACCATTATATAGGTCCTGAACCAAAATTTTGAACTTGCGGTCAGCTCACAAAAAACGAGTTGAAAATTGGAGATCAGGGGCACAGCAATTCACAAACTGGCAGAGTAATAAAGGACATCTATCGTCCAAAAATCTCTCGAGGGAAGGAAACGAAGCAGACTTGAAAGCTAGGCAGAATAGCAGGAAACAGATTTCAAGAGGTACGTTGGAATCACCTTTAAAGCACAGGAAGAGGGGCACAACTTCGACAATGATGCACTTGGCCAAAAAGGGCCTATGCGTTTTCTCGTGAATATATTCAGGAGAAAATGGATACGCCCTTTTTGGCCAAGCAAGCGGGCAATGCAAATCTTCACTAAAAAGCAGTATCACTTCCCACCGGTCAAAAGGGATATCCACAAAATGTGTAAAAACCAGAAAGGCAAGAGAGGCCCTGGAGAACAGGGAGCCTTGTTATGCTGATGGGCGGGATGTAAATTGCCAACGGCCTCTCTGGAGGAGTGCATTGTGTTCCCTAAGACAAGTAAAAAACAGAGCTACAGAGCCAAGGGCACTTCCAGTCTAGGGAATATACCTTGGGAAAACTGAAAATCAATAAGGCAGAGCCACCCCAAAATTTAGGGCTACACTGCTTACCACAACCTCAACTTGGGTACACCTTAAATATCCCAGGAAATACAAAAGTGCTTCAAGAAATTGTGGTACTTACGTATGATGGAATAACGCTCAGCCATGAAATCAATGTCATAAGTCCAGTAGCAGCAAAATGAGTGCATTCAGGTATGATGATTCTAAGTGAAATAAGTCACACAGAAAAAGAAACATATCATAATATATCACTTATGAAGATCCTGTAAACATGGCTACCCTTGATCTGAGTTAGGAAAGAGAACAGAGTCTCACATTTGGAAAACACTCTTATGCCTGCTTAAGGGGGAAGGAGAGGTGGGGTGATGCATAAAACCAGAGTTTGATATAAGCACAGGTACCTTTCCAGAAACCAACTATGGAAAAGACAAGACCTACACCTTCCTCAGTGAAAGGGACTCAAAACACCATATTTCCCGCAGAGGAATATATCTGACTCGTAAGATTCTTAAAACCTATGTATTGATATGTCTCCGTAAGGGAATCAAGTGTGTCTAGACTGGCATAAACATGGCAGCGAGAATCAGCTGAAACCGACTATCAAAAGGAATTTCAAAAACAAAACAAAAAAACAGGGAAATTCTTTACAATTCCTTCTGGGTCTCTGATGAAACCTGGAATGTCCCTATCTACAATGACAGCTGGATGTGGCATAAGGCTGTACACCTGGGACTGAGAGGATTGGTGAGATTGGGGGAGCAAATGCAGACCCTTTAAAGCAATAATGCGTGGCACCAATTCCATGGGTCCCAACTCTCCAGGTTGAAGGGAATATTACTATAGCTATAACATGTACGGGAAACCTAGAGAATGGACACACTGTGAATACGAAAGGTTGCTAAATCTCAACGAATAGTCCCTCTCCTGGTGCTCAGGTTTGACTTTCCAACTGCTTTACTATCAATCTCCCAACTTGGAGAGACAGCCGCTTTAACCTCCTGGTTCGCACAGGTTGCGAATTTGGCAGAGGATGAAAGGGAAGAGGGAGAACCAATGAGAGAGTAGCTGTTAGGCATTTGGACGGGCACATTTCACACTAATTTCCCGACAGGAAAAAGAATTAACCAAAATCTCATCCACCCACCGGGAACCAATAGAGGTCCTGAACCAAAATTTTGTACTTGCAGTCAGCTCACAAATAACGAGTTGAAAATTGGAGCTCAGGGGCACAGCAATTCACAAACTGGCAGAATAATAAAGGACAACTATTGTCCAGAAAACAGTTGAGGGAAGGCAGCGAGGCGGACTTGAATGCTAGGCAGAATAGCAGGAAACAGATTTCAAGAGGTACGTTGGAATCACTTTTAAAGCACAGGAAGAGGGGCACAACTTCGACAATGATGCACTGGGTCAAAAAGGGCGTATGCGTTTTCTCCTGAATACATTCAGGAGAAAACGCATATGACATTGTTGGCCAAGCAAGCAAGCGGGCAATGCAAATCTGCACTACAAAGCAGTATCACTTCCCACCGGTCAAAAGGGACATCCACAAAATGTGTAAAAACCAGAAAGGCAAGAAAGGCACTGGAGAACAGGGAGCCTTGTTATGCTGATGGGCGGGATGTAAATTGCCAACTGCCTCTCTGGAGGAGTGCATTGTGTTCCCTAAAACAAGTAAAAAACAGAGCTACAGAGCCAAGGGCACTTCCAGTCTAGGGAATACACCATGGGAAAACTGAAAATCAATAAGCCAGAGCCACCCAAAAATTTAGGGCTGCACTGCTTACAAGAACCTCAACTTGGGTACACCTCAAATATCCCAGGAAATATAAAAATGGTTCAAAAAATTGTGGTACTTACGTACGATGGAATATCCCTCAGCCATGAAATCAATGTCATAAGACCAGTAGCAGCAAAATGAGTGGATTCAGGTACGATGATTCTAAGTGAAATAAGTCACACAGAAAAAGAAACTTATCATAACGTACCACTTATGAAGATCCTGTAAACATGGCTACACTTGAACTGAGTTAGGAATGAGAACAGAGTCTCACATATGGAAAACACTCTTATGCCTGCTTAAGGGGGAAGGAGAGGTGGGTTGATGCATAAAACCAGAGTTTGATATAAGCACAGGTACCATTCCAAAAACCAACTATGGAATAGACAAGACCTACACCTTCCTCAGTGAAAGGGACTCAAAACCCCATATTTCTCGCAGAGGAATATATCTGACTAGTAAGAATCTTAAAACCTATGAATTGATATGTCTCCGTAAGGGAATCAAGTGTGTCTAGAATGGCATAAACATGGCAGCGAGAATCAGCTGAAACCCACTATAAAAAGGAATTTCAAAAACAAAACAATAAAACTGGGAAATTCTTTACAATTCCTTCAGGGTCTCTGATGAAACCTGGAATGACCGTATCTACAACGACAGCTGGATGTGACATAAGGCTGGACACTTGGGACTGAGAGGATTGGTGAGATTGGGTGAGCAAATGCAGAACCTTTAAAGCAATAATGCATGGAACCAATTCCATGGGTCCCAACTCTCCAGCTTGAAGAGTATATTTCTACAGCTATAATATGTACGGGAAACCTAGAGAATGGACACACTGTGAATACGAAAGGTTTCTAAAACTCAACGAATAGTCCCTCTCCTGGTGCTCCGGTTTGACTTTCCAACTGCTTTACTATCAATCTCCCAACTTGGAGAGACAGCCCCGTTAACCTCCTGGTTTTCACAGGTTGCCAATTTGGCAGAGGATGAAAGGGTAGAGGGAGAACTAGTTAGAGAGTAGCTGTTAGGCATTTGGACGGGCACATGTCACTCTAATTTCCCGACAGGAAGAAGAATTAATCAAAGTCTCAGCCACCCACCGGGAACCATTATAGGTCCGGAACGAAAATTTTGGACTTGCGGTCAGCTCACAAAAAAACGAGTTGAAAAATGGAGCTCAGGGGCACAGCAATTCACAAACTGGCCGAGTAATAAAGGACAACTATCATCCAAAAATCTGTCGAGGGAAGGCAATGAGGCGGACGTGAAAGCTAGGCAGAATAGCAGGAAACAGATTTCAAGAGGTACGTTGGAATCGCCTTGAAAGCACAGGAAGAGGGGCACAACTTCGACAATGATGCACTTGGCCAAAAAGTGCCTATGCGTTTTCTCCTGAATATATTCAGGAGAAAATGGATACGCCGTTTTTGGCCAAGCAAGCAAGCGGGCAATGCAAATCTTCACTACAAAGAAGTATAACATCCCACCGGTCAAAAGGGACATCCAGAAAATGTGTAAAAACCAGAAAGGCAAGACAGGCCCTGGAGAACAGGGAGCCTTGTTATGCTGATGGGCGGGATGTAAATTGCCAAGTGCCTCTCTGAAGGAGTGCATTGTGTTCCCTAAAACAAGTATCCAACAGAGCTACAGAGCCAAGGGCACTTCCAGTCTAGGGAATATACCTTGGGAAAACTGAAAATCAATAAGACAGAGCCACCCCAAAATTTAGGGCTGCACTGCTTACAAGGACCTCAACTTGGGTACACCTTAAATATCCCAGGAAATATAAAAATGGTTCAAAAAATTGTGGTACTTACGTACGATGGAATATCCCTCAGCCATGAAATCAATGTCATAAGACCAGTAGCAGCAAAATGGGTGGATTTAGGTACGATGATTCTAAGTGAAATAAGTCACACAGAAAAGGAAACTTATCATAAGATATCACTTATGAAGATCCTGTAAACATGGCTACACTTGAACTGAGTTAGGAAAGAGAACAGTGTCTCACATTTAGAAAACACTCTTATGCCTGCTTAAGGGGGAAGGAGAGGTGGGGTGATGCATAAAACCAAAGACTGATATAAGCACAGGTACCGTTCCAAAAACCAAGTATGGAATAGACAAGACCTACACCTTCCTCAGTGAAAGGGACTCAAAACCCCATATTTCCCGCAGAGGAATATATCTGACTAGTAAGAATCTTAAAACCTATGTATTGATATGTCTCCATAAGGGAATCAAGTGTGTCTAGACTGGCATAAACATGGCAGCGAGAATCAGCTCTAACCCACTATAAAAAGGAATTTCAAAAACAAAACAAAAAAACTGGGAAATTCTTTACAATTCCTTCAGGGTCTCCGATGAAACCTGGAATGACCCTATCTACAATGAGAGCTGGATGTGGCATAAGGAGGGACACTTGGGACTGAGAGGATTGGTGAGATTGGGTGAGCAAATGCAGACCCTTTAAAGAACAAAGGCCTGGCACGTATTCCATGGGTCCCAACCCTCCAGGTTGAAGGGAATATTACTACAGTTATAACATGTACGGGAAACCTAGAGAATGGACACACTGTGAATACGAAAGGTTTCTGAAACTCAACGAATAGTCCCTCTCCTGGTGCTCCGGTTTGACTTTCCATCTGCTTTACTATCAATCTCCCAACTTGTAGAGACAGCACCTTTAACCTCCTGGTTCGCACATGTTGCCAATTTGGCAGAGGATGAAAGGGAAGAGGGAGAAGCAATGAGAGAGTAGCTGTTAGGCATTTGGAAGGGCACATATCACTGTAATTTCCCGGCAGGAAGAAGAATTAACCAAAGTCTCAGCCACGCTCTGGGAACCATTATAGGTCCTAAACCGAAATTTTGGACTTTCGGTCAGCTCACCGAAAACGAGTTGAAAAATGGAGCTCAGGGGCACAGCAATTCACAAACTGGCCGAGTAAAAAAGGACAACTATCATCCAAAAATCTGTTGAGGGAAGGCAACGAGGCGGACTTGAAAGCGAGGCAGAATAGCAGGAAACAGATTTCAAGAGGTACGTTGGAATCGCCTTTAAAGCACAGGAAGAGGGGCACAACTTCGACAATGATGCACTTGGCCAAAAAGTGCATATGTGTTTTCTCCTGAATATATTCAGGAGAAAACGCATACGCCCATTTTGGCCAAGCAAGCAAGCGGGCAATGCAAATCTGCACTACAAAGAAGTATCACTTCCCACCGGTCAAAAGGGACATCCAAAAAATGTGTAAAAACCAGAAAGGCAAGACAGTCCCTGGAGAACTGTGAGCCTTGTTATGCTGATGGGCGGGATGTAAATTGCCAACTGCCTCTCTGGAGGAGTGCATTGTGTTCCCTAAAACAAGTAAAGAACAGAGCTACAGAGCCAAGGTCACTTCCAGTCTAGGGAATATACCTTGGGAAAACTGAAAATCAATAAGACAAAGCCACCCCAAAATTTAGGGCTGCACTGCTTACAAGGACCTCAACTTGGGTACACATTAAATATCCCGGGAAACATAAAAATGGTTCCAAAAATTTTGGTACTTACGGACGATGGAATATCCCTCAGCCATGAAATCAATGTCATAAGACCAGTAGCAGCAAAATGGGTGGATTTAGGTACGATGATTCTAAGTGAAATAAGTCACACAGAAAAAGAAACTTATCATAAGATATCACTTATGAAGATCCTGTAAACATGGCTACACTTGAACTGAGTTAGGAAAGAGAACAGTGTCTCACATTTAGAAAACACACTTATACCTGCTTAAGGGGGAACGAGAGGTGGGGTGATGCATAAAAAGAGAGTTTGATATAAGCACAGGTACCGTTCCAAAAACCAACTGTGGAATAGACAATACCTACACCTTCCTCAGTGAAAGGGACTCAAAACCCCATATTTCCCGCAGAGGAATATATCTGACTAGTAAGAATCTTAAAACCTATGTATTGATATGTCTCCGTAAGGGAATCAAGTGTGTCTAGACTGGCATAAACATGGCAGCGAGAATCAGCTCAAACCCTCTATAAAAAGGAATTTCAAAAACAAAACAAAAAAACTGGGAAATTCTTTACAATTCCTTCAGGGTCTCTGTTGAAACCCGGAATGACCCTATATACAATGACAGCTGGATGTGGCATAAGGAGGGACACTTGGGACTGAGACGATTGGTGAGATTGGGTGAGCAAATGCACACCCTTTAAAGCACAAATGCCTGGCACCCATTCCATGGGTCCCAACTCTCCAGGTTGAAGGGTATATTCCTACAGTTATAACATGTTCGGGAAACCTAGAGAATGGAAACACTGTGAACACGAAAGGTTTCTAAAACTCAACGAATAGTCCCTCTCCTGGTGCTCCGGTTTGACTTTCCATCTGCTTTACTATCAAACTCCCAACTTGGAGAGACAGCCCCTTTAACCTCCTGGTTCGCACAGGTTTCCAATTTGGCAGAGTATGAAAGGGAAGAGGGAGAACCAATGAGAGAGTAGCTGTTAGGCATTTGGACGGGCACATATCACTGTAATTTCCCGGCAGAAAGAAGAATTAACCAAAGTCTCAGCCACCCACCGGAAACCAGTATAGTTCCTGAACCAAAATTTTGGACTTGCGGTCAGCTCACCAAAAACGAGTTGAAAAATGGAGCTCAGGGGCACAGCAACTCACAAACTGGCCGAGTAATAAAGGACAACTATCGTCCAAAAATCTGTTGAGGGAAGGCAATGAGGCGGACTTGAAAGCGAGGCAGAATAGCAGGAAACAGATTTCAAGAGGTACCTTGGAATTGCATTTAAAGCACAGGAAGAGGGGCATAACTTCGACAATGATGCACTTGGCCAAAAGGGCGTATGCGTTTTCTCCTGAATATATTCAGGAGAAAATGCATACGCCCTTTTTGGCCAAGCAAGCAAGCGGGCAATGCAAATCTGCACTACAAAGAAGTATCACTTCCCACCGGTCAAAAGGGACATCCACAAAATGTGTAAAAACCAGAAAGGCAAGACAGGCCCTGGAGAACAGGGAGCCTTGTTATGCTGATGGGCGGGATGTAAATTGAAAACAGCCTCTCTGGAGGAGTGCATTGTGTTCCCTAAAACTAGTAAATAAGAGAGCCACAGAGCCAAGTGCACTTCCAGTCTAGGGAATATACCTTGGGAAAACTGAAAATCAATAAGACAGAGCCACCCCAAAATTTAGGGCTGCACTTCTTACAAGGACCTCAACTTGGGTACACCTTAAATATCCCAGGAAATATAAAAATGTTTCAAAAAATGGTGGTACTTACGTACGATGGAATATCCCTCAGCCATGAAATCAATGTCATAAGACCAGTAGCAGCAAAATGGGTGGATTCAGGTACGATGATTCTAAGTGAAATAAGTCACACAGAAAAAGAAACTTATCATAAGATATCACTTATGAAGATCCTGTAAACATGGCTACAATTGAACTGAGTTAGGAAAGAGAACAGTGTCTCACATTTAGAAAACACTCTTATGCCTGATTAAGGGGGAAGGAGAGGTGGGGTGATGCATAAAACCAGAGTTTGATATAAGCACAGGTACCGTTCCAAAAACCAACTGTGGAATAGACAAAACCTACACCTTCCTCAGTGAAAGGGACTCAATACCCCATATTTCCCGCAGAGGAATATATCTGACTAGTAAGAATCTTAAAACCTATGTATTGATATGTCTCCGTAAGGGAATCAAGTGTGTCTAGACTGGCATAAACATGGCAGTGAAAATCAGCTCAAACACACTATAAAAAGGAATTTCAAAAACAAAACAAAAAAACTGGGAAATTCTTTAAAATTCCTTCAGGGTCTCTGATGAAACCTGGAATGTCCCTATCTACAACGACAGCTGGATGTGGCATAAGGAGGGACACTTGGGACTGAGACGAATGGTGAGATTGGGTGAGCAAATGCAGACCCTTTAAAGCACAAATGCCTGGCACCCATTCCATGGGTCCCAACTCTCCAGGTTGAAGGGAATATTACTACAGCTATAACATGTATGGGAAACCTAGAGAACAGACACACTGTGAATACGAAAGGTTTCTAAAACTCAACGAATAGTCCCTCTACTGGAGCTCCGGTTTGACTTTCCATCTGCTTTACTATTAACATCCCAACTTGGAGAGACAGCACCTTTAACCTCCTGGTTCGCACAGGTTGCCAATTTGGCAGAGGATGAAAGGGAAGAGGGAGAACCAATGAGAGAGTAGCTGTTAGGCATTTGGATGGGCACATATCACTGTAATATCCCGGCAGGAATTAGTATTAACCAAAGTCTCAGCCACCCACCGGGAACCAGTATAGGTCCTAAACCAAAATTTTGGACTTGCGGTCAGCTCACCAAAAACGAGTTGAAAAATGGAGCTCAGGGGCACAGCAATTCACAAACTGGCCAAGTAATAAAGGGCAACTATCATCCAAAAATCTGTTGAGGGAATGCAACGAGGCAGACTTGAAAGCGAGGCAGAATAGCAGGAAACAGATTTCAAGAGGTACGTTGGAATCGCCTTTAAAGCACAGGAAGAGGGGCACAACTTCGACAATGATGCACTTGGCCAAAAAGCGCGTATGTGTTTTCTCCTGAATATATTCAGGAGAAAACGCATACGCCCTTTTTGGCCAAGCAAGCAAGCGGGCAATGCAAATCTGCACTACAAAGAAGTATCACTTCCCACCGGTCAAAAGGGACATCCACAAAATGTGTAAAAACCAGAAAGGCAAGACAGTCCCTGGAGAACAGGGAGCCTTGTTATGCTGATGGGCGGGATGTAAATTGCCAACTGCCTCTCTGGAGGAGTGCATTGTGTTCCCTAAAACAAGTAAACAACAGAGCTTCAGACCCAAGGGCACTTCCAGTCTAGGGAATATACCTTGGGAAAACTGAAAATCAATAAGACAAAGCCACCCCAAAATTTAGGGCTGCACTGCTTACAAGGACCTCAACTTGGGTACACCTTAAATATCCCAGGAAACATAAAAATGGTTCCAAAAATTTTGGTACTTACGGACGATGGAATATCCCTCAGCCATGAAATCAATGTCATAAGACCAGTAGCAGCAAAATGGGTGGATATAGGTACGATGTTTCTAAGAGAAATAAGTCACACAGAAAAAGAAACTTCTCCTAAGATATCACTTATGAAGATCCTGTAAACATGGCTACACTTGAACCGAGTTAGGAAAGAGAACAGTGTCTCACATTTAGAAAACACACTTATGCCTGCTTAAGGGGGAACGAGAGGTGGGGTGATGCAATAAAACAGAGTTTGATATAAGCACAGGTACCGTTCCAAAAACCAACTATGGAATAGACAAGACCTACACCTTCCTCAGTGAAAGGGACTCAAAACCCCATATTTCCCGCAGAGGAATATATCTGACTAGTAAGAATCTTAAAACCTATGTATTGATATGTCTCCGTAAGGGAATCAAGTGTGTCTAGACTGGCATAAACATGGCAGCGAGAATCAGCTCAAACCCTCTATAAAAAGGAATTTCAAAAACAAAACAAAAAAACTGGGAAATTCTTTACAATTCCTTCAGGGTCTCTGATGAAACCTGGAATGACCCTATCTACAATGACAGCTGGATGTGGCATAAGGAGGGACATTTGGGACTGAGACGATTGCTGAGATTGGGTGAGCAAATGCAGACCCTTTAAAGCACAAATGCCTGGCACCCATTCCATGGGTCCCAACTCTCCAGGTTGAAGGGAATATTCCTACAGTTATAAAATGTACGGGAAACCTAGAGAACGGACACACTGTGAATACGAAAGGTTTCTAAAACTCAACGAATAGTCCCTCTCCTGGTCCTCCGGTTTGACTTTCCATCTGCTTTACTATCAACCTCCCAACTTGGAGAGACAGCCCCTTTAACCTCCTGGTTCGCACAGGTTGCCAATTTGGCAGAGGATGAAAGGGAAGAGGGAGAACCAATGAGAGAGTAGCTGTTAGGCATTTGGACGGGCACATATCACTGTAATTTCCCGGCAGGAAGAAGAATTAACCAAAGTCTCAGCCACCCAACGGGAACCAGTATAGGTCCTGAACCTAAATTTTGGACTTGCGGTCAGCTCACCAAAAACGAGTTGAAAAATGGAGCTCAGGGGCACAGCAATTCACAAACTGGCCGAGTAATAAAGGACAACTATCATCCAAAAATCTGTGGATGGAAGGCAACGAGGCGGACTTGAAAGTGAGGCAGAAGAGCAGGAAACAGATTTCAAGAGGTACGTTGGAATCGCCTTTAAAGCACAGGAAGAGGGGCACAACTTCGACAATGATGCACTTGGCCAAAAAGGGCGTATGCGTTTTCTCCTGAATATATTCAGGAGAAAACGCATACGCCCTTTTTGGCCAAGCAAGCAAGCGGGCAATGCAAATCTGCACTACAAAGAAGTATCACTTCCCAACGGTCAAAAGGGACATCCACAAAATGTGTAAAAACCAGAAAGGCAAGACAGGCCTTGGAGAACAGGGAGCCTTGTTATGCTGATAGGCGGGATGTAAATTGTCAACTGCCTCTCTGGAGGAGTGTATTGTGTTCCCTAAAACAAGTAAACAACCCAGCTACAGAGCCAAGGGCTCTTCCAATCTAGGGAATATACCTTGGGAAAACTGAAAAGCTATACGACAGAGCCACCCCAAAATTTAGGGCTGCACTGCTTACAAGGACCTCAACTTGGGTACACCTTAAATATCCCAGGAAATATAAAAATGGTTCAAAAAATTGTGGTACTTACGTACGATGGAATATCCCTCAGCCATGAAATCAATGACATAAGACCAGTAGCAGCAAAATGGGTGGATTCAGGTACGATGATTCTAAGTGAAATAAGTCACACAGAAAAAGAAACTTATCATAAGATATCACTTATGAAGATCCTGTAAACATGGCTACACTTGAACTGAGTTAGGAAAGAGAACAGTGTCTCACATTTAGAAAACACTCTTATGCCTGCTTAAGGGGGAAGGAGAGGTGGGGTGATGCATAAAACCAGAGTTTGATATAAGCACAGGTACCGTTCCAAAAACCAACTATGGAATAGACAAGACCTACACCTTCCTCAGTGAAAGGGACTCAAAACCCCATATTTCCCGCAGAGGAATATATCTGACTAGTAAGAATCTTAAAACCTATGTATTGATATGTCTCCGTAAGGGAATCAAGTGTGTCTAGACTGGCATAAACATGGCAGCGAGAATCAGCTCAAACCCACTATAAAAAGGAATTTCAAAAACAAAACACAAAAACTGGTAAATTCTTTACAATTCCTTCAGGGTCTCTGATGAAACCTGGAATGGCCCTATCTACAACGACAGCTGGATGTGGCATAAGGCTGGACACTTGGGACTGAGAGGATTGGTGAGATTGGGTGAGCAAATGCAGACCCTTTAAATCAATAATGCATGGCACCCATTCCATGTGTCCCAACTCTCCAGGTTGAAGTGAATATTACTACAGTTATAACATGTACGGGAAACCTAGAGAACGGACACACTGTAAATACGAAAGGTTTCTAAAACTCAACGAATATTCCCTCTCCTGGTGCTCCGGTTTGACTTTCCATCTGCTTTACTATCAACCTCCCAACTTGGAGAGACAGCCCCTTTAACCTCCTGGTTTGCACAGGTTGCCAATTTGGCAGAGGATGAAAGGGAAGAGGGAGAACCAATGAGAGAGTAGCTGTTAGGCATTTGGATGGGCACATATCACTGTAATTTCCCGGCAGGAAGAAGAATTAACCGAATTCTCAGCCACCCACCGGGAACAGGTATAGGTCCTGGACCAAAATTTTGGACTTGCGGTCAGCTCACCAAAAACGAGTTGAAAAATGGAGCTCGGGGGCACAGCAATTCACAAACTGGCCGAGTAATAAAGGACAACTATCGTCCAAAAATCTGTAGAGGGAAAGCAACGAGGCGGACTTGAAAGCGAGGCAGAATAGCAGGACACAGATTTCAAGAGGTACGTTGGAATCGCCTTTAAAGCACAGTAGGAGGGGCACAACTTCGACAATGAAGCACTTGGCCAAAAAGGGCGTATGCATTTTCTCCTGAATATATTCAGGAGAAAACGCATACGCCCTTTTTGGCCAAGCAAGCAAGCGGGCAATGCAAATCTGCACTACAAAGAAGTATCACTTCCCACCAGTCAAAAGGGACATCCAAAAAATGTGTAAAAACCAGAAAGGCAAGACAGGCCCTGGACACAGGGAGCCTTGTTATGCTGATGGGCGGGATGTAAATTGCCAACTGCCTCTCTGGAGGAGTGCATTGTGTTCCCTAAAACTAGTAAACAACAGAGCCACAAAGCCAAGGGTACTTCCAGTCTAGGGAATATACCTTGGGAAAACTGAAAATCAATAAGACAGAGCCACCCCAAAATTTAGGGCTGCACTGCTTACAAAGACCTCAACTTGGGTACACCTTAAATATCCCAGGAAATATAAAAATGGTTCAAAAAATTGTGGTACTTATGTACGATGGAATATCCCTCAGCCATGAAATCAATGTCATAAGACCAGTAGCAGCAAAATGGGTGGTTTCAGGTACGATGATTCTAAGTGAAATAAGTCACACAGAAAAAGAAACTTATCATAAGATATCACTTATGAAGATCCTGTAAACATGGCTACACTTGAACTGAGTTAGGAAAGAGAACATTGTCTCACATTTAGAAAACACTCTTATGCCTGCTTAAGGGGGAAGGAGAGGTGGGGTGATGCATAAAACCAGAGTTTGATATAAGTACAGGTACCATTCCAAAAACCAACTATGGAATAGACAAGACCTACACCTTCGTCAGTGAAAGGGACTCAAAACCCCATATTTCCCGCAGAGGAATATATCTGACTAGTAACAATCTTAAAACCTATGTATTGATATGTCTCCGTAAGGGAATCAAGTGTGTCTAGACTGGCATAAACATGGCAGCGAGAATCAGCTCAAACCCACTATAAAAAGGAATTTCAAAAACAAAACAAAGAAACTGGGAAATTCTTTACAATTCCCTCAGGGTCTCTGATGAAACCTGGAATGACCCTATCTACAATGACAGCTGGATGTGGCATAAGGAGGGACACTTGGGACTGAGACGATTGGTGAGATTGGGTGAACAAATGCAGACCCTTTAAAGCACAAATGCCTGGCACCCATTCCATGGATCCCAGCTCTCCAGGTTGAAGGGAATATTACTACAGCTATAACATGTACTGGAAACCTAGAGAACGGACACACTGTGAATATGAAAGGTTTCTAAAACTCAACGAATAGTCCCTCTCCTGGTGCTCCAGTTTGACTTTCCATCTGCTTTACTATCAAGCTCCCAACTTGGAGAGACAACCCCTTTAACCTCCTGGTTCGCACAGGTTGCCAATTTGGCAGAGGATGAAAGGGAAGAGGGAGAACCAATGAGAGAGTAGCTGTTAGGCATTTGGACGGGCACATATCACTGTAATTTCCCAGCAGGAAGAAGAATTAACCAAAGTCTCAGACACGCTCTGGGAACCATTATAGGTCCGAAACCGAAATTTTGGACTTTCGGTCAGCTCACCAAAAACGAGTTGAAAAATGGAGCTCAGGGGCACAGCAATTCACAAACTGGCCGAGTAAAAAAGGACAACTATCATCCAAAAATCTGTTGAGGGAAGGCAACGAGGCGGACTTGAAAGCGAGGCAGAATAGCAGGAAACAGATTTCAAGAGGTACGTTGGAATCGCCTTTAAAGCACAGGAAGAGGGGCACAACTTCGACAATGATGCACTTGGCCAAAAAGTGCATATGTGTTTTCTCCTGAATATATTCAGGAGAAAACGCATACGCCCATTTTGGCCAAGCAAGCAAGCGGGCAATGCAAATCTGCACTACAAAGAAGTATCACTTCCCACCGGTCAAAAGGGACATCCACAAAATGTGTAAAAACCAGAAAGGCAAGACAGTCCCTGGAGAACAGGGAGCCTTGTTATGCTGATGGGCGGGATGTAAATTACCAACTGCCTCTCTGGAGGAGTGCATTGTGTTCCCTAAAACAAGTAAAGAACAGAGCTACAGAGCCAAGGTCACTTCCAGTCTAGGGAATATACCTTGGGAAAACTGAAAATCAATAAGACAAAGCCACCCCAAAATTTAGGGCTGCACTGCTTACAAGGACCTCAACTTGGGTACACCTTAAATATCCCAGGAAACATAAAAATGGTTCCAAAAATTTTGGTACTTACGGACGATGGAATATCCCTCAGCCATGAAATCAATCTCATAAGACCAGTAGCAGCAAAATGGGTGGATTTAGGTACGATGATTCTAAGTGAAATAAGTCACACAGAAAAAGAAACTTATCATAAGATATCACTTATGAAGTTCCTGTAAACATGGCTACACTTGAACTGAGTTAGGAAAGAGAACAGTGTCTCACATTTAGAAAACACACTTATACCTGCTTAAGGGGGAACGAGAGGTGGGGTGATGCATAAAAAGAGAGTTTGATATAAGCACAGGTACCGTTCCAAAAACCAACTGTGGAATAGACAAGACCTACACCTTCCTCAGTGAAAGGGACTCAAAACCCCATATTTCCCGCAGAGGAATATATCTGACTAGTAAGAATCTTAAATCCTATGTATTGATATGTCTCCATAAGGGAATCAAGTGTGTCTAGACTGGCATAAACATGGCAGCGAGAATCAGCTCAAACCCTCTATAAAAAGGAATTTCAAAAACAAAACAAAAAAACTGGGAAATTCTTTACAATTCCTTCAGGGTCTCTGTTGAAATCTGGAATGACCCTATATACAATGACAGCTGGATGTGGCATAAGGAGGGACACTTGGGACTGAGACGATTGGTGAGATTGGGTGAGCAAATGCACACCCTTTAAAGCACAAATGCCTGGCACCCATTCCATGGGTCCCAACTCTCCAGGTTGAAGGGTATATTCCTACAGTTATAACATGTACGGGAAACCTAGAGAATGGAAACACTGTGAACACGAAAGGTTTCTAAAACTCAACGAATAGTCCCTCTCCTGGTGCTCCGGTTTGACTTTCCATCTGCTTTACTATCAAACTCCCAACTTGGAGAGACAGCCCCTTTAACCTCCTGGTTCGCACAGGTTTCCAATTTGGCAGAGTATGAAAGGGAAGAGGGAGAACCAATGAGAGAGTAGCTGTTAGGCATTTGGACGGGCACATATCACTGTAATTTCCCGGCAGAAAGAAGAATTAACCAAAGTCTCAGCCACCTACCGGAAACCAGTATAGTTCCTGAACCAAAATTTTGGACTTGCGGTCAGCTCACCAAAAACTAGTTGAAAAATGGAGCTCAGGGGCACAGCAACTCACAAACTGGCCGAGTAATAAAGGACAACTATCGTCCAAAAATCTGTTGAGGGAAGGCAATGAGGCGGACTTGAAAGCGAGGCAGAATAGCAGGAAACAGATTTCAAGAGGTACCTTGGAATCGCCTTTAAAGCACAGGAAGAGGGGCATAACTTCGACAATGATGCACTTGGCCAAAAGGGCGTATGCATTTTCTCCTGAATATATTCATAAGAAAATGCATACGCACTTTTTGGCCAAGCAAGCAAGCGGGCAATGCAAATCTGCACTACAAAGAAGTATCACTTCCCACCGGTCAAAAGGGACATCCACAAAATGTGTAAAACCCAGAAAGGCAAGACAGGCCCTGGAGAACAGGGAGCCTTGTTATGCTGATGGGCGGGATGTAAATTGCCAACTGCCTCTCTGGAGGAGTGCATTGTGTTCCCTAAAACAAGTAAAGAACAGAGCTACAGAGCAAAGGGCACTTCCAGTCTAGGGAATATACCTTGGGAAAACTGAAAATCATTAAGCCAGAGCCACCCCAAGATTTAGGGCTGCACCGCTTACAAGGACCTCTACTTGGGTACACCTTAAATATCCCAGGAAATATAAAAGTGGTTCAAAAAATTGTGGTACTTACGTACGATGGAATATCCCTCAGCCATGAAATCAATGTCATAAGACCAGTAGCAGCAAAATGGGTGGATTTAGGTACGATGATTCTAAGTGAAAAAACTCACACAGAAGAGGTAACTTATCATAAGATATCACTTATGAAGATCCTGTAAACATGGCTACACTTGAACTGAGTTAGGAAAGAGAACAGTGTCTCACATTTAGAAAACACTCTTATGCCTGCTTAAGGGGGAAGGAGAGGTGGGGTGATGCATAAAACCAAAGATTGATATAAACACAGGTACCGTTCCAAAAACCAACTATGGAATAGACAAGACCTACACCTTCCTCAGTGAAAGGGACTCAAAACCCCATATTTCCCTCAGAGGAATATATCTGACTAGTAAGAATCTTAAAACCTATGTATTGATATGTCTCCGTAAGGGAATCAAGTGTGTCTAGACTGGCATAAACATGGCAGAGAGAATCAGCTCAAACCCACTATAAAAAGGAATTTCAAAAACAAAACAAAAAAACTGGGAAATTCTTTACAATTCCTTCAGGGTCTCCGATGAAACCTGGAATGACCCTATCTACAATGAGAGCTGGATGTGGCATAAGGAGGGACACTTGGGGCTGAGAGGATTGGTGAGATTGGGTGAGCAAATGCAGACCCTTTAAAGCACAAATGCCTGGCACCCATTCCATGGGTCCCAACTCTCCAGGTTGAAGGGAATATTACTACAGCTATAACATGTACGGGAAACCTAGAGAACGGACACACTGTGAATACGAAAGGTTTCTAAAACTCAACGAATAGTCCCTCTCCTGGTGCTCCGGTTTGACTTTCCATCTGCTTTACTATCAGCCTCCCAACTTGGAGAGACAGCCCCTTTAACCTCCTGGTTCGCACATGTTGCCAATTTGGCAGAGCATGAAAGGGAAGAGGGAGAACCAATGAGAGAGTAGCTGTTAGGCATTTGGACGGGCACATATCACTGTAATTTCCCGGCAGGTAGAAGAATTAACCAAAGTCTCAGACACCCACCGGGAACCAGTATAGGTCCTGAACCAAAATTTTGGACTTGCGGTCAGCTCACCAAAAACGAGTTGAAAAATGGAGCTCAGGGGCACAGCAATTCACAAACTGGCCGAGTAATAAAGGACAACTATCTTCCAAAAATCTGTTGAGGGAAGGCAACGAGGCGGACTTGAAAGCGAGGCAGAATAGCAGGAAACAGATTTCAAGAGGTACCTTGGAATCGCCTTTAAAGCACAGGAAGAGGGCACAACTTCGACAACGATGCACTTGTCCAAAAAGGGCGTATGCGTTTTCTCTTGAATATATTCATGAGAAAACGCATACGCCCTTTTTGGCCAAGCAAGCAAGCGGGCAATGCAAATCTGCACTACAAAGAAGTATCAATTCCCACCGGTCAAAGGGGACATCCACAAAATGTGTAAAAACCAGCAAGGCAAGACAGGCCCTGGAGAACAGGGCGCCTTGTTATGCTGATGGGCGTGATAAAAATTGCCAACTGCCTCTCTGGAGGAGTGCATTTTGTACCCTAAAACAAGTAAAGAACAGAGCTACAGAGCCAAGGGCACTTCCAGTCTAGGGAATATACCTTGGGAAAACTGAAAATCAATAAGACAGAGGCACCCCAAAATTTAGGGCTGCACTGCTTACAAGGACCTCAACTTGGGTACACCTTAAATATCCCAGGAAATATAAAAATGGTTCAAAAAATTGTGGTACTTACGTACGATGGAATATCCCTCAGCCATGAAATCAATGTCATAAGACCAGTAGCAGCAAAATGTGTGGATTCAGGTACGATGATTCTAAGTGAAATAAGTCACACAGAAAAAGAAACTTATCATAAGATATCACTTATGAAGATCCTGTAAACATGGCTACACTTGAACTGAGTTAGGAAAGAGAACAGTGTCTCACATTTAGAAAACACTCTTATGCCTGCTTAAGGGGAAAGGAGAGGTGGGGTGATGCATAAAACCAGAGTTTGATATAAGCACAGGTACCGTTCCAAAAACCAACTATGGAATAGACAAGACCTACACCTTCCTCAGTGAAAGGGACTCAAAACCCCATATTTCCCGCAGAGGAATATATCTGACTAGTAATAATTTTAAAACCTATGTATTGATATGTCTCCGTAAGGGAATCAAGTGTGTCTAGACTGGCATAAACATGGCATTGAGAATCAGCTCAAACACACTATAAAAGGGAATTTGGAAAAGAAAACAAAAAAACTGGGAAATTCTTTACAATTCCTTCAGGGTCTCTGATGAAACGTGGAATGACCCTATCTACAATGACAGCTGGATGTGGCATAAGGCTGGACACTAGGGACTGAGAGGATTGTTGAGATTGGGTGAGCAAATGCAGACCCTTTAAAGCAATAATGCATGGCACCCATTCCATGGGTCCCAGCTCTCCAGGTTTAAGGGAATATTACTACAGCTATAACATGTACGGGAAACCTAGAGAATGGACACCCTGTGAATACGAAAGGTTTCTAAAACTCAACGAATAGTCCCTCTCCTGGTGCTCCGGTTTGACTTTCCATCTGCTTTACTATCAAGCTCCCAACTTGGAGAGACAGCCCATTTAACCTCCTGGGTCGCACAGGTTTCCAATTTGGCAGAGGATGAAAGAGAAGAGGGAGAACCAATGAGAGAGTAGCTGTTAGGCATTTGGACGGGCACATATCACTCTAACTTCCCGGCAGGAAGGAGAATTAACCAAATTCTCAGCCCCTCACCGGGAAACAGCATAGGTCCTGAACCAAAATTTTGGACTTGCGGTCAGCTCACAAAAAACGAGTTGAAAAATGGAGCTCAGGGGCACAGCAATTCACAAACTCCCGAGTAATAAAGGACAACTATCGTCCAAAAATCTTTTGAGGGAAGGCAACGAGGCGGACTTGAAAGCGAGGCAGAATAGCAGGAAACAGATTTCAAGAGGTACGTTGGAATCGCCTTTAAAGCACAGGAAGAGGGGCACAACTTCGACAATGATGCACTTGGCCAAGAAGGGCGTATGCGTTTTCTCCTGAATATATTCAGGAGAAAACGCATACGCCCTTTTTGGCCAAGCAAGCAAGCGGGCAATGCAAATCTGCACTACAAAGAAGTATCACTTCCCACCGGTCAAAAGGGACATCCACAAAATGTGTAAAAACCAGAAAGGCAAGACAGGCCCTGGAGAACAGGGAGCCTTTTTATGCTGACGGGCGGGATGTAAATTGCCAACTGCCTCTCTGGAGGAGTGCATTGTGTTCCCTAAAACAAGTAAAGAACAGAGCTACAGAGCCAAGGGCTCTTCCAGTCTAGGGAATATACCTTGGGAAAACTGAAAATCAATAAGACAGAGCCACCCCAAAATTTAGGGCTGCACTGCTTACAAGGACCTCAACTTGGGTACACCTTAAATATCCCAGGAAATATAAAAATGGTTCAAAAAATTGTGGTACTTACGTACGATGGAATATCCCTCAGCCATGAAATCAATGTCATAAGACCAGTAGCAGCAAAATGGTTGGATTTAGGTACGATGATTCTAAGTGAAATAAGTCACACAGAAAAGGAAACTTATCATAAGATATCACTTATGAAGATCCTGTAAACATGGCTACACTTGAACTGAGTTAGGAAAGAGAACAGTGTCTCACATTTAGAAAACACTCTTATGCCTGCTTAAGGGGGAAGGAGAGGTGGGGTGATGCATAAAACCAAAGATTGATATAAACACAGGTACCGTTCCAAAAACCAACTATGGAATAGACAAGATCTACACCTTCCTCAGTGAAAGGGACTCAAAACCCCATATTTCCCTCAGAGGAATATATCTGACTAGTAAGAATCTTAAAACCTATGTATTGATATGTCTCCGTAAGGGAATCAAGTGTGTCTAGACTGGCATAAACATGGCATTGAGAATCAGCTCAAACCCACTATAAAAGGGAATTTGGAAAAGAAAACAAAAAAACTGGGAAATTCTTTACAATTCCTTCAGGGTCTCTGATGAAACGTGGAATGACCCTATCTACAATGACAGCTGGATGTGGCATAAGGCTGGACACTTGGGACTGAGAGGATTGTTGAGATTGGGTGAGCAAATGCAGACCCTTTAAAGCAATAATGCATGGCACCCATTCCATGGGTCCCAGCTCTCCAGGTTTAAGGGAATATTACTACAGCTATAACATGTACGGGAAACCTAGAGAATGGACACCCTGTGAATACGAAAGGTTTCTAAAACTCAACGAATAGTCCCTCTCCTGGTGCTCCGGTTTGACTTTCCATCTGCTTTACTATCAAGCTCCCAACTTGGAGAGACAGCCCCTTTAACCTCCTGGGTCGCACAGGTTTCCAATTTGGCAGAGGATGAAAGAGAAGAGGGAGAACCAATGAGAGAGTAGCTGTTAGGCATTTGGACGGGCACATATCACTCTAACTTCCCGGCAGGAAGGAGAATTAACCAAATTCTCAGCCCCTCACCGGGAACCAGCATAGGTCCTGAACCAAAATTTTGGACTTGCGGTCAGCTCACAAAAAACGAGTTGAAAAATGGAGCTCAGGGGCACAGCAATTCACAAACTCCCGAGTAATAAAGGACAACTATCGTCCAAAAATCTTTTGAGGGAAGGCAACGAGGCGGACTTGAAAGCGAGGCAGAATAGCAGGAAACAGATTTCAAGAGGTACGTTGGAATCGCCTTTAAAGCACAGGAAGAGGGGCACAACTTCGACAATGATGCACTTGGCCAAGAAGGGCGTATGCGTTTTCTCCTGAATATATTCAGGAGAAAACGCATACGCCCTTTTTGGCCAAGCAAGCAAGCGGGCAATGCAAATCTGCACTACAAAGAAGTATCACTTCCCACCGGTCAAAAGGGACATCCACAAAATGTGTAAAAACCAGAAAGGCAAGACAGGCCCTGGAGAACAGGGAGCCTTTTTATGCTGACGGGCGGGATGTAAATTGCCAACTGCCTCTCTGGAGGAGTGCATTGTGTTCCCTAAAACAAGTAAAGAACAGAGCTACAGAGCCAAGGGCTCTTCCAGTCTAGGGAATATACCTTGGGAAAACTGAAAATCAATAAGACAGAGCCACCCCAAAATTTAGGGCTGCACTGCTTACAAGGACCTCAACTTGGGTACACCTTAAATATCCCAGGAAATATAAAAATGGTTCAAAAAATTGTGGTACTTACGTACGATGGAATATCCCTCAGCCATGAAATCAATGTCATAAGACCAGTAGCAGCAAAATGGTTGGATTTAGGTACGATGATTCTAAGTGAAATAAGTCACACAGAAAAGGAAACTTATCATAAGATATCACTTATGAAGATCCTGTAAACATGGCTACACTTGAACTGAGTTAGGAAAGAGAACAGTGTCTCACATTTAGAAAACACTCTTATGCCTGCCTAAGGGGAAGGAGAGGTGGGGTTATGCATAAAACCAAACACTGATATATGCACAGGTACCGTTCCAAAAACCAACTATGGAATAGACAAACCTACACCTTCCTCAGTGAAAGGGACTGAAAACCCCATATTTCCCGCAGAGGAATATATCTGACTAGTAAGAATCTTAAAACCTATGTATTGATATGTCTCCGTAAGGGAATCAAGTGTGTCTAGACTAGCATAAACATGGCAGCGAGAATCAGCTCAAACCCACTATAAAAAGGAATTTCAAAAACAAAACAAAAAAACTGGTAAATTCTTTACAATTCCTTCAGGGTCTCCGATGAAACCTGGAATGACCCTATCTACAATGAGAGCTGGATGTGGCATAAGGAGGGACACTTGGGACTGAGAGGATTGGTGAGATTGGGTGAGCAAATGCAGACCCTTTAAAGCACAAATGCCTGGCACGTATTCCATGGGTCCCAACTCTCCAGGTTGAAGGGAATATTACTACAGTTATAACATGTACGGGAAACCTAGAGAACGGACACACTGTGAATACGAAAGGTTTCTAAAACTCAACGAATAGTCCCTCTCCTGGTGCTCAGGTTTGACGTTCCATCTGCTTTACTATCAATCTCCAACTTGTAGAGACAGCACCTTTAAACTCCTGGTTCGCACAGGTTGCCAATTTGGCAGAGGATAAAAGGGAAGAGGGAGAACCAATGAGAGAGTAGCTGTTAGGCATTTGGACGGGCACATATCACTGTAATTTCCCGGCAGGAAGAAGAATTAACCAAAGTCTCAGACCCCCACCGGGAACCAGCATAGGTCCTGAACCAAAATTTTGGACTTGCGGTCAGCTCACAAAAAACGAGTTGAAAAATGGAGCTCAGTGGCACAGCAATTCACAAACTGGCCGAGTAATAAAGAACAACTATCTTCCAAAAATCTGTTGAGGGAAGGCAACGAGGCGGACTTGAAAGCGAGGCAGAATAGCAGGAAACAGATTTCAAGAGGTACGTTGGAATCGCCTTTAAAGCACAGGAAGAGGGGCACAACTTCGACAATGATGCACTTGTCCAAAAAGGGCGTATGCGTTTTCTCTTGAATATATTCAGGAGAAAACGCATACGCCCTTTTTGGCCAAGCAAGCAAGCGGGCAATGCAAATCTGCACTACAAAGAAGTATCACTTCCCACCGGTCAAAAGGGACATCCACAAAATGTGTAAAAACCAGAAAGGCAAGACAGGCCCTGGAGAACAGGGAGCCTTTTATGCTGACGGGCGGATGTAAATTGCCAACTGCCTCTCTGGAGGAGTGCATTGTGTTCCCTAAAACAAGTAAAGAACAGAGCTACAGAGCCAAGGGCTCTTCCAGTCTAGGGAATATACCTTGGGAAAACTGAAAATCAATAAGACAGAGCCACCCCAAAATTTAGGGCTGCACTGCTTACAAGGACCTCAACTTGGGTACACCTTAAATATCCCAGGAAATATAAAAATGGTTCAAAAAATTGTGGTACTTACGTACGATGGAATATCCCTCAGCCATGAAATCAATGTCATAAGACCAGTAGCAGCAAAATGGTTGGATTTAGGTACGATGATTCTAAGTGAAATAAGTCACACAGAAAAGGAAACTTATCATAAGATATCACTTATGAAGATCCTGTAAACATGGCTACACTTGAACTGAGTTAGGAAAGAGAACAGTGTCTCACATTTAGAAAACACTCTTATGCCTGCTTAAGGGGGAAGGAGAGGTGGGGTGATGCATAAAACCAAAGATTGATATAAACACAGGTACCGTTCCAAAAACCAACTATGGAATAGACAAGATCTACACCTTCCTCAGTGAAAGGGACTCAAAACCCCATATTTCCCTCAGAGGAATATATCTGACTAGTAAGAATCTTAAAACCTATGTATTGATATGTCTCCGTAAGGGAATCAAGTGTGTCTAGACTGGCATAAACATGGCATTGAGAATCAGCTCAAACCCACTATAAAAGGGAATTTGGAAAAGAAAACAAAAAAACTGGGAAATTCTTTACAATTCCTTCAGGGTCTCTGATGAAACGTGGAATGACCCTATCTACAATGACAGCTGGATGTGGCATAAGGCTGGACACTTGGGACTGAGAGGATTGTTGAGATTGGGTGAGCAAATGCAGACCCTTTAAAGCAATAATGCATGGCACCCATTCCATGGGTCCCAGCTCTCCAGGTTTAAGGGAATATTACTACAGCTATAACATGTACGGGAAACCTAGAGAATGGACACCCTGTGAATACGAAAGGTTTCTAAAACTCAACGAATAGTCCCTCTCCTGGTGCTCCGGTTTGACTTTCCATCTGCTTTACTATCAAGCTCCCAACTTGGAGAGACAGCCCCTTAACCTCCTGGGTCGCACAGGTTTCCAATTTGGCAGAGGATGAAAGAGAAGAGGGAGAACCAATGAGAGAGTAGCTGTTAGGCATTTGGACGGGCACATATCACTCTAACTTCCCGGCAGGAAGGAGAATTAACCAAATTCTCAGCCCTCACCGGGAACCAGCATAGGTCCTGAACCAAAATTTTGGACTTGCGGTCAGCTCACAAAAAACGAGTTGAAAAATGGAGCTCAGGGGCACAGCAATTCACAAACTCCCGAGTAATAAAGGACAACTATCGTCCAAAAATCTTTTGAGGGAAGGCAACGAGGCGGACTTGAAAGCGAGGCAGAATAGCAGGAAACAGATTTCAAGAGGTACGTTGGAATCGCCTTTAAAGCACAGGAAGAGGGGCACAACTTCGACAATGATGCACTTGGCCAAGAAGGGCGTATGCGTTTTCTCCTGAATATATTCAGGAGAAAACGCATACGCCCTTTTTGGCCAAGCAAGCAAGCGGGCAATGCAAATCTGCACTACAAAGAAGTATCACTTCCCACCGGTCAAAAGGGACATCCACAAAATGTGTAAAAACCAGAAAGGCAAGACAGGCCCTGGAGAACAGGGAGCCTTTTTATGCTGACGGGCGGGATGTAAATTGCCAACTGCCTCTCTGGAGGAGTGCATTGTGTTCCCTAAAACAAGTAAAGAACAGAGCTACAGAGCCAAGGGCTCTTCCAGTCTAGGGAATATACCTTGGGAAAACTGAAAATCAATAAGACAGAGCCACCCCAAAATTTAGGGCTGCACTGCTTACAAGGACCTCAACTTGGGTACACCTTAAATATCCAGGAAATATAAAAATGGTTCAAAAAATTGTGGTACTTACGTACGATGGAATATCCCTCAGCCATGAAATCAATGTCATAAGACCAGTAGCAGCAAAATGGTTGGATTTAGGTACGATGATTCTAAGTGAAATAAGTCACACAGAAAAGGAAACTTATCATAAGATATCACTTATGAAGATCCTGTAAACATGGCTACACTTGAACTGAGTTAGGAAAGAGAACAGTGTCTCACATTTAGAAAACACTCTTATGCCTGCCTAAGGGGGAAGGAGAGGTGGGGTTATGCATAAAACCAAA